>NC_137463.1:80108370-80590870 GCF_964235325.1 Thermobia domestica
GGTGTAGCCAAGGGGGGGCCCATCGGGGCCGGGCCCCCCCAAATGGTTTCCTGGCCCCCCCAAATGACCAGCTTTTAAAACATCATAGTAAAATTATCTCGCTTCATTCATTTAAAAGTAACAAAGTTTATTGACAATTAATAAATGGTAAAATAGTGTGGAGAAATATTGTTTTTCCATACCGATCGAAAAATAGTATAGTATCTCTTCCTTATACCGATCGAAAAATAGGATACTTTTTTTTTGTGACAGCAGATTACACAATTTACTGCGATTTATATTTGACAGTTTGAAGACAAACGTTTTAACAAGGTACTACAAATACAGCCATAAAACAAGGGTATTAAACTGATTTGTAAGTACAGTATATTTCTATATGCTTTAACAAGTGTTTTAAAAGACATAGAGGATGGAAAATGTGGCGAGAAACAATGCTTTTATTCAATTTGGATTTTATTCCCTCTCTCTTTTATTTCTACTCAGTGTAATAAAATAATTATGCTTTTTTAGTCACGAATAATAAATATTTTTGTCAGGAAACCGTAAAGAAATTAAGTGAAATTTCAAAGAAAATCAATCTTGTGTAGATAGGTTCTGTATACAAGGACTTAAATTTAAAGGTAACCAAGAAAAGTTTTGTTGCTTTTTCACCCACCACCTTCGAACATTGATATGTCACCTAACCTGGAAGATCAAAAATAGTCCCCATCAGCATCGACGACCTTCTGAAAACGTTCTGGAAGGCCATGGAATCCATCGCGGTAGAACTTGGTGGGCCGTGAAACGAACAAAGTATTAGGTGAATTTTGGACTTTTACTAGGGTTTTGAACTGGCGTCCTCTAAGGTGATTGTTCAAAGAATGGAACAGGTGATAATCGGACGGTGCAATACCCGGGGAATATAGTAGTTGTAATATTGTTTCCCATCCAAGGCGGAAAATGGTGTCCTGAGTCATCTTAGCCACGTGGGACTTAGCGTTGTCCCGTAAACAAGGACTCATGTGCAATTCAGAAGCGATGGCTCCAGAGTTTTGAGTTTTTGTTGAGCACAGCTCAACTGCTGACACTACACAGTTGCATTGATACTCTGACCAGCTGGTAGCAGTTCCCGATGCACGATGCATCAAACACACAGAAGGACCTTATTCTGGTACAGTGCTGGTTTCGGCTGTTTTGAAATCGGTTCATGGGATGCTAACCAATGATGACGGCGCCGTGGAGCTTCGTATAGGACACACTTTTTATCACATGTCAACGCCCTGTCCAGAAACAGTAAATAAACACAGGCGACTGCCGCGTTGCCTTCTGGCCCGGAGTCAAAATATGTGAGACCCATTGACCCAACTTGTAGTGCTTCACAAGTTGATGAATGTGCTGCCGAATGGTTTCTCCACACACTGAATTGTAGTCCCAGTTCCTCTTTGTACATGTGTTGGTCTTCTGGCACGTGGTTTTTCGGGTGTTTCGTCATCGTCCTTAAACTTGTTAAACCATCGCTGCAATGTCCACGTCGTCACGACACCCTCACCAAAGGCCTGGCATATCTTCTGTCCCGCTACAGCGACGTTTGACCTCCATTTGAACTCGTTTAGCATACATGCTCTTATGACGCTCTATGGATGTTCCATGTTCCCTCTGTCTTTACGCAAGTTCACGGTGTGTCTGAATTTCCACAACCAGGTAGTATGTTGGATATACCCACACCAACAACTGGCGTTCGCCTTATCTCCACTCGCATTCAACTCACGGTGTGAGGTCCAATTGAATACAGACTTCCACGAAAAGGGACAGAACTTTCTTGGTTACCTTTATAGTTATGCACAAAAGTATAGCGTTTGGTCCCGGGCAGTAGTTCTTGATTAAGCATAGACTAATAAAAACTATCTTGAATATAATTTATGAATAATAATAATAATAATAATAATAATAATAATAATAATAAGCTAAAATAGTGTTTTATTTTCCAGAAGAAAACCAAAATTTTCCTTTCTTTCAGACCTCAAAAACACTAGCAGCAACAATTTTTTTTGGCTTTGTACATGGTAGCTGCCCCCCCCTCAAAAACGACGGGCCCCCCCTACACGAACCTGCTGGCTACACCCCTGACTTAGTTTCCTCTTGATGAATGAAAATGACAAATATTATGCATTTTGTAAAATATGCAAAAAAAAAATTGGCAAATACAGCAGATTCAAGACTGAAAACCGACAGGTGAGAATTAGTTTTGTAAATTTCATTATAAAAGCAGTGCTCGAAGTGGAAAATCTAAGGAAGTGGTATGTGCAGAGCAGAGTAAACATACAGATTAGATAATTTCCTCTACTTTTTAAATGTTAGTCGTTTCCCTAATCTTTCGCTGCACCGAAGCAAAACAACTGAATGAAGAAATATGAACAAACGAGCAACGAAATTGTTCCTTACATTTGATAGTGGTTGTCTACATAGTCTACACGGGAAAAGGTGTAATGTAGATTACGTATAGATTACAGTAGACAATCGCGTAGACGTAAAACAATAGTTTACGGCACATCACTGAGAGAGATACCCCAAAGAATGGTTTGCTACACAAATAAGGAAGTTTCCAGAACGATGGCAAAGGTGCATAGACATTGCCAGGGAATACCTCTAAAATAAACTGTAATCGTTTGTTCAATAAATAGTTCCTGTGAAAACAAATTAATTGTAGTGCCAATCGTTTTTGAACGCCCCAAGTACCATACTTCACTAAAATGGTTCCCATGTTGCGTACATAAACGCTCACTATTTTATTCAGTATGTACTTTATCAGATAATAAAAATGAAATAGTATAAAACTTACATATTAAGACGAAATATAAAATGATTTTTCTGTGGTTTTCTTGTGTCATAGATTTAAACTGAAATTATTGCTTTTCAATTTTTAGCTAGTACAATTTTCTTCAATTGATTTTATTTTCATGTAGTTCATTTAGTTTCACAGAACAAAATTAGCTAAAAATTAGAAAACAGTGTTATTAACGCTAAAGTATCTATGAACATCTTATTGTTGCATTTTTCATTAACTTCGAAGTTATAGGACGCTATTTTAATGTATAGTAGGCACAAATTTTACTTTCAATTATTTCTAACAGCAAACTCATCATTAAAACAGTGGTATTACTGACTGGAATAAATTTAAAAGCTCTCATTAAGAAGGTCATTCTGTAATTATATGAAAATTAAATGAAATCTTTGGATGGTCTTGAGATAACACCTTGCAAGGTGCTGAATGATATACAGTATATGAAATGAATGATGAAAGAATTACTAGAAAGCAGGGTGACAAAGAAACGGGAGAACATCAAGACATTCTACTAGCAATATACTATCCACGACGAACTCACATGACCTGGGATCGAACTAAGGACCTTTTATATTAAAGGTGAGCTGTAGTATTAAGGCGCAGTGTTCCAGTTATGATTATTTTCCTCTCATTTGAATAAGCTACGAAGCACGAAAAATAACACAAAAAGCTTCTTTTTTAATTTTATCACCTAGTAAAGATTAATATACTGGGCAAAGGGATTTGTGTGTCCACATTTTAAATAATTTATATTCAAATAAGCATATTTGAACGATTCAATACTAATTATGAGCTAATGTAATTTCTTGGTCTTGTGCAGGAGACACGGATGTAATACCCAGTGGATGCAAAAGTGATTCGAATCCCATATGAAATAATAAGTGCATGTCTCTTGCAGTTCCAGCAATAAAAAGTGGTAATTAACTAACGTGTGAAAAAAACTTCCTTAAATTATAAATCTTCAGTTGGAAAACAGTTATATTGACTAACAGATGAAATATTTATATTATAGGAGTAACTATGTATTAAAAGAAACACATAGAAAAGGAAATGAAATTAACACGTCTAACCTTTAAGTTTAGTAACATCTGTATTTAGCCCTTAAGACAAAAGTGGTCTGTCGGAATATATTTTCACTCATAAGGCATAGCTAGTTATATTTTTGAGCCATCTACGATAATGTATTTGCTTATTTTCTACAATAAAACACTTACAATACAAAAACAACATGAACTTAGCAAACATGTCAACCGTAATTGTTCTCAAGCAGAAAATGAAGTAAAATCTTTCAGTTTTGCGTTCCACGGTAATATCCTTAGGCTAAAGAAGACGGTAGTGATGAGAGCGAATGAATGGGAGAACGAAAAAGTAGAAAGAAACGGGAGAAAACACACGCACATGATGTTTGTCAACTACAAAGACCACTTGACGCAAGCTGGGGTCGAATCAGGGAGCCCGCGCCAGTGACGAATCATGTTTTTACATACGCTTCCCATGTAATTTTTCGGGTCAATAACATGGAAATTATTGAAAAAGACTCTTTAATGATGTTGGTTACTTTGAGTTGATTGACTACTTTACTTGTATTTACACCCTCTGTCAGAAGCAAGGTTATACAGGACGAGGCCTACAGTTTAAAAGAGGGGCCTGAACCACCGTAGTACATTTAATCATTTTCTAACTGGGCATGAAATGTCAAACCTCATGCAAAAAAGGTATGCGCGCTAGCCACTAGACCATCATAGTTGATTTGGAATTTAACATATTTTTTTTTCAGCACAAAGATGCGGCTCTAGAGCTGAACGCGAAACCAGAACACATGAATCAAACTCACGTCTCCAGCACTGGAGTCGGGCCCTCAAGGGAGGATTTGAGTACATACTTTTGGGAGGTACAGATCATTTATAGAATATGGTTTTCTCCAGGTTACGTACACCAAATTCAAGTACGTTTATTTATCCTAAAGTTGTTGATTGGTTAAAGCTTTACATCTCCCTTCAGCATCGAAGTTATATAAGGCAAGGTCCACTGTTTAAAATGGAATCCACACTACTATTCAACGTAAGCACCTCCACCAGGAATCTAACCCGGAACAACGCATGTCAGCCACTTAGTTATGAAGGGGCATGAACTTATCGCAGAATCATTTAAAGAAAAATAAAAATACAGGGGTGATGCTGATGACAATATATATGAATTTCATGGTAACCATCTAAATGTCTTATATTTCGTTTCCCTTATACCTTAGGTAGAATTTCAACTTAAAATAAATATTACTCTATTAGGTAAATATGTCTGGCAGTTTTCATATCCTCATCAGTCAAGATGTACGAAGAATAAAATTTAAATCTACGTTACTCTTTTTATTTATTACAGGAATAGACTAAATTACCTTTAAATCAAAGTAAAATTATATTGGTATTTTTGTTTTAGTTTCACCCAACAAATAATCGGACAGAACTTCCACTATGTTTAGGACAAATATTTTTATTATATTGCTTTATATACTATCTACTGACATCCTTGGTAATCCAGCAGCCCTAATACATAGCAGAATTGCGGAACGGGTTCGAATGTGAATAAAAATTTCCAACCTGATGTTTAGGAATTCTTAAATTCACTTGGAGCAAACAATAACATAATTATGTAATCATACTTTAGTAACAGCATATAAAGTAATCGATAAATCACTTGTTTGTAGCTATTGCAACTATGAATAATATACTGCAGTATAAAGCTGTTAAAAGAACTCAACAGAACAAACAATTCTGACGGCCAAACTGAAAGGTAAAATATTAACTAGAAGAAACATGGCTGATTCGTAGTTACAAAGAAAAATAATTTATATGGTAAAGCAAACAAAAGAGGCTCCAAAAACCTGTTAAAATACTGGCAAATAAATCACACACAGCTCGGAAGGTGGGATGCATTCTTTCACAAGACAAAACTGAGATTTCAGTTAATGACTTTCAAAACTTCATATCAGGTTTTGCAATCATCAACAGCACAGCATGCTTATTTTTTTAAAAAAAAAAAAATATTTATTTAATCAAAGCAAATTTTGAAGCTGTCAAATCATTTTAAGCCAATTATCAAAACTACGGAATATTTTATACGAATGCAGCGGCGTACAGTTTTTCCCCTTCCTTAAATTTACAGAGCAGTGATATTGAAATATGCATATCAGTGTGCTATACAAGGAGAAAATAGGAAATTTTAACTATTTTATTTTCTGGAAGTATTTTTTTTTTTTTTTTCCATTTCTTATTATTTTTTCTTTTGTAACTTATTGTTGCAGGGGAAAAGTACAGACATTTGTAATTATATTAATGAATGGAAATCTGGAAATTTCTGTGGGATGCTAGCTAATATATTTTACCTAGGCTCGTCGAAAATGCTATACTTGTTTACACTGATGCACATTAATCTGATTTCATCGCATCGTCTAACTGCATCGAGACGCGTTTGTGAATAGAGATTGTTGTGATAGTTTCCTTGCCAAGCACATCTCTCAAGTATACTAAAGTAAAATCGCTGAAGGGTAACACTCCCCAAAACACACTTTACATTAAACTCCTGGCCTGATTATAACAATATCAATATTAAGGAAAAGGATTTTGGTATTATTAAATTACTTGGAGTGGCAGTTAGCAGAACTATTATTGCTCAAATTCTGCACCATGCGTTGAGAAGAATGCAACCTTTACCCTTGGGTTACTTCTACAGTTGCCTTTGCTAAAGTCACTTCCAAATCTCCGACACCACCTTCGACAGAAACCATTTCTACCAAGTCTGCTTTATGGACACTCGAAACATGTCTCGTTGAAACTAAGTTGCAATTTTTTACAGAGTCAGAAGACACGTGGCTTGTAGATAAAAGAAATACATCATTATTTAATTTTCGGAGGTAATTTTAAGTTTAGTAATTCAGTTCTTTCGTAATCACAACACATATGCGCAGGGTCGTATTTAAGCTTTTCTCGGCCTGGACATACAAAAATTCATCGTTCTTCCTTTTCTTATTAACACAAGTTTCTTTTCCAAAGTGATGTCTACCTAAAGGGAACTACATCTAAAAGAGGAAGTACATTATACGTAGTCCCCATACGTATTATATGACAAAATTTAACCACATATTCTAATCTTGACGTAGGTCAAATGTTTGCGTGTCCGTGTAACCACTTATTATTTGTTACTAGTTTCCTGATTCATCTTATGACACTAGCTATCGCTTTGTATTTTCACGTTAATCATTCATTCTTTTTTCTGGACAATTTACAATCAGCTTTTAAAATAACGACCTTAAACGTGATCCCCAGTGAATATTCAAACTACACGAAAAGCGAAAGCTTAAAGCTTAAACCGAAAGTAATTGGTATCACTTTTACGAAATAAATTTATTAAGAACATATCACAGCATTAATAAAGCTATCCATATATCCTTCTCTGTTTTTAAAAATTAGTCGTGTTCTTTAATCTGTTACCGTGGATATAAATACGGCTGTGCATATGCGTTAAAATGGAAAATAATATTTAGTGTATTTTACTGTATTAAAAATTATACATTTTATTCAATGTAAAAACACTAATATATCTAATTTTAAAACACTGTCATGATTTCTTTATTAACATTTAGATAACTATGTTTTAAAAATAATTGTAGTTCAACTGTGATAACTTGATTGCTGGAAGATTCACAAGCAAACTAAAAATAACATAATACCCTGTTACATAATCAAATTGAGAAGGTAGTAGCTAGAAAGGGTTTACTCTTCATCAATTGATATATATTGTTTCAACTTTTAAGAAGCTTCCTACTTTGTCCCAGTGATTTCAGTATCTCAAATATCGTGTCTTTGCAGTTTTACTAAGATATTACGATAGATATAAGATATTTTAACAAGATGTTAAACCGAAAGAATTTTAATGTCGGTTATAGTCCAGTTTCATTCGAAAGTACAGGGTGGGGCAGAGTAACGTGCTTATTTAAATTTGGCACGCTAAAGCTATGGTTGCTCCGAGGAGGATGGAGTAGGCACACCCAGAAGGCAGGCGTAAAGTTGTAGCTCCGCTTGGTTTAGTTAGCATTATGGAGTGGATGAAGGTTTAGTGCGCGTTTGCTGTTGAGTCATACTTTTCTAACTGTCGCTCAATCATTGTCAAACAACGTGCATTCCGTACCCATTTCAATATCGCGCCCCGTGGTCGTGTTCCTGGCCGGAATTTGATTGTTTCATGCGTAGACAACATCAGATGTGAAGAAAACGGCTGGGCTTCCACAACCAGCAAGGTCATTCCAAAACATTGACATGGTAAGGTTTTCTGTTTTGCGATCCCCTCGGCGTTCTTCTCGCAAACATGCAGCTGCTGTTGGGTTGTCTGCTCATTCTGTCAGGTGAATCCTTCATGAAAAACTAAAATTTCATCCGTACAGATTGGCTATGTTGCACGCGGTTTTGTTGCTCCAGAAAATGCAGCACGGTCACCTCATTTAGCCCCCTGCGACTATTTTTTATGGAGCTATCTAAAATCACTTGTTGTGGTGGACGAACACCGTGTGCGTGGGTTTTCTCGGGGTTCTCCCGTTTCTCCCCACTTTCTTCATTCCACTATTTCATTCATCACTCATCATCACCATCTCCTTTAGCCTAACCGGCATAACCGTGGGACGTAAAACTCAAAGATTTAATTCCATTTTAATTTTTAAAATCACTTGTTTACAATGATTGTCCTAGACCCTTGATCACCTGAAGAACAACGTTCGTCAAGCTGTCGCCAACATACCCGTCGATATGCTGAAAAGATTTGAACGAAACTTCCGAGTTCGATTAACGCAGTGTTTTGAGAATAATGGACGCCATCTGCCTAATATCATTTTTAAAACTGTGTAAACATAAAATTTAAATGCTGTACTTGATGCTGTTCAAAGAACTAAATATAAATCTGAATTACTGTATTTTAATTGACTTTCTAAATAAGCAAAGTGCTCTGCCCCACACTGTATTATAGATTCTCTCTCATATGTTTACTTTTATTACAATCTTCTGAATAAATTGACGAATGGTTTTAAAACAGTATCTACATAAGTTACATAACGCTTTGTTGAAACTAGTCATTAATTCAAATGTTCTTAAGAATGTTCAAAGTCTATACTTATCAAAGGGAACTGACTTTTAAACACGTTTGTTTATAACAATATTAAAAACTTACTAAAAAATTCAATAAAATATTTAAGATTTTTTATTAAGATCTTGAGAGGAAAACTGATTATTGAAAAAAACTAAAGTAATAAGAAAAGAGCGTATCTTGTGAACAATTTCGTAACATACAAACAGACTTTTTAGTATATCGAGTTCTGTTATCTTTTTCTTAACTATATTTCCATGGATTTCATTTCTGTTTGTAAGTAATATTAATAAATGTTTAAGATTACCAGTAACTTGTCTTCCATAATGTATTTCTTCTAATTACAGCAAATAGTACAGAAAAAAAAAATGATGCACTACCTGACGTAATTTCCTCACTTAACTATCTTGCAAACACAATGAAAATACTTCTGGCGAAACACACCAACTTTGTCATCAACAAACGAAAGTACCATTATATTAGTGCATTATTTAATTCATCGCTAAAATTTATATTTTATTCAATTTTAAGTGAACTTTTTGTTTGGGAATATAAGTCACTTCCTTCATGCTTAGCGCTGAAGTTCTTAGATAAGATTTTAGATGCAAAATGACAAGTTACTCGTAAGAAACCTTAATGTGTCATATCAAATTTTACGCATAGTATAGTGTAATAATGATTAAAATATAGGTTTGAATAAAATCAAGCTATGTATCAGGTTGTCTAAAAAGTATTGAGCATTTAGAGGTCAAAATTGAGAATACATTTGTTGTGATTAGCAAATAACATTATAAAACCCATATGTAGCATTTTGTTCCATGGCCCTTTGCCATTTTTCCGGTAACACCATAATGTCATCGCTCTGATTTCTGGTCAAAAAACTATGATATGTGGTTTCAATAGGCCTCTTTTAAAACAACTATAACACCATTCAGGGAGTTCTGCAGAAACCGAAACAAAAAATAATTTGACGGGTGCCAGGTCCAGGATATACAACGGATTCATTAAAATCTTTCAGCCAAGTTCTCTTAGCTTCTGACGGGTCGTTAAAGATGTATATGGTCGGCGTTGTCAGTGTGGTATACGATACCTTTCTGACTACCTTCCGGATGCAATTGAACCATCTTTCGGCTGCTGCCTTTGGTGACTTATCTTACCCATGAACAGTACAAATTTCTTCGCGGGCCTGTGCAGCATTTGCGCCTTTACTGAAATAAAATTGTAAAATGTGGCACAGTTTTGTAGAAAATTCACTCATTTTAATGACGCAATAACTTACGTCTGATTCTAAGAATTCCATCACTTCTTGCACATCTACTACCTTCAGCTATTACATAACGCTAGGTCTGACCCGTGCGACTCATATATTCTGAGATTTGTAACATAAACCTCATCTCGTACGCAAAAGGCTCAATATTTTTAGACTACCTAAGTAAGCTACTATAAAGAATGTTTTCAAATTCCCATCAGTTTTCAAGAGTCATGAACTCCAAAATGAGAGCTGCATCAACATGAAATCAAATATTCATCAAACTTTCGTCGACAGCTGTCACCGTCAGCTGTCAAATGGTATGTTGACATCCAACCACTCTTATAATCCAAACATTGTATATTCACGAGCTTCATTTAGCGCGTTCCGATAAACCATAAGAACTTTTCCTTTTAAATCATGCAAGTGTTTCAGCATACACTTTTGTTTAACATTCACCCATAACCAGAAGTCAGTGTGAAATCTGGAAACCATGCGGGCCAAGAAATAAGTCTCCTGCGACCTTCATTTTTTATCAGTGTTCATCCAGATAATGTTTTACTTGAAGGGTAACATCAAACATACATAATTCCATTTACTGAAGAAAAACGAAAACAAAATCACACTTCGCTTTTTAGATGTCATATTATCTGAATGAGGGATCAGTTGGTAGCAGGGAATCTATTTTATGATCTGCAAGGTGTCCAGATTTTCCGCTCTATGACTTCTGCTTATGGGTGAATGTTATAACAAAAGGATACTCTGAAAAACTTTCAAAGCCTATGATCTAAAAGAGAAAACTTAATAATTACTCAAGATAAAGATTCTTAACCTAAAGTTTGGGATCCGGATACTGCTGAAAGAATGTTTGGACGTCAATGGAGCATAGTTGGAGGTTTGACGTCCCAGCTGTACATCGTCGGTAAAATTTGAAGTTTAAGGATCGTTTTACAAATTATTTCATGCTGATGCGACTCTCCGTTGAAATCCATAACGCTTTTAATTCTGAAAACACTGTAGTAAGAACAACAAAATTAATTTAAACCACAATATATAGACCACACAGGATTATCTTATCATTTTATACGAAGAAGCATCACAAGGATTTGAAATAAAAAAATAAAAAAAGTTAGTCACTATGATTATTTGATGAATAGCACGAGAAAGTATACCATATATGAGTTATTAGTTGCAGCTAATATAAGTTAAAGTGATAAGAGCTGAAGAGCACATAGCGAAAAGGAAAAATGTAAATGAGTATTCAATTACTAAAACACTAATCAGATCCTTGCTACAGCGTGGTCTGATATGACTAAAGGAAGTATTCACACATGTACTTCGAACATATACTACTTATACATGTTATAATAATTTTTTACATTTAAAAGTCTGGATTAAGAAGGAGATATTCATACAAGTTGTTCAAATTATATTCTTACCTGTTTTCTACCGTGTCATGGATGTGCCTTTGTTGTTTACTTTCACAATGTGCCCGGAGAAGCATCATAAGAAATTCGTTCTGCTCACGCACATTATTTGTTTCAGCACCACGGAATTTTGTCATTATTACTGTCTGCTCTTCCTCAGGTAAGGTTTCCACTCTGCGAAGTATTGCTGCTTGAGTTTTGTTATCTGTTAAACCTAAAACATAAAAGAATAGCTTTATACTGTTGAATGGAGATACATATTTTTTACATCTAATCTTTAGACGTAACGGCTAAATCTTCTCTCTAGCTATAGCAACCAATATGATTTCCGTGCAAGGCCTCCGATCATCGGGAAATGCGGCGATGACAAAACAAGATCACAGCATTATTGTATTTTTAAAGATTTTTAGGGAAGAACTTAAGAAAAAACTATCAGAATGTACGCATTTTTCTGTGAAATTAGTCAAGAGACATACAGAAATATGCAAGCGAATTGCTATGTTAAGTGCATTGAAATAAAATCCCATCCCATGTATACCTTCTCATTCATTGTTTTCCAATTTAACTGCAATGATGCTAAACGGTCTAAATCATCTGAGTCAAACAAATATACGTTTTCTCGGCTTTGTTCGGTAGCGTTTGATGGTACTGCTCAATTACGCCACGAGAAAGATGGCTTTTAATACAAATGAGTAATATAGTGACATGCCTTTGGTTGAAATCTCAATTTTGATAACAGGTATGTTGTTTACATTAATATTTGCTGATAGTTAACGATGTAATTATGTGTGTTACAGTAAGTATATTAAACAACTGTCATTAACAGTAATAAAAACATCATTATGATGGGGAAGAAGGAACAAGATATCGCAGATTAGTCAAAACAAAAGACTTTTAGTTCTCTCACATTTCAAGAAAAACTTATGACAGTTCATATTGGCAAGTTTGATAGCTGGAGCTACTGAAAGAATTAGATCCTATACTAAGCATTTTACAGTTCTCAAGTATGAATTTCACAATTAGCTTTGTCGAAGTAAATGTTTATCAGATCTGTGTGGTTGGTCTTGCCTTTCGTTTTCAAAAACTGAAAATATTCAGGATTCTGTAATTTAACTGCAATTGAAATATCGGCCAAAGCTACTGAAAAATCAGAAAATCATCTTCAATGCATTCTAGAACATACAATTTTGGAAAACAAAAGGTAAGCGAGGGCGTGAATAACACATTAAAAAGCTAACAACTCTACTGACAGTTAAAAGATTATGAAAAAAGTATTAAAACGCTTAGTTGATGTAATACGTTTCCTTGGCAAATAAGAAGTTTGATTCCATGACACAGCCGTTTAAACGGTGGGGCCCAGTATTAGAACATTTTGAAGCTGCATTTGTATTTATAGAGACAACTATTGATATCCAGATTATATAATCCATGTAATTGATATCGTGAGTGAAACAATTTATATAGAAATTCAAAAATCAAATGTTACAATTAGATAAGGTGAAATATCAAATGTTAAAAGTAAGTCGCAATTATCAACCGTCTTGAGGTTGTGAATATGAACAGGACGGTTGTGTCAAGGAGCGATTCTTCAGCTTACCGATTACGACTTTAAAATTACTCAGACCCATTAACCTTTATCATTCACACAAGGCAACTTGTTACATTGTTACAGAATGAATTCAAGATAATATTTAATCATTTCCATTGTATTGGACAACAGCCACGGTATTGACTCCCACAATAATCCCACCAATCAATTTGTCGAAGCTTCTAACGTCGTAATATCACTGGAAATTCTTTTCATGTCTTGATTCATGTTATCCATGTTTTTATTCATGTTTAACTCTAGTTGAGCTATTTGTTTTACTATCATCTGGATCATATCATTTGATATTCCTCCATTGTTACCACCCATTTCTTTTTCGGTGCCATTATTATTGTTAGTTGCCGTCTCAGTAGTTCCACTTGCGTTTGTTAATTCGGCATTCTTATTATTTCCAATATTACCTATATGTCCACCTATTTCACTCTGGGTTCCTTCATTGGTCACACTCTCCATCAATATACTAATTTCCTCTTCAGGATTCCGTCGATCTGTCTCATTTTCAGTTTCCAATGCTTCTTCCATTTGCTTTCCATTACCATGAGGTTCTACTTCCATCATCTGCTTAGGTTCTGTTTCCGTCACCTGTGCCAGAGTTTCAGGCACTTTGTTCAATTTACTTTCGTCTCCATCTTCAATGTCGACATACACTTCTCCTTCTTCATCCTCTGTCACGTTTTGAGTGTCACTTGGGCTTGGAAAATCTTTCTCTTCACATTTCGGACACAGCCATCTTACATTCTTCCCACTCAAGTACGCGTACTGTTCGTCTTCTAGTCCCATACACCTGAAATGGAACCATCCGTTGCACACGTCACAAGCAATTATTTTTTCACTTATTTCAGTCTTTCGTTTGGCCGCTTTCTCAGTCAGCACAACACTTTCATTACAGCACTTACACTTAAATGTGTGTACTTCAGTTCTGGACATTATATTTTCATTAAATTGATTCGGAGAGTTTCATCTTCCTTCATCCTCAATGCCTACCACTCGACGTACACAATAATATAAATAAACCAAAGGTTGATTTTTTAAAGTTTATTAACACAAGTTAAATTTACTATTATTTTATTCGCTCCCAACACAATAACATAATATGTTATCCTACATTCACAATCCACATATAATCTTCGGCAGCCATGGTGTTTCTTCGAAATTTCTTACTTACAGAGTGTCATTCTATTCTTGTTCATGTACTTTATCTTTTTCGTAACTCTAAACAGCTAAACAATATACAGAAATTGCGATTTCTATCTTTTAAGTTTAATCCGGTGCGGTCAGGAACGTGTGAACCCGTATTCTCATAAATACAATTTCTATGGAAATTGCATCGAAAGTTTTCCTTATTTCAGTTCATTATTCCTGTTTTCTCTTGATTTTACCATTCGGTTTCTTCTAAACAAAATGGTGGAACTTAAACTTGACACTTTATAATAATTTCGAAGTATCTTTCCCCAATTGGCTTCAACTTCATCCTGGCTGGTCGTCGCCATTTTGTACTAAAACCTCCACGCAACGTTGACATTTCATTTTCTTCCAGTTTACCTGTCCATAGCGTGGACTTAAGGTGAAACTAATCTAATTTGGCCCAGTGTTCTTAGTCGCCACCGCAGCAATCGCTACGGAAAATTAAAAATATGTTGTCCGGGAACGTAGTCGCGAAGATAAATGCCGACAGTGAACATATTTGGATTACTTCATACAGATAAACTTATCATATGTTATTTATTAGCTAATTAATTCAAAGTAAAACAATAACATACAATTACTATTAAAATAATATGACTGTGAATTTTATGAAATTTTATATTGCTTTCGATTATTCATGAACATAATAAAACATGAAACACACAAGATTAATATCATGTCTAACGATGAACCGGAAAACAAGAAATAACCTAAAAGAAAACAAAGAAAGAAAGTCCTCGTATAGAACAAGAAAGAAATATATAGAGAGGAAATGTAATAGTATTAAGACAATGACCTGGCTATGGTTGCTATCACACAGGAAGAAGAAGAGATGGAAAACAAAAAGTGCGAGGTGCTATATCACAAGAAGTGTGTTACCAGTCAAGATGAAACGATGTGATCAAGTGAAGAAAGTACGGAAGAAAAATGAGGATAAAATCCGACAGATAGAAATGCGTAAAAGAAAGAAAAGGAAAAGCTACTTACCTAATGATCAAGTAAAGAAACTACGTAGAAAAGATGAGGATAAAATCCGAAAGACAGGAATGCGTAAAAGAAAGAAAAAGAAAGTTTGCTTACCTACTGAGACGGAAAGACAGAAATTGGAAGATGGTTTGGAGTGCGAGTTGAGAAAAGAACGAGTGAATAAAGACAAATTAAGGTTGATGCATCGTAAACGAAAGAGAAAGAAGATAGGTCGACACATTACCTGGAAAAATGCAGACCAGTTTACGGTGTTTTCTTGTTTACCAATTATCAAAACAACAAGAACGTTTCTCGAAATGAGTTATTAATTGTTCATTATCGTTTATCTGTTTGCTGTTAATGGTTGTTCATTGGATGTTAACTTATCTACATATACCATGGATTGATTTTGTACCACGTAACGAGATATTAGATCTGTAAAGGAAATTTTGTAAAGCTAGCTACTACTACTCCTGTACTAGGACAACCAAATTTTTCCTTGCCGTTCCACATATTCAGCGACGCCTGCAAAGAGAATCTTGCCGGCTATTTATGTCAATATCCTGAAGGACAAGATGAAGTAACAGTACTCGCGTATGCCAGTAGGAGACTAAAGCTGCACGAATTTTCAATGTCTATATTCCAGCTTGAACTACTGTCTATCTTATTCCTGTGCGAACGATTTTCACCTTATATTTTAGGAAGAACCACTATTATTCATTGTGATAACCATGCTGCGACTTACGCGTTCTCGTTAAAGAATCTTGATTCCCGAACCACAAGAATGGTACTTAAGTTACAGAGGTATGATTTAAAATTTGAACATGTGTCGGGAAAGGAAAATTTTGTCGCTGATACACTTAGTCGTTATCCTCCTAAATCTGAGGATATATCTTCGCAGCATCTTACTATTAATGAAGTGAACAATCTTTTTAATGATGAAGTACCAAATACTGAGACTGATGATGATATGGACTTATAAATACTTACCGTTATATATTCAGTGATAAAATTTTATTGCAAATAAAATTTTATTTGCGACGGCGGGCAAAGTTGTAGTGATCCATCATTGCCTACACTACAACTAAAATTTTCTACAATATAATGTATCTTACTAAAATGTTAATTCTTTATTTTTATTCAATTTATTCAATGTTTATATGTTATTATTTCAATATTCTTTTCATTATTTATTAAGATTTCATGAACTGCAAAAGCGAATGGCGCTATGGAAATAAATTGCGACATAAGAAGAAGAAGAAAAAAATAATATAGCATCGAAAATATAAATCACCTAGTTACTGAATTTAAAAGAAAAGTCAACGTAAGAATTTAATCAAAACTTCTGAGGAATTTAGATTTATTTTGCCATTAAGACTATCTACTATTGTTTATGTATATTCAGAGGGCTAAAGATTAGACAGCTTTATAAAGTAAAATCGACTTCAAGGTATTGTAAATGCTACTCATTCTTATTTATATATCTAGTGAAATGATGGTAACAAAAATGATGTATCATTAAAGGAGTCACCGGTTCGGGGAGTGGAATCTTCATTCCCTCCTCTTATCTGCTATCCACTCGTAAAATGAGGTAAATTATATATACTCATCTCGATCAACAGATCAACTAAATTTGCTGTGACTGAATACCTCGTTCAATTCTGTTACTTATTTACATTTATTTGATTCTTACTGCAGTTAAAAAGATGGCACTGACAAAGATTGTGGCATACAAATTTAGCTAATTTCTGTTGTTTGATTACTATAATATGCACGTAGAAATTGCAATCTAAATACGCATTAGAGCGATAATAATCAATATATCTGCTTCTTATGTACATTTCTGTCGACTTCTTACTTCTGTCTTCTGTAGTTACACCATTCTTACTTCAGCGTATCACCTGAGTTAGCTGCGTTAACCTGTAACACGACATTAAGAAATTGAATTAATAAAAGGATACGGCGAGATATAAATAAATAAATAAATAAAGGAATATATACATATATGTAATTAAGTACGGCGAAGATATATAAAATACAATTGATAATAATAAATGAGTTGATAAAAGTAAAATAATAGAATATAAATAAAAGAAAGGATATAAATGGTAAATAAATAAAAAGAATACTTACAAGTCGTGGTTAAACAGCATAGTATGTTGAGGATGGGATACCTGAAACGAAGATGAGACATAACAAATGTGGTTACAAATATATAATATTCGCAGAAGATACTATATTTACTACTAATTGTACATAAACTACGTGAAGCATCTAGCATTACTATATACTTAATATCCTACGCTACTGTGCAAATATACGTTAACATACTATAGCTAAATCTAAGCACATTAAATGAAGAAAAATGCTACTGCGTGCAATAAGCCCACAATCTGTCCTATTTAGCCATATTTATATATATAAATTACTGTTGTAAATTACCTGCTACTTACTGCAATACTTACTTCGTTAGACATGATATTAATCTTGTGTGTTTCATGTTTTATTATGTTCATGAATAATCGAAAGCAATATAAAATTTCATAAAATTCACAGTCATATTATTTTAATAGTAATTGTATGTTATTGTTTTACTTTGAATTAATTAGCTAATAAATAACATATGATAAGTTTATCTGTATGAAGTAATCCAAATATGTTCACTGTCGGCATTTATCTTCGCGACTACGTTCCCGGACAACATATTTTTAATTTTCCGTAGCGATTGCTGCGGTGGCGACTAAGAACACTGGGCCAAATTAGATTAGTTTCACCTTAAGTCCACGCTATGGACAGGTAAACTGGAAGAAAATGAAATGTCAACGTTGCGTGGAGGTTTTAGTACATGGTATTTCACTCAGGTTTTAAAGTTCAAAGGCCTTGCTACTTATCATAGAGAAATACTACTCTCTTATTCCTCCCACTGAAAGACCATTTACCCGTGACATTTGGCGAATATTACGATGACTAGACAAAAATTCCACCTCTCGCCATTGCTGATAATTATTATAAATTTCATTACATGGGTTGGAAGGACTTAAAACTCCTCTCAAATGAACTAGCGATTCCGCTTAAGTGTTAGACAAATAATCGTAGCTTTACATGTAACAAATCTGCATTTGGAATTTAATGCTAATTTTCATGGAATTTAATGTTAATTTTTATTTAAAAAAATGACGATTTGCATTGAAAATCTTGATATATGACTAGAACAATCAATTATTAAAGCAAGTTGTTTCACTTTTCTTATTTTTATATACTTAAACAACATAAAAAATATCTTGGTTTCAAAGATGTAATTCTATCTTATGTCTACTTTGTTGACAAAAGTGATTCACTAAAGATTTCGAATTATGAGAAAGGTAATACAAAGGTGGTCTTTTATGTGTATATGAGAACACTAAATCTATAACGGTTCTTCATATGAAAATTATTTAAACACATTAAAAAGTAGCCTTCAAAAGCCATATTGCGTAACAAATTCGCAGCTTTCTTACGTAATCACAACACATGTTATAAAAGATAAGCAAACAGGTTAACATAAAAGGTTAACAACTACTGTACTCTTACGGTAGAGCACATATTCAAAACATTATAAGCACCACGGGCTTTCCAGAGACAATGCTGATTTTTTTAAAGTAAGTACAGTGTTGCCACATGTTTATGAATTTTCTTATGTAGGATTCATACTGAAATTCTAGTATTAATTTCTCTGAATTTTCGTAAGCGAATAAATATTTTTTCCTGACCCATGACACTGCAAATACCATCATTTATGGTTAGGCTTAGAAAGAAATATCTTCTTAATCGATCTGCACCATTTCCTACCCGTCCAATGCTATCCTTTCTAATTTTTGAACACAGTATAAGTTTATTATTATTTTTTAATTATAAATATTCATTGTAAGCCAAACTTCTTGTATTTGAAACACAATAAAACATTAGTATCAAACAATAATAATAATAGTTATACACTTGCGATAATTTTAATATCTTTGCATTCTGAATAGATTTATAAACAAGGAAACATGTATTAGAATTTGATCTCTCTCTTTGATTATATGTAATTAACAAACTAACATCTTTTTCTGACGCATTTCAATCTTTTAGTTAACCTGTAAATGAAATTAAATCTTTCAGTTTTACATCCCATGGTTATGCCGGCTAGGATAAAGGAGACGGTGATGATGAAAAATTAATGAAATGGTGGAATGAAAAAAGTTGGAGGAAATGAGAGAATCTCGAGAAAATTCACGCACATGGTATTTGTCTACCACAAAGTTCACTTGGTGCAAGCTGGGATTGAACCAAGGACCCCATGCATCAGAGGTGAACGCTCGACTACTGAGCTACCACCGCCCTTATTTAATTTGTTCCTTTTCATTCAAAGTTTGACATCTTTCGGCGCTCCTTAAGGTCCTTTATTTCTACGGATTCTTTTAAAGCTTATTTTTTTTTTAATTTTCTTTGTTTTGAATGTCTTGATTCTTTGAGGCGTTCTTCATATATTCTGTTGATAACTAAAAATTTCCTGACTCTTCTGTGAAGCAGATTCCCCTGACTATCCCTAATTTTCCCTGTCTTTAAAGTCAATGTAAATTCTTTGGTTTTTCAAGGTACCGTGAATCATATAGTTATATTCACACAATTTGTTTATTCACATAACTTTATTTTTATAGAAAAATACACTACAACCTTCTTTGAACATTGTACTTAGGTAAAGAGATCAACGCGAAAAGTGACCTAAATTCCACGTAGGAACCAAATGTTTTGTATAGGAAATGCAGTCATGTCCAGTGACAACGGGCAAGAACGTTACTAAGTCAGAAGAAAGCTATATTCTATTACTAAACACAGTACTTTCTTTGCCCTCTCCTCTAGTCTAATGGCTAGCGCGTGCACCTTTGGTGAATGTGGTCCTGGATTCGATTCCGGGTGGGACATCATTTAACCGCATTATAGCAGTTCGGATTCCACTTACTTAAACTGCTGGTTTACATCTCATATAGACTCGCGTCTCTGAAAAGGGATGCTAACATTCCACGCGCAGCAACAAAAATACTTTCTATTACTTTGCAAATTTCTTAATTACATTAAGCGTATAAAATTCCAATAAACAGAACATTCCAGTTATACCTAAAATTACATCGTAAAAATCTCTCATATAACACAACGATTTCTGAACAAAGCTGACTATAATTAGTACTGATATTTCAATAGATTTATATTAACTATTATACGTTTATGAGGAGCATTTTGAAGTATTATTACTATTACACGAACAAATTTACGACCATTTAAGATTAAATGTCTACAATAGGTCTAATATAAAAACTTACTAAAAACAAATTTGCTTCTTCTCTGCTACCTCTCACAACATCGCGATCGATTTACCAACATAATGAAGAAAAGCACAGAACATACATGTTGGAAAATATACGACATGATAAAAATATACTCTTTATAAGAAACGTTAAGAGCAGTATAGAGTAAAATAAAGAAATATTTACAACCAACCTTCAACTTCAGTACACAGCTTATGAAACCAAATCATTGGGCAATGCTCACACGACATCACCTGTTGTTTCTCTCTTCTCTGTGCTTCAGATGTAGCTACAAAAGCCTGAGTTATTGCTGGTGATAGAAAGAGAAAACAATATTAGAAATGTTGTGTCCAAAGAGTTACAGTAGTACGAGAAATAAACTACTGGTCAGCTAACATTTCATTTAAACTCGCATAAGTAATACAAGTATCACTCAAGAAATTTGACGGTTCATCGGCGCAGAAACAAAAATACTACTAGTGGATCTAATCTTGTTGTGAAACCAATACAAGCATAATTATTGTTACTTAAAAAAACTAACTAACTAAACTAACTGTAAGGCCTATGGAACCCGAAGGTTCAATGCCGCGATCACAAAAACTCTCCATTAACTTCTATAATTAGTCAACTAGATCCAATTTCTACTTTCTTTCCTTATTTCTGCGAGATCCATCTTAATATTGTCCTTCCATCTGCGCCTAGGTCTTTCTAATGGTCGTTTTCTGATTGTTCTTCCATTCTGGCTACATGACCTGCCCACTTAAGCCTATTTGACTTGCTGACCCTAACAATGTTTGGTAAACAGTATAAATTATGCAGTTCCTCGTTCTGAAGTTTTCGTCATTCCCTATTTCCGTTCCTCTTGGGTTCGAATATTCGTCTCAGGATTTTGTTCTTAAACACATTCAGTTTGCGTTTTTCCCTCAGAGTAAATGACCATGTTTCGCAACCATACAGTACAAGAGGTATGACTATCGTTTAAGTTCCAAATTCCTCGACAAAATTAGCAACGATAAAGAAAAAAAATATATGAACTGAATAATAACACGAATTTCCTGCTTTCAGTCGATATTTAATTTCTTTGAAGATATGGTTTTGATCTGTTAACACTGATCTTAGATACTGGAAAGTATCTACTTTGTCGAAAGTCTTATTTGATATTTTGATGCATCCATAATTTGCAGTATTACGATCCAGCAAACTTCCATGAGTTTATTTTTCTCTGCATTTACTTCCAAACCCATGTCCCTGTAAGTGTTAAATAGGACTTCTGCATTTCTTCCTATTATTTTCCTATCATCTGCAATTAAATTTATATAATCAGCATACGCCATAACTTGGTGAATATCATTCAGCTCTAAGCCCTGGTTGCTGTCTTTAATTTTTCTTATAGCGTACTCCAGAACAAAGTTGAATAATAATGGCGACAACGCATCTCCTTGCTTCAGGCCATTCTTGATGTGAAAGCTCGTGGACAAGAATTTTCCTACTCGGACTTTACTTTCGATTCATTTAAACACATCTTAATTGATCTAACTAGCTTATTCTGTACATCAAATTCAGTAAGAATGTT
This sequence comes from Thermobia domestica, assembly GCF_964235325.1. Lineage (NCBI taxonomy): Eukaryota > Metazoa > Arthropoda > Insecta > Zygentoma > Lepismatidae > Thermobia > Thermobia domestica. The sequence goes on from NC_137463.1 coordinate 80,130,648, forward strand.
GTACAATGCCTCCCTCCTAAAAACATATCGTAGGCCTTCCTAAAATCAATAAATTATAGATGTATCGGGGTTTTATATTCCCATTCCTTTTCGAGTATTTGTCAAATTGTAAATACCTGGTTGACAGTAGATCGATTTTTCCTAAATTCACACTGATAATCCCAAGTGTTGTTCAGAGTTGTTCAACGCTTTTTCAGATACATTCACCGAGTTACTGTTACCATCTTCCCTTAAATGCAACTTATGGTAGTTCTTGATATCGGTTCTTCCAAATGCCTTTTCTTTTAGAAGTCTCCACATACTTAAGCAAGTAACTGTCGTGATGGTGTAACATATTAATAGACATTAATGGAAATTCAAAGAACGAAAAATTGTGAGAATAAGCAGTGAACAGAACCAACTAGAGTACTAATACAGCCCATGTGGTCTCAGAGTTCAAGATTGGAACGTTTATGGCCGTTTACAGAGTGAACTGGATAACGCATAAACACATAATAAGAGAGACATCCTGGTTCGATTCGCTGCTGAGTTCCGCACTTTTTCATTCGAAATTTTCATGGAATTTGTACAGTTCGCAGAAAAAAAAAAAAAACTGCAACATGAGCATTTAAGTTTATTGTGAAACTACGCCTAACAGCGCATTGAATAAACGTAACGTCTAAGTGGCATGAATCACGCCAGGAGAAACCTCGGCGTCCTTCTCTGCACTCTTATTTTGGAGCAAAACACTTCATCGTTTCACAATAAACTTACATTCTCATGTTGCAGGTTTTTTGCTGCGGACTGTACCTACGGAGGATGTAGTGTAAGAAAAATTGATTGATGTATAGATTTCTCATATAATATCGAGGACAGCCGTCATTTAAATCCACATTCGTCAGTTGTCCATTAATATCGACACTAGATTGCCCAAGCACTGAATTGAAATATGTGAAGGACTTTTGGAGCTCTGTGTACATTGTATTTATTGTGAAGTTCCATACATTGTAATTTTCATAATTCACCTATTTCTTCGTTTTTTTTTTTTTTGTTTTTTTACTTTTCATTTTTCATTTTTTTTTTTTTTTAATTTTTAAATTAGCGCTCCACTTTTACATCAGTAGAACAACTGGTAAAATTATGCTTTTAAAGATTTGCACTTTCAATTTCTTTGGAAATGTGGCAATGGTTGCGGCAATACAAGATTTTATACGATTTAGTAGTATTCATTACCTGGTATTTATTATTATTATTATTATTATTTTTTTTCGTTGACTGTTATTAAGCATTACCACTATACTTACACAGTTGTTTAAAGATACAAGAAAACTAAGAGACATGTCAGAGGCAGTAATTTGTGTGCTTACCTGATACAACATCGTCTGCAACTGATTCTGACTGGCACTTGAAAACGTATCCTATATAACATTCAACATTCGGTTCTCGACAAATAAAACCAAAATGCTCTGAATTTTTTGATCCCTGAAAAATAAAGACAACAGTGTTGATATTGAAATTAACTTTCAGATATAGGCATGCACAGATCTCAAGATACAGAGAAAACGAAAAGGCACAGCTGAGTAATTAAGAAAGTTTTAAAACTGACTAATATTGAGCAAGATTTTGTGAGATGCCAAAACACAGAAAGAGGGCGTGAACTGAAGCTTAATTAAAATTAATAATGGAAATACCTCAGACTGCGTCGTAATATTAGATTAAATAGTTTCGATACTTCGTTCTGGCGGTTACATCGAGACTTCAACTACTAATCTTGGGGTGTTAACTGTTTTTATGAAAAATTTCGCCATTAATGTTCCGGTGCTTAGATACTACTATTTTTACGCTCCAGAACATTACTAGTAAAAATCTTGACGTGAGGTCACTGTTAGTTGAAGTTTCGATATAACAACTGACAATGATAGAAGAAACTATTAAACTTTATGGTAATTTAATACTATGACGCGAGAAGACTCTACAGCTTGATTTTCTGTTCAAATCCCTTTGATGCATATCTTTTTATAGTAGAAGATTTTATTTATATTGGAATGACTAACTGAATTGGGAGAAAGGAAAAGACTTGTCAAAGACAGTGTCAAAAGCTTTAACGAAATCAAAATAGATGCAATGAACACGTGAACTAGCCTTAAGGCGGAATATACATCCTGTGCATAATTTACAAAATTTGTCATTGTAGACCTATACTAAAATAAATTCATGCTATTTTTCAGGTTTTTAACATTTAACATGATCAAGATACAATAATGAGTCATAAGTCTTGGAATATTTCCACAACTCAAACAGCAGGCGCATGTATACACTATGATCGATCGCAAGTACGTCACACTGGCCCAAGAGGTAGTGTGGCAAGCAAACTATTTACACGAAGGCCCCCACTCCATCAGTATCTTCAGTCAAGTTTTAGTGACAGTGAGAGTAAGTGCTTAACAACGCCTCATACGTGAAGTGCTATTGTATGAGTTCGAACTCGACCATAACGCTTCGGCAACAAACCAGAACATTTGTCATGTAAAAAGGAAGGTGCAGTGAACCACAGCACAGTAATTCGTTGGTTCTAGAAATTTCATGCAGGTTGTAAAAATGTCGATCAGCCGAAGTTCGTCCGCCCCAGGATCAGACTCTACGATCATACGACACGTCATTGAGGAAAATCCATCCACCAACACACGATAATTGTCAAATCAACTCGGCGTGTCCCAGTCCACTATAGTACGTCACCTCAATGAACTCAGGATAACCGTCAAGAGCTGCCGCATCATTCCACATGAGCTGATCGCAGCTCAGGCCTAGAGAAAAGTGGATGTGCGCGCATATCTTCTACAAAATACGCGTGATGTGTGTTTCCTGAAATGATTGTCACATGCGACGAAAAGTGATTGTTTTTCGGAACTTGGAATGTACAAAAACAGTGGCTGAGCAAGGGTCACTTCCAGAATCGGTCTTCAAACAAGGCCGTCTCGAGCACATCAAGTGTTGTGAAAACAATTCCCTTCGAGTTCATTCCTAACGCCTACAATCAACGCCAACCTTTATAACGAACGGTTGTAGTGGATGCACTATGCCAACAATATTCTGCATTGGTTAACCAAAAGTACATCATGTTAACGCAAAATTACACTCAGCCGAAAAATACAAACACTTGATGGCATTGAACTAATGCCACATCCGAAATATAATCCTGATCTTGCCCATTCGGACTACTACCTGTTTCGGTCCATGGTACACTTCCTGAAATCACGTGCTTTACCAATCAGTAGGAGGTTTTAACAGCAATGACTGACTTCTTTGCTTCTAAGGACAAGACGTGGAATCGAGGAACTGACAGGTGGCTGCAGACATTCCAACACGAGGGGTTATAGAAGTACTTTGAATGTTAGTCTGCTTTCATTCTACTGTAATAAATATATTGTGTACCAGAATATTACAAGACTTATGACACCTTTGTACAATTATATAGTATCTATTCAAATACTATTACAAGTGCACGAAGTACTGCTATTAGTCTGTAATTATGAACATTGTTTGTGTCACCAAATTTAAGTAATGGACAAACCTGTGTAAATTTCCATAATGTTGGGAAAGATTTTTATCTAATTATTATATTGAATATTGAGCTTCATAAGTAGTTTTGAAGTCCTTTAAGTACATCCCTTAAGAACATCCGGTGGTATCCCATCAAGAGCCACTTGTTCGTTTATGTTTTAGTTTCTTTATTGCAATTTTATACTTTGTGTAATTAATTTCATTCAGGGGTAGGATATTAGAATGTTGTCAGTCATAATCATTAAATATACCACATCTGAAGTAACATTGTCACTACAAACGGACTCAAGATATTTTGTAAATCCGTTTCCAGTATCAATCTTTATCATTAAAATGTCGTTTCCAAATCTCATACAACTCAAGACTTAATTTTATCACAGGGCATATGGCCTGAAAAACCGCACTTATTATATTCCCGTTATTTTTCAGGATTAAGAAATGATATCTCTATTTTTTTTTCTTCTTAAAATCTTTGAAGTGAAATGAAATGAAATCTCTTGAGTTTTACGTCCCACGGTTATGCTAGACAGGCTAAAGGAGACGGTGATGATGAGAAATGAATGAAATAGTGGAATGAAGAAAGCGAAAGGAAATGGGAGAACCCCGAGGAAACCCATGCACACGGTGTTTGTCCACCATAAAACTTTAAAATCTTTGAAAATGAAGGTCAAAATTATTACTTATGTAAATATCTACCTCTTTCTTCCATTATTTATTACGTTCCATTTACGTTTATTACGCACAGTTTCAAATAGATGTCTTGCACTTGGAAACAACATACACATTCATTTGGCAAGAGCTGAATACCATCAAAACACTTCTTCAGACTCTTACATAAGCTCAACTCTCTTGTGATGACAAACACAAGAATATGCAAAGTATGATACGATTATATTCCGTAATTTGATACCATTGCTAACGATGAAGATATAACAATGAATAACGTAATATTGAATAAATAATAAAGATTACTAGCAGACCTGCGTGTCCTGCGAAGCGTAGGACACACAAAATTAAAAATATTTATGGCTAGCAAAGTAGTTTTAATAACACGTTCATATCTTTAATTACGAATTTTTCGATAATTACTCGAATTTAAGACATCCTCGAATCTAAGATGCACCCCAATTTCGCAGGGTTAAATTAAGGAAAATACTAATATATTCCAGTTTTACTCTTACTAGAGCGCTCTTTGACATTGGCCATTTTCGGTGATTTTTATATATCCCTCTCCCCTTGCAGGACACGGAATGATGATAATTATCCCAGGCCGGAATGTCATGTATGTTGAAAATTTGATCGAGATCGGTTGGGTGGTTCAAGAGTTAAGTTCTATTTATTTTTATATATAATCTTCCTTACCCCTAGGTTCTACCGTCAAAGTGAAAATTAAAAAAAAACTTTCCAGGCTCGAACGTCATCTATGTTAAAAATGGTTCAAGAGTTATTACGTTTTCCCCTCTCCTTCTCATACCCTAAGTTCTACCGTCAAAGGGATATGATAAAAAAAATAAATAAATAAATAAATAATAATAATAATAATAATAATAAAAAACCTAGGTCCGAACCTCATCTATGTTGATAATTTGATTAAGCATGATGAAGTCAGGAAGACAGTCACTTTTATTTACATGTCCCCCCAACATCCCAAATCCGAACCTTATCTATGTTGAAAGTTTGATCGTGATCGGTCGGGTGGTTCAAGAGTTATTAAGTTTTATTCATTTTCATATATTTACCCTCCTCCCCTCCCCTCACTTAAGTTCTACCATCAGAATGAAATCATAAAAAAACTTCCCAGGTTCGAACTTCATCAATGTTGAAAATTTGATCAAGATGGGTCGTTTGGTTCAAGAGTTATGAAGTATATTATTATTATTATTATTATTATTATTATTATTATTATTATTATTATTATTATATTATTATTATTATTATTATTTTAATAATTTTCCTTCCCCTAAGTTCTACCGTCAAAGTGAATAGCTAAAACACTCCCAGGCCAGAACTGCATCTACGTTAAAAATTTGATTGAGATCGGTCGGGTGGTTTACAAGATTGAGAGTCACAAACATAGTCACTTTCAATTTGGATCTGAAGTTTTTTTGTTCACAGACACCGCTATTAATATATAGATTAATTCCTTTCTAGTAGAAATTAGGAAATGATGGAAAACAATAGATATACAAACCTGTACACAATTAGCAACATCCTTTAGATGTTTATGAAGAAGTATTTGTTTTCTATCAGGACTAATTAGTCGTAATTCATTCCGTCCTACTTGAAACAGCATTGTTCTATTGTGCTCCGTATGAGTCTGAAAGATAATAACATGTATTTAATTTCATGCAAAATACTTAAGGTCGCACATGAAAGTTCGTTAAATACAACACAATTTAAAAACCCTTGGTGCAAAATGATCATAGCTGCTAACTTTGTGATTGCCACTTCCACACAATACGAAATTTAACGTATTTAAGTACCTTTTGTTATGACTCTGCACATTACAGATTCTTTATTATTATAATATGTTTAGATAGCTATCCGTGAGATCCAATAGACAGTGCAAATATATGGATATAGATATCGAATATACAGTACTATGATAACTTTTTCCCGGTCTACTCAATTATACAGTAGAATCTAGTTATATCGAGCCTCAAAACAACGCGAAATCGGCAATATCGCGGTAAACACGTTTCCCGAAGATGAGTTAAATTTTCAATTTCTTCTATACGTCAATCTAGTTGGAATTTTCAATATCTTTGGCACTGAAAGCTATCGTACATACACATTAGGAATTCACTTTCATCTTAACCCTGAAAACCGCTGGCTCTGCAGTTGTGACTTTTCTGTCGAGGTAACAATGACTGCAAGAAGGCAAGAGAAAAAGATATGCGTACAAGAAGGAAAGTTAAAAGTAATTAAGGGAGTTAAAAGTGGCGTATCAGAAATGATGAAAAGTTCTGTCTTCGATCGAAAGTAATGGGTACTGCAGAGGAAAAGTTCGAGTCGGGGAGGATAACGAAGTTGATGACTGCTTGTGTAAGAGGTTCCTTCAGAAACGAAGTTATGTTATATTAATAGAATTGTGAAAATTGCTTTTAACTACCATATGTTAAGTTTTATTAAACGGTGGTAAGGTTATAACATTGATTTCAAGCTTGTTCTCCAATACCTGCGGCATAATAATTTTCCACTGTATATTAGTTTTTACGCATAGGACGATTAATCATGTAATAGCTCTTTTCCTGCTTCCAATGAACACAAATACCGTCTAAATACAATCTATTAAGTTGGCCAGGTGCCTACCTTGACCTCATTTTTGTACAACCTACCTTCTTCCGTAACACATGCATTATTATCACTGTATCAATAGACTATTTTATTTCAGCACTTGGGCTCCATTGAAGCAACGTCATTCCTACGCTACTAATGTTAAATTCATCTGTTTATGTTGCACATCTACAGTACGAAACTGAATATTGGACTGTGTGTGTGATCATCTTATTTCTTAGAAACCATTTCGGGATATATATATATTTTACTATTATTACATTTCATAAATTAAATTAAATATTAAATATGCCCGCTAAGAATGCTTTATCAGAAAATATATGGGGCGGGGATACTGTTTTTTGATTTACTTATTTATTTTTTTATGTCTATTATCGATAAATGTATTAACGGATAGGTGCGATTCAGTTTTTCCTCTCATGTTCTATAATTTGATAACCCTTGGTAATCAAGTCTCGTCGGATTTATTGAATTATGAATGTCCTCTGTTTTCTCCATGTATTTGAAATAATTTCTTTCTGAGGAACACTTCTGAGATATCTTACGAATGTCCAGATTCATGTTGCAAAATGTAAAAAAAAGTAAACATAACAGCCACTTCCTGCACACAAGGATGCCGGATTACAGAATGCGCTTAAGATTTTTCTAATTACTAATAATTATTAGTAATTATGGTTTCCTGGAAGATAATCTTTTTAACTTACTTAAATTCTCCAACTTCTTCGACAGATCTAGCGTTACATCTTTTCTTTCGGATGCCATGATTAAACTCATCAATTAGCAAGAATGGCTCTTTTATATTTCAAAATATCAGATACAAACTTACAATTTCACACATTGTTGGTGTGGAATCATAACACTAACAACAATGTTTAAAAACAAAACAAAAAAAGCTGGATCACTGAGAGGTTGCATTAGCGAGGCTGTACTGTACAAACAAGCACAAAAATAAGTTTTTATATTATTTTTATTAACTTATTGAAAATAATTTATTATTCTCAGTTTCACATTTGGCTCAGTTCAGTATTCTTGTTTAAATGGACATTAGCATGTCTACAACTTGTGTTTCATAAAGAATTGATGAGTTACAACTTTTTTCACGTTTATATCATGTGGAGGGGGAGGGTACCCAAATATTGCATTTTCCATTCATTTCACAATATGAAATGTTAGTTTTATATTGTATAATCCAATGTCTGCCTGAACAAACGCATATGCTGCACAAAATATAGAAAACAAAAAATGAAATATAGAGGACTTTGAAGAAACAAACCTCTTTCATCATATATTTACATATAAATGAATAATACTATAAACTCACAGATGTCTCAGATTTCTTAAATTCTGCCGAATGCGCATCCATCCTTTGAGATTGTTGTTGTGCGCTGCCTATAGATCCAGTTCGTATTCTTAGTGGTTCTAGTGATCCGCTACTTCTGTAAGTAATAAACATTAAAATACACTTAACTTTTTAAATACATTTTGAAGCCAATTAAACCATAGATGATTTCGTTCATCTAACTGACATCAATGATACGAAGTCATAAATTACTAATATACCTTCCAAACCTTGTTCTAACACGCTATGCTCTTAATGTAATTAGGAGCAGAGTAATTAAAATTATTATTTACTGAAAAATAATTATAATGCCTAATACGATATTCAAATCATTGTGTCGAAACATAATCGTATGTATATACATTCACAAAGTACATGTCAAGGATAGTTACTCTAAACCTGAGACATCATAGCATAAATATTAAAAATGAAATGCAAACTATGATGATTTATATACTGGTTCGAATGTGTGTGAAAATAAAAGTATACATACTTTGAACTATCTTAGAAAATTTGAATAATATAATTTATTTGTATGGACTTTACAACTGATGCATTATAAATTAAAATATATACACACATTATCGAAAATAAATGAAAATACATCAGATTATGAAACTACCAGATACAAACATAAGAAATAGTTTTAGTATTTTAAGGTAACATTGATATCGCTAATTTACTTTAGTTTGTAATGGAAAAAAGTCTGCATTTTACATTATGATATTATCCACTATTTTCCAGTGAAAAAATACGTAATGTAATGTTTCCTCAACAGTGGCAGCAGAATCGTCGTCGGTCTAACTGCACAACGCAGTTAGTGGCAAGAGAGTAACATCAACATGGCGACGGACGTCTGAGGTTTGAAGAGTAGAAACAGTTTGCTAAGTGGTACTGGAAGTTTGAGAATGTTGCTGTGCTTCTGAGACGTGAAGACCTGAGTATGGGGCTGATCCACCTTCAAGAGTAACAATTACACGTCTACAAGATAAATTTGAAATTCATTTACAGAACGTGTGATGTGCAGAAAGTCCGATCAGGTTGACTTAGCACGGCTCAAGTACTGAATTCTCAGTTGCGGTGCTGGAACTGTTCCAGCGTTCACCACAAAAATCTTCAAGGTACGGTCACGTGAGAGTGGTGTAAACGCTAGTAGTGTGCTACGCATACTGAAGAAAGGTAAGTTGCGTGTGTACAACCTTAAAATTTCAAGCTTGGTGCAACAGCTTGGACGACAACCAGATCGCAGGATACAATTTTATGAATAAGTTCAGTAGATTGTTATACGTGAACTGGGCTCACGGGTAGCATTGTTTGATCGTATGAAGTGTAATTCAAATTTAATGAAATTGTCAGTAGGTATAATTGTGTGTACCTGAAAATCATTCCAATATTATTATTAAAACGCTGCGAATTTGCCTGGTGTAAATCTGTGATGTGCTTTGTCTCCAATTTGTGCAATTGGGCCTTTCCGTTCTGATGGTACTGTAACTGGAAAAAAGTACCTAACACCTTTCCATTTTACATATCATTCGTGCAATGTACACTAAAGAGTTTTTATTACCAACAAGAGGCGCTTCACCGCACTGTCATAGAGACTTGAGAGCATACTTGAATCAAAATGTACTAGGCCAGTTGAAACGGCACATGGGGTTAGTTGAGTTCTCTGTACACTCTCCAGACCTTATGCCGCTCGATTTTTTTCTTATGAGGCACAGTCAAGGATGAAGTGAATCGTCATGTAATCTGGACACACTTTGAGATGAGTTTCAACGGTGTGCGCAAAAGTACCATTGGACACTGAAGTATGAAAGCAGTCGCGAGTCGTACTCAGAAATGTATCGATGCTGAAGCCCATCATTTTGAACATATTTTTAACCACCATCTGGAACATTCAGTTCGACCAGGAAGTACAATTATTTTGCAAATTGGACTGTAGCCTTATTTTTTTTTCCCTGAAAATTTAACCTAATAGGTTGGTAAAAAAAAAAATTCTATTGCAGTTCAAAAAGTATATAGTGGAAAATGATTTCTGGAATTAATAAGAGTATAATTTCTGGAAAAAGTAAGGCTACAGTCTAATTTGAAAAATAAGTGTACTTCCTGGTTGAACTGAACGTTCCAAATCGTAGTTAAAGAAAAATGTTCAAAATGATGGGCTTCGATACACTTCGGAGTACAAGTTACGACTGCTTCCTACTTCACACTAAACTGTCTAATGGGATTTTTGCGCACACCGTTGAATCTCATAGCAAAGTGTGTTCAGATTACATGATTTATAATGTTATATATACTACAATAATTAAGTTTCTAAAGTTATTTTTCAACCTATGTTACGTACGTATATTATATATATATATATATATATATATATATATATATATATATATATATATATATTCACCCTTTTAGACTATGTGTTCATTTCAATTGACATGTAGTTTATTGTATCATCTTTTATTTTTGTAATGAAATGCTTTAATTGACAACATTTAGTACCTTAGATCAGTGGTTCCCAACTGGTGTGGCGCGCAGTCCCATAGGGTGAGGCGCGAAATTTTAGAATGTGAAAATTATAACTCATTCAATAATTAGTTAAAATCAATTTTGAGACAGAGTTTGCCAGTCAACGCTTCCAGAAGCAGCAACAATGCTTAGTTCCACATAGAGTCACTACTATACATAAACATATAATGAAACTTTTGTTGTTATTAATGTTTTTATATTAATTTAATTTATTATAATTTAAATTATTATTAATAAAAATTAAACAAGTGTGTCGCGATGTTGTGAGTATTCAGTAAAGTGTCGTCAGACTACTTAATAGGCTGGGAACCACTTAACCTAACCACTGCCTTAAATGGATAGCAGATTGTACTATTAATAGGATTTCTTTTTTGACTCTCTGAAATTCAGAAATATGTGTTTCCAACGATTAATAGAAAATCAGCTTTGGAAGGATTAATATACATTTATTAGTATATTAATTTACTTTTACTTACTCTCGTTTCGACAGAAATGTGTCCCCGCTTGCTGTTCGCGATCGTATTGGAATGTCATTAATGTGCAAGTGAGATTCATCTGTTCCTTGAGTGCTTGTTATCTGTGCATCAGGAGAGCCACTGCGACTTGCGCCTTCCACAACGCCACTACCTGACGATAGAGTTTCCACTGAGCCGATGAGGGACGGTTTCGCTTCCAAACAAGATGACTTGGTAATGGATGTAAGGTTCTCACTAGATCCGAGATCATTAGTTTCATTTGAATCCTGGAAAAGAATTAGAAACATGTTACTTCCATATGGGGGTAAAAAAGGAAAAAAAAAAAAAAAAAAAAAAAACCTCTGGATGTTTGACAGTAAATTATAAATGTTTGATAAATGCAACCCATAATCAATTCTGTTGGGTTGGTAACCCTCTTAACTTTGTGGTATCGCAGAGTATGCCTACCGATATTTGGATCGTACGAAATTTCAGCAGTTTTTTGTCCATTAGTATAAAAAGTTACAAGGCGTATCAAAATAAATGATCCTTCCTAGATTTGAAATCTAGTCATGTAATCTTTTATATTGGATATAACTGTCTTCAAACACAATATAAGTTTAAACCCCTGTATGCACAATGTTGCCAAACTGAACACTGTTGTCAATTTACGTACAAATGCAACCATTAAAATGGATATTTTTGTAAGGCTTAAAATTGCCTAACAAAGTATTTACAGTCTTAAATTTTGTTTCTATTAATGTAGTTGGTAATGATCGTATCCCAATCTTCTTCAAGGTTCCCATTTTCAGTGTTCAAAAGCGGGTTTTCTTGACTGATGAACTGCTGACGTGTTTTTGAAAAAACGTTAGAAGGGGAAGAAGTGGTTTTCGACAAAGAATTTTTCGTTGCTTGGGTGCTTCAATTTGAATTCTTAATATGAACCCTGTTGCCTCATTGAGTAACAATTTGATTTAGTAAATATTACATACATACCGGATGTATCAAAAGTCAGAGGCCATTACTGGAAATATGCGGTTTTCAATCTAAAATGGTGGAATTTTTGGGTTCCACACTGGTAAGGCGCCCTATGCTAAATAATAATAATAATAATAATAATAATTAAAAAAAAAAAAAACATTGCCATCTCAGCAGGCTCTTCTTTTGATCCCTCAACACATCAACAATACAACGTTGTTGGGAAATAAACTGGTGGTGTTTCAGGTTCAATCACACAATAATGTTGTATTGTTGTATCATCTCTTGCGTGCCTTTACGTTCATTTCGAACAGACTGCTGAATTGGAAACGTTGTTTTTTCATTTAACATTGGACGCCAGTGGGACCTTAAACGACTGGTGCGACGGGAAAAATTCCACTATTTTACAATGAAAATCACCTATTTCCAACAATTTACACCCTTTTTATTTTTTCGTATCTTTACTCATAATGGAGTTGTCCTATGGCCCCGGACTTTTGATACCCGGTATATATATATATCCAGGGCTGGATGCAGGCTTTCCTGACAGGGGATGCACCAATAACTACCAGTACACTTGAATTTTTTTAAAATGCCTTTAGCCACCTGTGGTCTGAATGAGGAATTTCCCTGGAAATGCTACGTGTGTTCTTTTCCTTCAATCTTCAGAAAATTGAGGTAAACTATTGCTTTTGCAAAACTCCGCTTTCTTTTAAGCCCGAAACAGAAACATGACATGAAATTTTCGGATAAGTATTGCTATTTTCACTGATAGCTTCTCATTTTAGATAGTGTTTATACACAACGAAGGGGGGGGGGTGCACGTGCTCCGGTGCACCTCCCCTAAATCCAACCGTAGACATTAGCCTACCATAACATAATATACACATATACTAAGACAAAAGTCATTATTTTGAAGATTTTCTCTCAATAGCAAGATCTACATCTAGTACGGAGAGATATTTTGAACGCACTGTATATCAAAACATTTAATTTTCACATAAGTATGGCATATTGAAAAGATGTGAAGAAACGATTCAATTAAACTGTTAATCTTTCTATTCATTCAAAGAAAGAAAGGAGAATGCTTCTCTGCATAAATCAATAGATTGAAAAATCTAGATTGCGAAGTGTTAAACGAGCCTTAAATAATATAAACAGAAAAATTACGTAATTATTGTTTTCGATATCCACGCGAAATGACCAAAAACAATTATTGAAAGATTGTTTTCCATATAATTATCGAAGAAAATCCTTAATTCCTTAGATTACATCGATCTAACAAATTAAGAACGGCACATCGAGAGATCATGGAGGTCAACACAGCATCGAAATATGGCCTGTTGAGTAACTGATCAACTCCTGATCCCGAAGAAGACCTGTTTATCAGACAAACGGGATACAAATACGTTTTCATTGTATTTATTTATTTATTTATTTTGCTTCTAGTGCCATGTTCAAGTGGATAATTATCTATGTGGAAAAACTCAGACTAAAATTCCATGTGTTAATATATAATTAATCCTCAACTCATGCTCTTGCGTCAGTTGGATTTCCTTAGAAAATCATAAATATTTTAAAACACATTTTGACACAACTCTGTTATACAACAAAAGAATAATAATAATAATAATAGATCCGCAAATGCACTCATTCTTTAACATATATATATAAAATGCATCAGGACAAGCTTATCTAATTCATATTTTCAAGTATACAGAATAAATTATATCACAAAAGGCTTCTCAGATATCCCTTTAGTCTAGAATTAAATGGAATACTTCATACCATCTCCATAGAATTTACAAGTAGACCTATAGTATGTACTCTAGGTTAAAAAATATTACCTCTCAAAAGTTACTCTATAAAATACCTACATTAAGAATAGTAATCTAATCTTTTAGGGGGTATGTTTAGTACAAGGGGTCCAGAAGCACGTAAAAAGCATAAAATTTACAGGAGAAATGAGTGATGGAAGTACTTAGACTTAACATAACGCAACCAAATCTAACCTAACCTAACAAACTAACGTAAGCTAACCTAACCTAAACTAACGTAATATTAGTAAAAATAAGCTAAATTCTATCATTTTGTGGAAAATTATGAGGGATTCCTAGAGTAATATAACATAAACTAAACTAACCTAACTTAAACTAACCAACCCTACCCTAAACTAACCGAATGTGAACAGAAATTACCAAAATTGTAACATTTTTTAGAGAAAAGAGAACCCCTTCTGCTAAACATAGGCCTCTTTTAGATTTCAAACTGTGTATTTAATTTTTAAAACCCTGAAAAACTCTAGTAATGGATTGGAGTATGTCACTACATATAGAAAAGAACAATATTAAATTTACTTAGAGATACAATTAAATGAATACAGTGGTAGCTCCTTAGGCAAGTTACATCAGTAAAAATTACTATTTTATCGCAACAAATTAAGGAAAGGAAAAATCTTCCTAGGGTCTCATTCCATAACGGTTTTAGCCAATGCAACGCAAAATTTGCGTTTTAGTTTGCGACATTTGATATCACATTTGATTTTGCGATATGAACCAGTGATGCAAAGTTTGTGGTTTGAAATCATCAATCCTCCGTAAGTACTTCTCAGGCACCACACAAGACCTTAATATATATTTTGTGCTGCACCGCAGTCTGCAAATTCTGCGAAGACTGATATTGAATGAGACCAATAATGTACATGTAGAAAGAATTAGGGTTGCATATCAAATAGAAATAACTTACCTAAACATTCGTTGAAAGTCAGTAGTGGAGTACGTTGATCCAATTAACAAAAAAAGGGATCCGTCAAAATGGCTTGTTCTACGTGCAATATTTCAATTTGGTTCACAGTTCTCCAAATTGACTCCATGTTAACTATATAACGCAGGGATTGTAATTGTCATATATTAATATCTCTAGGAAAAACTACATCCTGTACTTAAATACTAACTCGATGTAGATCGGAAAAGTGATTTTCGGTTACCTGATGCATACTTGCGATTTATATTTAATCTACACTATATCGCTCACATGGAAATTTCTACCTACTTTATCATTTCACCAACTACTATATCATTTATTTGTAGGTTTTTTATTTTTTGAGCTTTTCATGTTAATATATTTCTGAACTAAATATGAAGTACGAGTTTTTCACTGATACCAAGTGCACAAACATTTCTGATGAACTAAGACGTTTTAATTTTACATACCGATTTGTATGTGGCTTACCTGAGAATTTCTACGAGTATCCTTTTCAGTGTCACATTTGATTTTCCCATCTAAGACAACAGGGCTCACTGGTGTGGATATTCCAGGATGTGCTGGACTCTGTGCAATACCGTTTGGGCCTTTCTTTCCTTTTTCAAGTTCATGAACGCGAAACTTTTCTAGAGCATCGTCGATAAAAGTCTCCGGCACCTTTTTATGCGAAACTTTAATTTTTCCTATGTACAGAACCTGAAAATAAACAGAAAGAGACTTAGAATATCTCCATATGGGGTGGAATGACTATAAGCTTAGTTTAGTTTATAACTGATTGAGATAATATTAATTGGGTATTGGGTAGCCTATAAATAAATGAAAATAATAAGTCGAGAATACGAAAACAGGGTATAAAACTGGATATGGAGAATGTGGGTGCAATAACCATTTTGACTGAGTTGATTTAACAGAAAATGATGCCCAGTGGTGGGTTTCTGTAGTGAGAGCACGAAATAAATGGAATAAATTGAATTCGAACTAATTAATATAATAAAAACTTAAATCTAAAAAAAACAACAAGTAAGGTAATAATTACAACGCAAGACAGATTAAGTAGGTTATCAATCAATTCAAGTCAACATCCTGAATTAAAATATATAATGATTATTGTAAACGAAGCCAGTACAATTTTTTTAACGGAGTCAAAAGACCGATTCCAAATGGTGACAAACAACTGATTCCAAGGAGGCACTCGAGTCATTCAAAGACGGAGGAAAAAAGACCGGCTAACAAGCACAGTCGCGAATACCCACACATTTGGATGTGCGCGTGCACATAATTCATAAACGTACATATTCTTATTAACTGCAGTATATAAACCATAGCACTATAGTATTTAATATAAATAGCCTACATTAAGTACTATAGTCTGTAAGAGCAGATTACTACATTTTGACATCAATTCCAAGAACTGAACACGGTTCCCAAATCCGGGAAATAGCGACCGGAAGTAATTATTGTAACTCCTTTAATTAATCTTGGTAAACATTTATATGTAGATTTTATTAATATATTATTTTTTACCTCATTGTAATAATTAAACAGTTAATATATAATGATTAAATTAATAATCATAATTAATAAAAAAAATCATTTTGCAAGAGTTACAATATAAAGCAGAAGTAAGCTCCAAATCCCAGTAACACATACATCCCACTGCAACAGTAACTTTACCTGGTCTTTTCTCTTCCCCAAATAATTAAGCATCTGGCATACCATATAAATTAACATAATCATAAAGGTCATGTCGACTTTGTGGATTGTTAACTTTATAGCCTACTTACAAGTAGGTAATAAATTAGATTTCATACTATTTCATCACTCTCTCATTATATAGTTATTAGCTACTACGTACAGTACCATCAGTGACTGCATCTAGACAAGTGCTGTCCATAACTGCTACTCATTTCGAATCCGCGCTCTCCTAAGCTCTTCTGATCCCTGTAGTGTTTATGGTTGCATAGACTAGCTATTTTCTACTTTGTAGATAAGTGATAATACGATAGTTCACTGATTCTTCTACCGCTGTGTTGCGTAGTCTCATAAAGTGTGTCGTACCAAAATTTTAGAATTTAAAAATTGTTAAGTGTTTAATACTTAGATCAAAATCAGTTTTGAGACAAGCTGTACCAGTTGACGCCTTCTGCAGCAGCAACAATCCTCAGTAGTCGGTATTATAAAGAGTCGCTACTTTGTAGAAAGTTATAAGCTTACGCTGTCATAATTTATATTGGGGGTGCGGTGGCTCAGTGGTAGAGCGTTTATTTTCGGTGCTTGGGGTCCTTGGTTCGATCCCAGCTCGCGCCGTGTGGACTTTGTGGTGGGCAAACACCGTACTTATGGGCTTTCTCGGGGTTCTCCCGTTTCCTCTTACTTTCTTCATTCCACCATTTCATTCATTTCTCATAATCACCGTCTCCTTTAGCCTAACCGGCATAACTGTCGGACGTAAAATTCAAAGATTTCATTTCATAATTTATATTACAAATAATTAAAAAAAAAATCGAACAAGTCGCGATATCATGTCAGTAAAGTGAGTCGCCAGCCAAAAAAGGTTGGGAATCACTGTGATAATTAAGGCATTTTCCCGCTACAAGGACAAAGTCAATTTGACGCACTGGGTAAAGTACTTTTTGGATCATCCTGTAGAATACGTTCAGACATCAATTCAAAGTGCAATTCCATTAGGAATGCTTCTTCTTCTTTCCTACAATTTGGTTAGTAAATATTGCGGGCCATCTTAACGCCAATAACAAACCTAGGTTAAGCATATAGTACTAAAGTCGGTATATTTTGAAGCATAAAAATATGCGTATTTACCCCGTAAAGTCATTGCATGATGAGCCATTTATATGCGAATGTTCACAATATTTTAATGTTGAATCCGGCGTCTACTGTTTTATTCATGAATGTATAAACAATAAAATGATCATATATAACCTTCCCAGAGAACAGTAGTAGTTTACACTTGACCATGAAGAAACATATTCAGGCCATTCACTGAAACATTACTTTATCCAGTTCTCACAATGTTCATTGTATTAGCTTATCAAGATTAATTTTTACATTCTTAATATTTTTATTGAATGTAGTTAGACAGAATGTTGAATTGGTACTAATTCAATCGCGTCTTGCAGATTAAGAACAGAATAAAGACATTAAAAAGACAAACATTTAAGTGCCAAGATGAGAATGTACGAAACTTGGTACTCAGTACTCTTAGCACAAAGCTAAATATAATACCAGAAAACAGACAAATTCTTAAAAATAGATAGGAAAACACGTATAAAAAATCAATAAATTGTAATAAAATCATGGTATGCCACTATACTGGAGTTGGTTATGGCTACCAGTGATTTCACTTGGGTCAATTGTAGGGTTCCGAACTATGGGTTGACCCACTCCAGGACGAAAACCTGACGATAGACTTGTGCATATTAATTTATTTGGGCGCGACTTAAGAATCGAACAACATACCTGTACCAGACAATTTGTAAAATAATAACTTTTATATTACAATTTAATTTATAAAGCTAGATTTCTAAACCTTACGTAATTAGTTGTATTGTTACTGACATTTTGCAATTCCTAGGTCTCTGATTTCCATTTTTACAGGATAACACTAAACGTGCAGCATAAGACACATACCGTTATGAAAAAATAAAATTTGCAGAAGTATCAAATTACCGTCATCAAACATACACGAAAGTACTTTTCACCAACCCCCTCAAAAAAAAAAAAAAAAAAAGTCGTACTTACTGGGATAGAAGAAATTAATAAAATTTTGTCCTTAAAAAAATCAAGCTTTTATTTTATTTTATTTCTGAATGCTGCTTCTGAAGGATTTTCAGTGCGAAGAAGAAAAGAAACTCCGTGAAGATAAACGGAAAAGACAAGAACACTACTTTTCTTACTCGTCCAGGCTGCTGACCTCAGCTGAGATTTTTAATCGCTAATTTTCATGAGACTTATGATTGCGATAGTTACAAACTTGCATGTTATTTATTTATTTCTGTAAGTAATGTACCGTATCTTCATTTAAGAGACGGAATATTGAATTCTGGGATAATTTTAACTGTCCCGGCATACAAAAATATTCCTCCGGAACAAGACAAAGAATTCCTGGTTAATCCTGTCGAACTCACAACAGTTGAGAACCCTAGTCACTTGGGCCACGACCAGGGCCACATTTACCATTAGGCCTACGCATAGGCAAGGGCGCCGTTATGTCTGTAAATTTGGAAGGGGGGCATTCAGATGATGAAGGTATATATATATGAAGATTTTAAAACAAATTGCATTCAAATTATACCAAATATTGTATATTAATAAATACAATAGGGGGTCCACATGAGCTTTGGGTGGGCCTGGGCCCACCGGCCTCTCAGGATCGGCGCCCTTGCACTGGATGAGTTTAATAAGCAAGACGAAAAATGCAAAAGCTTAATAATAATAATAATAATAATAATAATAATAATAATAATAATAATAATAATAATAATAATAATAATAATAAATTCACAGTAAACACCCTCTAGATAATATAATTCATTCAGTGAGTATATGTCGGGTAAAGATGAGGAAAAACTTATTTTATGGGTCTTTGAACGAATAATTAATAATAGTACGGAACATAAATATAAGCATTAAGAAAGAGTTGTAGAAACGATTAAAAGAGGTCCAAAGTATGGAGAAAAAGTGAAAACGAATACACTCAAACGGAGAAACAACCAGGCAGTGTACATAAAACCCTGAAGATAATGCAGAGGAAAAGAAACTAGTCACATTAAAAATACTATATGACCGAAAGGTCGGTACCGTAGGCCAACTTCTTTATGAGTAAAGATACGAAAAACTTGTAAGGGAGGAAAGTTGTTGAAAATAAGTAGTTTTCATTTTCTTTTTTTTCAATCGTACCAGCCGTTTGGGCTCCACATTAGTAAAGTGTCCTATGTTAAATGGAAAAGTGGTTTCCAGTTCAGCAGGCTGCTCGAAAATAATGACACGGTCAGCGTGCACATTGTTGTATGAGAGAACTAGGACACCTTAAATCCGATACTCGACAATATTGTATTGATGGTATCTTGAAGAATCAAAAGGGAACAATCTACTGAAATGGCAAGTTACATTTTTTCATTTAACACAGGGCGCCTTACCAGTGTAGAGCTCAAACGACTGGTGAGATTGGAATAAAATCCACAATTTAGATTGAAAACCACCTGTTTCGAACAATTTTCCTCTTTTTTCATTTTTTCATATCTTTATGAGTAACAAAGTTGGCCTATGGTCCCGGACTTATGATACACCCTGTATGTATTGAGGAATATGAAAAAAAAAAAAAAAAACATTGAATGGTTCGAGTTACCGAACCTGTTGTTTAAACTGGGAATCAATATTCGCGTTTGTATACGAATTAATTACCTCAACATAGTGGAACATAAAAGACAGAGAGGAAGAAGACGCAATCGAAATGGAAAGGCTGATGAAGACTTCGGTGCTTCTTAATTTGTTGCATGTGGCCAGTAACACCAGGATTCTTATGATCTATGTTAGCTTACCACTTGGGCGTTGTGAAAAAAAAAAAAAAAATCGGATACATAATTTTGAATTACCCGGTAATATTGGTGGGGGTAAAATGAAGAAATAAGAGTAAGATTAAGAGTAAATGAAGGAATAAGAGAGTAACAAGGAAACGGACATGAACCTGTCATCCGGACATCCGAATCAAACCTAAAGTCTATTCAAGGAACGTTCAGTACCTCATGTAAACAAATACACGTGGTGATTGTTCGATTTTATTGGCTAGAGAGCCTTTGCGGCAGAAGAAAATAGTCCTTGCTTATAAGGCTCATTGCCAGAATTCCTTAGAATTAGACAACAGAAACAACACCTTATCTAAGAACTAAATTGAATTAATGCAATAAAAGAGAATACGCATGCATTGAAAGTGGTTTTGAACCAACTTTAGCGCGAATCACAGTTAACAATATGATCACATGCGGGGAATAGGTAAAACATCGACAGGGTACAAGCACGTGATTCTCGAAAGAAGCGCTGACCGATAGCCAATCATCAGATGACTGGCGGAGTAATACAATTCTGCAATGTTTACATCAGGATCAGAAAGTTCGTTGAATGAACTTTAGTCCATTCAATAAACATAACAAAAATATGTTCATACACAAAAAAATTAGATGCCATGGACACCGGAGTAATAGTATAAAGAACATCATACACTCGCAGTCAAATAGCTATTGTATCAACATTGTTCATTGGAAAGTCATGATTTATAGTTCATTCTCTTTAGCATGAAACAAGCTTCCCAGGGGTGCTATATATTGGCGGCCATAATGTACTTGAACAGGGAAAATTGGGAGAATGTCGGGAAAATTCCCTCCAGAAATCCTTCCCATCAACTTTGGACCTCTCTGGAGTGGACTCGGGTAAAAGCACACAATCCAAATGTATCTCGAAAAATACTATAGAGGATAAGAAATACGTGTACCAAGTTTTGTATTCATAGACGGAATAGATACGAGGGAAAAGCTTGTATACGAATGCACGATATTTCCTCATATTCATTTCATTTCCTTTTCTGTCTATCAATACAAAACTTGGTACAATTTCTTATCCCCTATAGAAAGATCTCGAACCAGTAATAAACCACTCTGTCGTCTACTGAGTAATACTTAATTCATTTTACAGCAAAATGACAAGCTAAATCGAAAATAGTATTGTCATCAAGCTTATATCTGTAGGCAGGGGTAAAAGTGAGGGGGAACGCAAGGGACGTAGTCGCCCACTTGCAAAAATATCTATGGTGTCCCTCCACTTACTAATTACAATGGGCAAAGATAGGCACGGGGGACGGCATGACGTCATGCGTCCCCCTACCTTCTCAAGATTCACTTTTACCCCTGTCTCTATGGAATTTCAGATCTCTAAGCTCGTATGGAAGTACGCGAAATTTAAGTAGCAGGATTTGATTCTAACAAACCAACAAGCAGAAAAGTAGTGTAATAAAAGTATCGCAATAATAAAAATAAAAATGAATACATTTTTGAAAGCATCATAAACACAAGACCATTATACTTTTCTTATAAGTCCTTGTATACTAGAACTAACCTAACCACGTAAGCGAAAAAATTGAAGTAAACGAACACAGGCAAACTGCCAAAACAGTTGAAATAAATAAATAAAATGTCATGGCACATTTCCACGACTATTAATGATTCATACAAAAAAAAAAAAAAAAAAATATTAGCAAGTAAATGTGATTTCACGGAAATCTCCAGTCCCCCTTAGAACCACATCATACTAGTTTCACATGTTAAGCGTTCTCCGAGGCGATAAGAGTGGTCTCCAGGGTCAAAATCGACACAGCTGATACTGAAGTATGCATGTAAGAACATACACAATGCATTATCGTCACACAATTCCGAGTTAGCGAACTTTGCTATACGGCAGCTAAATCATAAACAAACAAGTGTTAAACGGCATTACGTAATAAGTACATGAAAAGGACGTTGAAAAACTGCTGTGTAAAGAAATTTACAGATTGATGGCAAATACAAGTATCACCCAATATGGATGCCGCCACACCAATCGGGTGACCATGTGTGTGTAGATACTGTACATGTTACACGTGTACCCGAACAAAAATTAGAACAATGATAGAGCTCAATAATAGAAATGACCGATACTGGATCTGAAATTCTAATCCGAAAACAATAATAGATTTTTTTATGCTATCTATATTCTGAACTCGTGATGTAAGAGTTCAAAAAATAAGTTCTTTTTTTAGTTGGGAAATTTAAGTTTTTAAAAGCATTTCAACTTAAATAAAAAAAAAAAACAGTAGGTTTCAAATTTCTTTTCCCATTATAACACGAAAAAACACTTAATTACTGCATTCTGAAGAAAACAAATATCAAAAGTTCTTGAATCAAGGATACTCGTATGATAGATCACTCGATAGAAAAGAAAAATGGCAAATCAGTGATTGCAATGATTTTCAGTTCGAACGAACTGTTTTGTAGAGTTACTAAAGTAATGTTTAACGATAAAACGTTTTACAGAAAATTTAAGTGTGTTAGCAATAAGTGTTCTGAAAAGAAGACTTGAAACCAAACCACTTGGTGTACAGCCAGGGGCGTCATTTACGGGGGGCAGGAGGGGGCAATTGCCCCCCCCAAGACTTTGAGGAGCACAGATACTTTAATTAATTGTATAATAATATACTAGTACAAAACATGAAAGTCTTATGTCGGTGGTGCTCTTGCCCCCCCCCCCAAGCAAAGTCTGAAATGACGCCCCTGTGTACAGCTCTTTTCGTGGGGCTGACTCCAGCGCCATCTGTTAACGACATGTTGAACTAGTCCAGCCTAACGAAGAACACGTGGTCAGTGCACTGTGTCGCCCTGTCTCTAACAGGCATAATTAGAAGCTTTTGGCCGTCACGTCTTCTATTTACTTGACTCCCCAGTTTGTCTCATGACGCTGGGTGGATGCAGAAAATTAGAAGTACCGGCTAGGAATCGAACCTGGAACCATGCGGACGTGAGTTCAACGCTCTAACCGCTAGAGTACAGTGTTCCCTTAGTAGTTACACTTGGTAGAATAATATCATCATATAGAATCTACATGTAAACTAAAACTTCAATTGATAGCATTAATGGAGCTAAAGACACAATTTATGTAGGAGGTCACGACGTTCCACGGTTATGCCGGGTAGGCTAAAGGAGACGGTGATGATGAGTAATGAATGAAATGGGGAATGAAGAAAGTGAGAGGAAACCCGAGAACCCCGAGGAAACCCACGCACACGGTGTTTGTCCACCACAAAGTTCCCTTAGCGGGGGCTGGGCACGAGGAACAAGTGTATCATGTATCTATATATACCAAATGTTGAGGGCATTAAAATTCGAGGGAGAGAAGGTTAAAAACGCTATACTCAAGTTTTATACTTCAAACATAGTAACACGATAATGAATTACGTAAATAATGAGCTTTTGCTATCGGAGTTAAACTAACATCATACAACAATACAAAATACGTTCATAGCTTAAATTTTGTAAACTTACGCTAGATTGTAATAGAATAACTGAATCTCTCAATCGTTTCCCAAACGGGCAATGAGATGTGAACGAAATTTGATACGATGATACTTTCCTTTGTCTGTCAACTTGTATTTGGGAAAACCTTATGTCATGGACCCACACATGACGGGTCCATGACATTTGGGCGCAGCCGTTCGGGCGCGAGATGTTTGGGAGCAAAACCTTTTATCCAAATAGGTTTGCCTACCTACATATGTTATAAACCCTAATATATTTCATAACTAGAGTCCAGATGTTTAGGCACTAAAATATGAAAATAGGAACTGAAAATTTCAAAAGACTTCCACAAATAATTTTGCAAAAATTAAAAGTAACATCTTGAACACCGCAAAGTTTCTGCACATCATGCACAACTCGTCTCTACTAGTTGACAAGAAATGGGAAGAAACCGCAGCAAACTATTGCCTATCCGATCTCCCTACTATGCGGCATAGTTATATAATAAAGACATGTAATTTGTGGAAAAGGATGTACGTTTTTCGGTTAGGTCTAGTTTAGGGATGGCCAAAATTTTCCGGAATCCGAATTCCGGAAATTTTGTTTTCCGGAATCGGAAAATTTACTTTCCGGAATTCGGAAAAATTCCGGATTTCGGAAAAATTCCGGAATTCAGAAAATTCCGGATTTAGGAAAAATTCCGGAATTCAGAAAAAATCCGGAATTCGGAAAAATTCCGGATTTCGGAAAAATTCCGGATTTCGGAAAAATTCCGACATTCGGAAAAAATCCGGAATTTAGAAAAAATCGGAATTTTTCTGAGATCCGGAATTTTTCTGATTTTACTTTCCGGATTCCGGAAAGTAAAAATTCTGGAATTGCCCATCCTTAGCTAGTAGCTGTTAAAAGGAAACACAATAATGAATAGGCTATATATACTGTATTAATTTCTTGTAGTTGGATATGTCTTTATCATTTACGTAGACAATTGCTACTGCAGTTATTTACTACTTTATGAGAAAGGTCTTATTTTCACACACAAAAAAGTCGCCGGTATGTCTCAAACATTATCGCGTTCCCACCTGCAGCTGCTCCAAAGCACTGCAAACTACTTTTTAAACAGGCGAAAGGCAGTGAAGGAAAATAAATCTCAACAAATATTCTAATAACATTCGCTTATTGTCAACATACCTACAGTGAGCGCAGAAAGTGTTCGTACACCGTGCATACTTTATATTGAAAACAGCTAGCATGAGAACGGGAGGTGGAAAATATATATATAACCAGAATTAAGACTACACATTCATACATTTTATTTCTATATACAAGAGAAAGGCCAAACAAACACAATCACTGTTTTGTTCAGAAGAAAAGAGAGAATTCCTTTTTTGTAAACGCAAAAAGTCACCGTACACTTCTGCTTGAATTAATGCTTATAAAGTATATTACGTTATTTAATATTTTGTGGGAATACCCTGTGCGTTAATGATTGTCTGTAGTCTTCGTGGCATTGATTTCACCTGTAGTAGTTCGTAGTTCTGTAGTTTCGGGACTGATTATGTCCCATTCTTCTTGAATAGCTTTTCTTAGGCCTTCTTTAGTAGACAAGCTGTGCCTTCTGATTCTTGTCTCCAGAACAAATCATAGATGTTCTATGGGGTTCATGTCTGGGGATTGGGGAGGTGTGCGAAGCTGTTTCAAGGTATTATAGAGTCAGGGGCGGATCCAAAGGGGGGCGATCGCCTTTATATATAAATAAACCCATCCATAACAAGTTTGGAGCTCTTAAAAGTAGCAGTATTACCGCCGACCGCCCCCCCCTTAGAAGTCCGTCCTGGATCCGCCCCTGGCAAACCTTGCAGACAGGCCTCGTTCAACAGTACAAACAATAATTGCGATGTATAATGTTTCTATCACTGTGCGAAACCATAAAAAAATAATAATAATAAAAAGAACTGGAAGACCAAGAGTGTTGAGTGAACAAGGTAAACGTTACATTATTAGGGAAAGAAAAAAGGTTCCAAAAAGTAGTGCTGTGCAATTGGCAACGGATCTGGAAACACGCGGTGTTAAAGTATCAGCTAGTACAGTGCGAAATATTTGCAGGGTATCATGGTTGGATAGCCAGGAAAATGTTCTGGGTGAACAAGACAAATCGTATAAAGAGACTAAAGTTTGAAATAGAGTATAAAGATAAGGGATCAGGCTTCTTTCTGGAATAGGGTCATATTTTCGGACGAAAGTAAATTTAATTTTATCGAGTCCAATGGGAGGCGTATGGTATGGCGCAAGGTGAATACAGAGATGAATCCACAAAATCTCGTCCCTAAAGTAAGACACGGAGGAGGGTCCGTGCTCGTCTGGGGTTGTATGAGTGCCTCAGGAGTGGGTCGTCTCCACCTTATCGATGGAGTGATGATCCGCAAAGTGTATATTAACATATTAAAGGAATATCTCCATACTAGTGCGCAGAAGATGGTTCTTGAAAACAATTTATTGTTCAGCAAGACAACGACTCCAAACATACAGCGGAAAATACTCGATTGTGGCTACTCTATACAGGGGCGGATCCAGGACGGACTTCTGGGGAAGGGGCGGTCAGCAGTAATACTGCTACTTTTAAGAGCTCCAAACTTGTTATGGATGGGTTTTTTTATATATAAAATAAGAAAGTTTCCTCTTGTGGGGGGAGGGAGCGATGGCCCCGATCGCCCCCCTCTGGATCTGCCCCTGAGTTTTGCTATCTTTCTCAAAGACTTACCCTTCTTATGCACTTTAATAATTATTTTTCTTGTCTCCTCATTTGTTTCTGTTCGGTTGCTTCCCATTTCGACAGCCCACCGTGCAGTTTTTTCACTCCTATTCACAACTAAACTTATTCTGCTACTCGTCATGCTATACAGGTGTATACTCAGGTGAATACTAGTGAACCCCAGTTGTGGTATCTTTGTTTCGTATTCGTACGTCAGGTGTACGATCACTTTTTGCGTCTACTCTATACATTTTCTACGGAATTTATTTACTTTCTGACCATTAAACTTCTCTTTGTGGTTCTTTATTGATATATTCATAAAGCTTAGTTTTCATTATTCATATTGTGTGTGTTATTACACTTCTTAAATTTTCTGTTTCTTTTTCGCAGGCATTCTCGTTTCAATAGCATAGGTGTACGAACACTTTCTGCGCTCTCTGTATGTACAGTAAATACAAATTTATAATTTTTGACTTAACGAAGTATACAATGTTATCATCATAGGTATTCTGCCTTTATTGGCAGGTCACTTGCCGCAGCTGAGAACCTTCCATGCTCCACGGTCCTCCGCTAAACCTTTTCGTCTTCGCGTATGATCTTTCTGTTTTAATATCATCCATTAATTGTAGTCTCCTTCGCCCCCTCCCTCTCTTTCCCGCCACCATACCCTCTAGGATGTCCCTCATGATACAATCTCTTCTTAGGCAATGTCCCAACCAGTTTCTCTTCCTCTTCCTAATAATATCTAGAAGTGTTCTTTTCTCACCCACCATTTCTAACACTCTCTCATTCGTTTTCCGCTCGACCCAACTAATTCTTTCCATTCTTCTCCACACCCACATTTCGAAGGCTTCCAGTCGATTTTCGTCACCTTTACGTAATGTCCACGTTTCCGCCCTGTAATCGCCTTGAGTGTTCATGTCACTGTTCGGGCGTCCATTTATTTGTAATCGACAGTAGTTCTGTTCATGTCACTGTTCGGGCTCCATTTATTTGTAACCATCCTCAGTTCGTGGTCCATTTATTTGTAACCGGCGTGGTTCTGTTCGCTGTCCTTGGCTCGTGGTATTACCAATAAGTATACTCCTGATACTTTAACTTACCTGGACAGGACGACGAAGACCTCTCCAAAGAAGATTACAAACTGTTTCCCAAAAAGCTCGTCGGTCTCAATAATGAGATGAGCATTAGGCGTCGAGAGGTTCGGGTGTCTCGTCTCGAAAACCTCACGGACGATCAGACGGTCATCCAGACCATAACACACACAAACATCACTCATACACACAACGAAAACACACTGGATTAATTGACACTATACTTATTTATTGGAACACTATTTTGAAAAAAAATAACGAAGAGAAATGAATACAACACTGGACACTAATAAATTTTGCCGCTGAAATTACGTTTTGCCCTATTCGGGAAATATAGCCCTTTCTATGTATATGTGATTATAATTCAGGTATCACTAGAAACACTTTGCTCACACCATGAACACACTTGGGGGATTCGCACTGGGGAAAAGTTGTCTGGATCGTCCCACGATGAACCCAGTTGTTACGCTGAACAGTCCTGCAGCGTAAAAGTAAATCTTGAGTAAATAAACGAAAAGAAGGTCTTCACAGTTGAATTCTGATATTGGAGGACGCGTATATAACGTTTGAAACGCACAAGGTCTGAGGACCTGGGATTTCACTGATTGGGGCTACCCGTAAGAAATCGTCCTTCACCAGCTAAATAGCTTGTGCCCCTTAACACAACTTATGTTTGAAGTTCAACGCGAGATGCGTGGTTGCATCTTCCAGACCTGGAGTCAAACTCCCTGAGCGTCCAAGCTCAAGCTACGGATTGCAATGGTCAACAGAAAAGTGTTGGCAGTTCATTTCAAAAATTACTCAGTTAACTCACCTGTATGCACATACAAACAGAATATAGAAAACAATTTCTGTTAATTTTAGTCAACTGCCTATAATGCACTAGACACGGCGATAACACTGGCGTGAGAAAGTACAGATAACGGGCTGGAATACAACGCAGTTGGTGCCACTTCGGCTACTGGGACATCTGGTCAGCCCGTATTTCTCTAATCTATTGTAATGTTTCCATAAACGATTAACGAAAGCACTTAATTCAGTTCCCAATAACTATAGAATATATACTGTGTATATAATGAGTCAGGGAGAAACACTGAAATGGTTAGTCACTAACTGAAATGTTCTCAGCAAAATCAATGTTTTAAATATATATATGAAAAAACGATGAAAGACTTCTTTGTCCAATTATGTGGGAAAGAAGCAATTCCCACCAAAGAAAGAACTTATATGCGTTGCAGAATAAAGTATTAATTGAAAATAATGATCACTGTCTTGACGAAATATACAGAGTGTCCACAAAAAATCCTTCTATAACCTGGTGGCGGTTATAGATTGGTGTCCGAAAGTGGAACGACCTGTCAAGTGCACACGTAGACAGGTTGAGAACCCTTGGCCGTCTGACGAAGTATGAATAAAATTAGGTTTTTCACCTGAAAATTTAAAATAAGTTAGTTGGCAACACTGTCATATGGTGTGAGACTTACGTGCATAAACGATGAATGGTTTTTCACCTGAAAAAGGGCTATTGAAATAGTTAAATATCTTGTTCACTCACTACAACATGATGAGGTTCCTGCATGAGCAATGTCCAATCCAAATGTTCCATAAAGTAATAAGATCCTCTTGAACAATTGGTGCAGTTGAGTTTCCTTATCTTCCGTTTCTTCACATGTTGAAACCATACTGTGTTCCTGTCTGAGTATCCTCCATTCCTCCATGGTTCTCCAACGATGAGTTGATAAGGGGAGAAGGGGAGATTTTTTTTTTTTTAACACTGGTGTGAGAAGCGAAGTACGGTTGAAACACCTGTATGATAACCCTTTTTTTTTTTTTTTAAAGTTCACAGAAAGCGTTTGTAGGGCTATTAATTTTTTTTTTTTTTTTTTTTTTTTTTTACACACACAAATACTTTTCGTAAAATGTTTAAGTGTTCCGTTTCGATCACTTTATTTGATATAATATGAAGTAAATACGTTATAGGGCTATTTAAATGTTTTTTTTTTTAACACTAATAAATTCTTTTCGTAAAATGTTTAAGTGTTCCGTTTCGATCACTTTATTTTGTGTAATATGAAATAAAGATACACACACGACAACTATTCATGAAAACATCGACTTGAAGAATTATCAAATATCTCAATAAAAATTAGTAAATATACTGATATCTGTATTTAAAATATCAAAATGTGAATGAATAAGCAAATAGCAAAACATGTTAAAGGTACTAAAATATTAAAATTATTATTAAAGTTTTCGATATCACTCTAATATATTTGAAAAATATGAAAATAATTGAAAAGTAAAATGAATGGAAATGTAAACACATGATAAACTGACAATATATAAACAAAATAAGATTTTCACCTGTATGTCCCCTTTTTTTTCTTTTTTTTTTTTTAACTGTGCCTCGTGTTGTTTGGCAGAAAAGAACGAAAAATCGTTTTTCAAAAATAAAAAAAAAAATAAACTTAAGTGTCAAAATTGACGTTCATAGTAATTCCAAGAAATAAGCATGATTCTGCATATCAAAGAAAAGATCGTGATTTCGTTGACATGTACGAAGAAAATTTGGCACGCCATAAGATCAAATGCCATCTGCTCGTCGAGACTTTAGTTCGATAAGGCTCAATACAACTAATGATTTTATTCTGAAACATATTTATTATTAGCTTAGGCCTAAAATAATGGTTGCTGTACACTTCCAAAAACGTAAACATTGTAGGGTTACCAGATGATATGGGTATTATCTGCAAGAGAACTTATTAATAAAGCGTTGAAAACTATACAGTGTTGATCCAAGTTTTTCAAAGGTCTGAATCAAGGAAGTTGACTCACTAGTCCAAACATTCCTGAAAATAAATGGTCATTATGCCATGAATTGACCAAAACCATAGGTGGGAAAAATGTGTAATACTACACGTACTTACACACAAAATATGCCATCGACACCTGCGAGGCAAAATTAGAAACGAAGAAGGCCTGCAACCATAGGCACTTACAAAATGTTTCTATACATAACTGAAATATCAACACTAATATTCAGTAAAATACACGTATGTTCCCTGGAACATAACGTACATCATCCACCTGGAAAAAATGTGTAAACACACACAAAATACAAATGCTCTCGTAGCATCGTAAAGATATGTCTCTATAAGACAAAATACATGAGACCTATTAAAAGAAAAACATGAGATACAAACAAGAATATAGTCAACGACATTACAAATTTCTGGTCAGTCTGAAATATCCAGATTAAATTTCCTACGAAACAGCTGTAACAAGCTTCCTTAGGCATTTTCGCTACAAATATTCCAAATGGTCTTATTAACACATTAAAATTCAAAGTTGTCGAGCATATGAAATAATTAACAAAATAATTTTCAAAAATCGTTACGGCTTCACGCTGTTGGAAGGAAAATAAGTTTATTATTCGGGATCTATATCGAATTCGAATAGTTTCTAGGACATACTGGAACTAAAATACAATTTTCTCAAAATTAACATGAAAAATAAACATTACAACTCATTAGCATATAAGTACACAATATAGTTACGATTCATAAACATTAAAATATTCACTAGAATATTACTAGACAATAAAATATACTCAAAATATTTAACCTAAGAATACGCATACTTAGTTACGGATACCATAAAGGAAGAAGGGAAATGAAAACTATATTTTGCGATTGATGGCGAAAATACAGTTAGCTATGGAATATCCAATGGATTAGCCACATCCATTTTTGCAACAAATCTGCAATTCCAGGAAATATTGCCTCCCTGAAAAAAAATATTTATCTTTATCCCCATAAAATATCCTACCCGAAGAAGTTTCCCTACGGTCGTTCAGTGGTCTAGAGAAGACGAAAAAAAAAAAATGTTAATTAGAAATTACAAGAAAATTTAGAAGTTAAACATATTTCCGCATATATATTAATATGAGGGGAAAAACGACCGTTCACCATCAGAATATCTGTTCATATAGTTCCTTCTACAATAAAAAGATCACTGCTTTCGTTCGGAGAATTATACTATTCACACGACATTCCTGCACATTCTATTACCAACAAGGAAATGTCTGTTATCACTTGTTTAAGGCTTAGCCTACTTTCCGTTCTAAACTTTTCTCTTCGAACAAAATATATCATGTCACATCCTGGAAATTCAAATAAAGTCAAAATCGGGTAAATGACGTAAATGAGGTTCAATAAAATTACAGTAAACACTTCAAAATGAAAACGAAAATCTAAGATTTACACTGAAAAATAAATTTAACATTGATTATAAGTGTAAAGTTTCATATTCTACGCATGAGATTACGTACTAAGTTTCATTTACAAATACAGAAATATATACATAACTAACAACTAAAAATTTTCTCATTCTAAGCATCTCGATGCATTATTTTTTTTTCTAAAAGAAAATCAAACATTAATTCTAAATAACATGTAATAACATATTTAAGAATTTCGAAAGTGGGAAAGGATCCTAAAAAGGGATTTAAAATTTAAAACATTTAATAAAAATATGTTATAAGGCCAAAATATCTTCCCACTAGCTAGGAATACGGAACTGCGCCACTAGTTCAAATTGCTTTTGGATAAATGCAATCTCCCTACGTATGTGATACGTTAATTATTTACTAAAAGATCTAAATTCAAACATCTGAAATGAAAACAAGAAAAAATTAATGACATTAAACTAATAGTAAGTCAGTGATAAGGTTTGTAACACTCATACACAGCTGACTGAGGTACGAAGCGCTACACAGAGCAAAGACAGAAAAAAGAAAAAAAATTAATCAGCTGTATATCACCCGTTATTCGTAACCATAAACACAAGTGGTTCTACAGTCTGGCGACTGCCTTATCAAAACAAGAAAATTAAAGAAAAACGTGTTATCTGCTCTTTGCTGAACAGTTAAAAGCTAGAAGCAAAAATAAGTTTGAGAAAAATGCGTAGTTCTTCTTTTCGTATCCAGGTGTTCTGTCAAAAACTAAAAGCAAAAAGGAAGAAAAATGAATACATGTTTATCGCTTAGAAATGCGTCGCTCTCCTAGGAGAAAAATTTGTATCAACACACAAAGTCTTGGTTACTTTTTTTTTTTTTTTTTATGATTGCTGTTTCTGCCTTGGTAACTGCAGTCTGTTCGTTTATTTCTACGATGTTTACCTCTATGTACAAAAATACTCTTAATGTTCTCACTCAAGTTGCGTTTCCAATCTCGTTTGTGATAACTCATATTTCGTGGCCGTGATTTACGACTCCTTCTGTTTCTGTTACTACCTTTTCGAGTGCGGTCTTGGTTCTGATTCCCTTTAAATTTCGTATTGTTTACGATCTGAACTTGGTATCTTTGCTTATTACAATAACTGTAACTTCGTTTACGCTTTTTCTCTCTGTAGTTTGTGGTAGTTGTTTTTGTGCGCTTACGACCTCTGTCGTCTAGAATCATATGTTCGTGTATTTCACTACTTCTACTACAAGCGACGTCACTAGATTCTGAATAGATAAAATCATTATCAGATGTGTTACGAGGTTGGTTTAGACTACCTGTCTCTGGTTGGAGTTCAGATGCCTGCGTTTCCTTTTCATTAGGAATATCAGTCTCTAGCTCAGGTTCCAATTCCAATGTTTTTTTTACGCTAGGAATATCAGTCACTAACTGAGGTTCAAATTCCGGTGTTTCGTATCCAGTAGGAACATCTGACTGTAACTGGGGTTCACATTCCGATGTTTTGTTTTCAGCATTTTCCGTTTTCTGACTATTTTCACGAAACACGTCCCGTAAAGCGTCTATCTTTTGACCTAATCCACTCTTTGACTCAACGAGATTCTCTTTCAAGCGAGCACAATTCTCTTTAAACTCAACACAGCTCTCTTTAAAATCAACTTTACTTTCCTTTATGTATCTCTCAATTTTTTCATTATTTTGATCTAGCTTTCCTTCTAACCTATCTAAATGCTTTTGAAAAACTGAAGCTATCTTAGTAAACAAATCTGCTTCGTTGTATGCCATCTTGAACAAGATAAAGCTTAAAACATACAATTAAAATAAAATATGCTATCACAAAACATATTATTAAAATCACCTGAAAGAGAAGTTTTTTTTTCAGATTACTGGTTCCTGAGCTGAAAGAGAAATGATATATTAAAATATTAATCTTAAATGTATATTCGAGCACCAACGGTCTCGATTCGGGTCGGTAGTTCGGGCGTCATTTATTTGTAATCGCCTTGAGTGTTCATGTCACTGTTCGGGCGTCCATTTATTTGTAATCGACAGTAGTTCTGTTCATGTCACTGTTCGGGCTCCATTTATTTGTAACCATCCTCAGTTCGTGGTCCATTTATTTGTAACCGGCGTGGTTCTGTTCGCTGTCCTTGGCTCGTGGTATTACCAATAAGTATACTCCTGATACTTTAACTTACCTGGACAGGACGACGAAGACCTCTCCAAAGAAGATTACAAACTGTTTCCCAAAAAGCTCGTCGGTCTCAATAATGAGATGAGCATTAGGCGTCGAGAGGTTCGGGTGTCTCGTCTCGAAAACCTCACGGACGATCAGACGGTCATCCAGACCATAACACACACAAACATCACTCATACACACAACGAAAACACACTGGATTAATTGACACTATACTTATTTATTGGAACACTATTTTGAAAAAAAATAACGAAGAGAAATGAATACAACACTGGACACTAATAAATTTTGCCGCTGAAATTACGTTTTGCCCTATTCGGGAAATATAGCCCTTTCTATGTATATGTGATTATAATTCAGGTATCACTAGAAACACTTTGCTCACACCATGAACACACTTGGGGGATTCGCACTGGGGAAAAGTTGTCTGGATCGTCCCACGATGAACCCAGTTGTTACGCTGAACAGTCCTGCAGCGTAAAAGTAAATCTTGAGTAAATAAACGAAAAGAAGGTCTTCACAGTTGAATTCTGATATTGGAGGACGCGTATATAACGTTTGAAACGCACAAGGTCTGAGGACCTGGGATTTCACTGATTGGGGCTACCCGTAAGAAATCGTCCTTCACCAGCTAAATAGCTTGTGCCCCTTAACACAACTTATGTTTGAAGTTCAACGCGAGATGCGTGGTTGCATCTTCCAGACCTGGAGTCAAACTCCCTGAGCGTCCAAGCTCAAGCTACGGATTGCAATGGTCAACAGAAAAGTGTTGGCAGTTCATTTCAAAAATTACTCAGTTAACTCACCTGTATGCACATACAAACAGAATATAGAAAACAATTTCTGTTAATTTTAGTCAACTGCCTATAATGCACTAGACACGGCGATAACACTGGCGTGAGAAAGTACAGATAACGGGCTGGAATACAACGCAGTTGGTGCCACTTCGGCTACTGGGACATCTGGTCAGCCCGTATTTCTCTAATCTATTGTAATGTTTCCATAAACGATTAACGAAAGCACTTAATTCAGTTCCCAATAACTATAGAATATATACTGTGTATATAATGAGTCAGGGAGAAACACTGAAATGGTTAGTCACTAACTGAAATGTTCTCAGCAAAATCAATGTTTTAAATATATATATGAAAAAACGATGAAAGACTTCTTTGTCCAATTATGTGGGAAAGAAGCAATTCCCACCAAAGAAAGAACTTATATGCGTTGCAGAATAAAGTATTAATTGAAAATAATGATCACTGTCTTGACGAAATATACAGAGTGTCCACAAAAAATCCTTCTATAACCTGGTGGCGGTTATAGCCCCATACAGTACAACACTCCACACGAAGCATTTTATGAGTCTTTTTCTCAACCCTTTGTTCAAGGTCCCACAAAACAGACTTTTCTTTCTTTTAAAGGCTTCTTTCGCCATTCCTATCATTGCTTTTATTTCACGTTCGCATTTCATGTCATTACTAAGAATTCTACCCAGGTATCGAAAACTATTCACTTGTTCTATTTTCTCCCCTCCTACTTTTATATTTGACACAGACCCCTTCGTTCCAATCACCATGGCTTTTGTCTTTCTAACATTTATTTTCATCCCATATTCTTCAAAGCCCTTTCTAATTTTTTCTAACATTTTATTGATTTTCTTTTCAGATTGTGCAACAAGCGCCATATCGTCTGCAAATCTTATACATCTAATCATTCTACCTCCTACCGAAATGCCATCATCATCATGTAGGCTCTTTTTCACTATCTCTTCTAGATAGACATTAAATAGTGTTGGCGAGAGGCAGCATCCTTGTCGAACTCCCCTTCCAATTGCACTCTCTTCCGTCAGTTCTTCCCCTATCCTAACACTTACTTGTTGGTTCATGTATAAGTTTCTTATTAGTCTTCTATCTTTCCATTCCAACCCTATCTTCGTTAGAACTCCCAACAACAATTCCCAATTCACGCGGTCAAAAGCCTTTTCAAGATCAATAAATATAACATACACCTCTTTCCCTTTTTCTATAAATCTTTCACCGATCGCCCTTAATAATCCAACTGCATCTCTTGTGCCCTTGCCTCTTCTGAGCCCGACCTGCTCCTCCTCAACCTCTTTATTTGTTCTTTCATATAACCTTCTGTTCAGTATTCGGAGCAGAATTTTAGCTGCATGAGATATGAGACTAATAGTTCTATAATCCTCACATCTCTTTGGGTTCGATTTCTTAGCCATCGGTATCATGATCGTTTTTAGAAAGTCTCTTGGCCATTCTCCTATTTCATCTATTTCATTGCATAGTCGCCACAATTCTTTCTTTCCCTTGTCTCCTATATTTTTAATGAATTCTATTGGTATGTTATCTATTCCTGTTGCCTTTCCATTCCTAATCTCGGATATAGCCTTTTCAAACTCATCCCGAAGAATACTAAATCCTTTATCATTATGTAATTGTTCAATAATTAACATAAGCAGGCATTCATTAATTTATATTAATATAATAATTAACAAAACTAATAAGCGGGTGATTGATGACTCAGTGGTAGAGTTTTCATCTATGGTATTCTAACCCAGGACATGTGGGTTTTCGATGGCTAATTTTGTGTTCGAAAATTTTCCCGGTGGTACTCTTGGTTCCCTTTCTTATATTTGTTCCATCATCACTCATTAACGAATTTAGTTTATCAAAACTCTATAGCCATATATTCATTCTGCCGTCAGTGAAACAAACAGTCTCAAGAACTATCTGGTGGATTACCAATCAATTTTGGCCATGATGTACAGAGTCAGTAGTTAAGAATCGAGTTCCCTGATGAATGTAATATTCAAACCGGAAGCGGTACAAATCAACCATTTCCGGTTTTAACGTTAATCATTATATAGTAAATATGGTAATAGATAGCGAGAAGCGGTTTCCAGTAATCGACATATATAACATTCATGTAGATAGAATGTTACCCAGTTTGTGCATCTGCTGAAAATAATGAGCTTAGGTATTTAGAGAGCATTTTCCGCTTTAGAAAATGTGTGCTTGGTAAAGAATGTAGAGAATTAGCTGAGTCAGGCACGTAGCTAGAATATGGTAATAGGAAGGGGGGGGGGGTCTGTCACGAAATACTGTGGTTATTTACCAGGGGCTCAATCATTCTAAACTATTTTATTGGCAACATATATTGGTTCGTTTAGCCAAGATTTCTAATGGGGGCATGATATGAAATACTGTGGTTACACACCAGAGGCTCGATCAATCTAAATATTTTACTGACAACATACCCATATTGATTGGTTAGGACAATAAAATGAGGATATATTAGTAAGTATTTTAATAAGAAGCTATGAAGAAATCTCGAGTAAAAGAATATAAAAAAAAGTATTGAAAAAGATATCGTCTTCCGAGGTCATTCGAATGGTGTCGAGAATTTTGCGTCTGGGAAATTTGCGCCCTACCTCAAGAACAGGGAAAATTGCGCCTGCGATGTACCTCCACCGGGAAGTTTGAGCCCTGCGAAATAAAAGAACCTATTGGAGCTTACGCATTTGCTCGGAGGGGCTGACATTACAGCATAAACAATCCTCCCCCCACAACCATGCCATTTGTGATTTATTTTCATTGTGGCTATATAAGGGGAGAATAAACTTCAATATAAGCCAAAAGAACACAACGGATCAACGCAATCACTGCTTCTTCCAGAGATGATTTTGGGGGAACACTGGCCTCCCCAGAGCTCTCAGAGTGCCCCCTCGGAGGAGACCAAAATAATACGTCTATAATATAATAATAAATAGAATAGTACCAGCAGTGACCCCCCTCCGGAATACTAAATGTGCCCCCCGGAACATTTTTCCTGAAAGAACGACTGAACGCAATTGTGTGTTTGAAGTGTAATTCCAGCAAGTAAACACACTGTACATAGTTTTCTTGATAATATTACTGAACTGATTTTACATTCACTTTACATTTTCTTTTCTATATTTTGTGTCCTGAAAAGCCAAACAACTCGCAAGGATTGTGAACAGAGATATCTGGGTAGAGCCAAACAGCCTTTTGTAGATTAAATTATACTCTTTGATTATATTAATAAATAATTATATATCAGTCATTTATACGTTTATTGTAAATTTTGTAGTATAATGAAAAATTGTATTTGTATGGATTGCCCTTTAGTGAACTAAAATTGTATTTTTTTCATTTGTTCGGAATATTATAACGGATGGAGTAACTCACTGAGACGATGAGAGGCAAGCCTAGTTCAAGTGCGAGTGGAAGTTACTTTAAACAATACAATAATAAGTTGAATTGTAGGGCGCTAACATCCCAGTGCAAATATATAGCCGGTGCATTTTCCCCTCTTTTTGGGGTAGGGCGCAAACATCCCAGTGCAAACATATTGCGAGCGCATTTTTTCCTATTTTTGTGGTAGGGCGCAAATTTCCCGGGCGCAAAATTCTCGCATTCAAGGAAAATATAATGTCCGTGAAGTTGACAAGCCACTTATGTCAGACTCCAATTTCGACTTTAAACGTCGCTAGTGCTACGTTAGTGTTCGATAGTGACGCAAATCGTTAGTACTCCAACTGCATGCCAACACGCCCACTTCTAACAATCATCTCAAAAATGAGGTTAACCGTTAGAGCAAGTAAGTGCTCATTGGTGCCATTAACATTAACGTTAATGCCTCCATCGTACGGCCCTTTGAGTAATAATAACACCACGTTTTTTGCTAGTCTCAATGCGTCCCTATATTCTCGCAAACATTCTGACGTGCCCAAGTTAGTTACTTTTTTGGGGGGGGGCTATTGTTTATCTGTTATTGTTTATTGTTTATTGCTAGTCTGCAGAGTAGTCCTTACATTAATATGCCATTGTCCTTGATAATCATTGCGTATTTACAAGCAATTTGTTATTACTGTTAGAAAATATTAAAAAAAAACAGATAAAATCTACTATTTAACGGTTCATATTTTTCTTTTACAGTACATAAATGATTAATAATAATAATAATAATAATAATAATAATAATAATAATAAGACTATTCCAGCATAAAAGTTATCAATTGCATCACACTGGCAACAAGCGACGCATATTTTAACTTCATAAAAAATCGTTTCTCACGATTTTCTGGAAAACTACGTATGATAACATCTTCATTATGTCAAGTTGTTTATCTCAGTGTGATATATGTCTTACCTCTGGACAATATCACAGTAAAACAAAAATTAAATATTAGGAGTATATCGTACTTTTGGACTACATCTCATTAACCTTGGGAAGATTGAGTAGTGTATACTTTAGGATGTAAGTTTCAGCTTAACTTGCATCATACATTCTTACTATTACAAAAAGGAAATTTGTTCGTTTGCATTTGAACAAAATTCTTAGGATTACAAAAAGAAAAATTTTTTCCGAATTCCGGAATTTTTCCGAAATCCGGAATTTTTCCGAATTCCGGATTTTTTCCGAAATCCGGATTTTTTCCGAATTCCGGATTTTTTCTGAATTCCGGATTTTTTCGAATTCCGGAATTTTTCCGAATTCCGGATTTTTTCCGAAATCCGGAATTTTTCCGAATTCCGGATTTTTTCCGAAATCCGGAATTTTTCCGAATTCCGGAATTTTCCGATTTTACTTTCCGGATTCCGGAAAGTAAAAATTCCGGAATTGGCCATCCCTAGTCTAGTTATTTTAAAGATGAGATTATATATTCATATTGCATTGTGTACTTGATTTTTTGAGTCAAACATCAATACTGTACATATTTTCATTTTCTATAATAAATTATTAAAATGCATGGTACAGTACAAAACATAAGAAATGTTTATTAAGTACTGGTCTGTGCCAAAGAGATCATAAAAATTAAATACGATTTAGTTGTGGAATAAAAATGGTGTTTTTAATGCTATGGGTGGTTCAGGAAGTACTGTGTAAGTATTTATTGAATGTTTTTATTATTTGATCTGTCCATTTGGCCGGATAATTGATACTCTATTGTATTAATAGAAAATTGTTTCAGATTTCATAAAAATAGGCATTAGCAATACATTGAAATAGGAAGAATGGGCCCAAAAAAATTTACTATAGGCAGCCTGTGACCCCAAAGCAAATTTCTGTCCTAACGTAAAGGAACGATACGATTGGGAGGCATAAGAAGAACAGCATTATTTCCAATAAGGATATGGAATCTAGATGACAGTATGATAGTTCTCAATGATCAGTCAAGAACGAACAATCACGCAAAAGAAGCTCATCGTGGACTGCTTTGCGCCCAAATGTTTCGCGTCCAAACGTCCTGCCCCGTACATGACAAGATGCGTAACTTTCAGGAACTTGATAAGGTGATACAGCAACCAACATGACCCTCGTGATATGTTGGGTTATATACTTCCCCCGCAGAAGAAATTCATATCAGATTAAAAATCAATCAAGACTCAGATTGAACATAACACTCATAGGTACTGAATGTTCTAAAGGTACTTTTTAAACTCCAGAATCCACTACAGGAAAACTAATGTGGACTTGAATAAGAAAATCAGAAAAAGGAAGAAAAAAAAAACGAAATTTTGCAAAAGCCCGTCTCTATGAAAAAAATCCACCTTAAAAAGCAGGCTTTTATCATCTCTAATTTGAATGGGATCAGGGGAAAAAGTGGATCTGAAAAGGTGGGGGGCGGTAGGTGGCTGCATGACGTCACGCCGTTCCCCCTGCCTATCTTTGGCCATCGTAATTTTTTTAGGAACTGGGGGACTACGTACATATTTTTTCGAGGTGGGGGACGGCGTTCCCTCACACTTTTACACTGAACAGGATAAAAATTGCATACAGTGATACAAAGGTCTTTTCATCCTTAGTTATTTTTGCTGATGAAACATAATGTGATTATTATCCTTGGTATTTTTTTAAGATTATTCTTGTTACTGTTTAAAAATATATCCTTCAAGATAATATATCCTCTTTGTTCCCTAGTTATCTTATATCCCACTTCAAAACTCACTTGCACAGAATTGCAATTTTCAAAGCTATATTCTGCTTAGCTCACACTTTAATTCTGAAATTTATAATTTAACGCCTTGTCAATCCTATGTAAAGGTTAGATTTTTAAATTCTTATTCAAAAGATTTATTCATATTTCTATCCAATATTGTCAAACAGGTACACTCATGTCCAAAATTATTGTCGCATATATCTATAACTGTCTTCTTGTAAGAATACCATTTGATAATGATTTTGCAGGGTGCTTTTAATACTGATACTATGTGTATAATCGGGAAATGTATATTTGTGGTAAATTTCATAGGAAAAGAATTATAAATACGAAAATTAGAGTGAGTAAGACAAAATGTTGCTAAATGGACAAGAAATTTTTATTGTTCTTATTTACTGCTCTTTTGACATGAAATTTGGCACTTACACGTCTTTGCCTATTATACACATACTAACATTATAAGAAATACCGGGCGAATTCGTTATCAAATTATATTCCTACAAAAACATATTTATAGATATGCAACAATAATTTTGGACATGAGTGTACATTCAAGATATGGATCCGTACAGACAAGTACTGGTAAAAAAAAAAAAAAAGATATACATAGTATTCTACAGAAAATTTCATATCTATACCACAATTTCAGAGTTGAATGTAGAACATGGTTTTCACAAGGCTTAAAATCTACTTATTTAGTCTCTCGCCATTCAACATTAAATAATTGTTTGTCTGGTTGGTTTACTTTCTTTGAGACGCTATTTAGGACACATATTTCACGTTACATGCCCTTGTTGACTAGAAACTTCCGAAACATTGTTCAACTAAATAAAATAACAAACATATATTCTGAAAAAGATGAAAAATGTATGTATTCGGTCTCTTGTTATATTCATCCAGCAGGTTAAAAAGTCCTCTCATCACTGTCATTGAACGAAGAAGATTACAGTTGACAAATGAAAATCGTAGAAAAAACGCTTAGAATTTATAAATATTCATTACAAGATATTTGAATGGAAACAAAAAAGAAAAAGAAAAGAAAAGAAATGACAAGAGAAGTTTATTTTTCATTCTACATTTCTTCAGCTGACTTACGTCGTTAGGCAGGAAAGAAAAAAAATAATTACATGATATCTGTTTACAATAAATCAGAGTATAAGCACTAAGAATAAATAACTACAGTGCTCTAAAAAACATGGACATTTTTAATCTAGGTAAGAAATTTCAGATTCATCATGTATGTCTCTGGAACTCGATTTCGAATTTGAGGATAATATTCCTATTTTGGATCCATATTTTAAGGCCGTCTTCAGTTTTTCCACTGTCTCGTTATAGCTCTCTCTGAAGGGGCAGAGAGCCATAATTTTCGCCATTTTGTACGATATTTTCACAAAAATTTAATCTCTTTCTCTGACGAACTCTCAAAGATAGAATACTATGTAACGAAAACAGGGTTACTTGGGAAAAGGAATCAATGCACAGTGTATATATACATAATTTTTATTTTTTACTGCATACAACTACTGAAATCAAGTTATGTGAATCTGCCGACACACGCATTGAGGCTTAAGGTATAATGAAGCACTGACGGTTATTGAGAGAAATCACATCGATAAAAATTAAAATTTTATCGCCACACACCACGGGAAGAAAACTCGCCTGTTGTATAATTTTGTATAGATAAACGAGTGCCCACAAGTACTCTTTCTGGTCACCATCGAGGGCGACCTTCTTATAGCCACATTGTCACGTTAGAAGAACTTGTAGCTGTCATAAGAAAAAAAAAAATCTTGAAACCCTACCATATTTCACCGTGCGCGCACAGTCTTGAAAGGGTCATAAAACATTTTTTCCATCTTGCAAGGAGTTGAACGATGCGCAACTTTCTGGGACGTCTTGCTTGCTATCTGCTATCGCCCTCCCGCTGACATAA
Organism: Thermobia domestica; assembly: GCF_964235325.1. NCBI lineage: Eukaryota > Metazoa > Arthropoda > Insecta > Zygentoma > Lepismatidae > Thermobia > Thermobia domestica. The sequence continues at coordinate 80,173,798 of NC_137463.1, forward strand.
AAGAAAAACCAGTTTCGCCGCTTCCGAAACAACGGATTCTTTTAGCCAGGGAAGGGAAGTGCGCCAAAATACACGTTTTTAATGAGGTTCACTGTTTGTCCACCAGAGTGCAGTGCTGCATGTGTGGAGAAACCTTTCTTGCCTTCAAGAAGTTGTAACATGTAAAGAGTAAATAGAAAGATCGGGTTGGAAGTTTTTTTTTTTTTTTATGACAGCTACAAGATTCATTTAACGTGGCAATGTGGCTTTAAAATGGGTTGCCACCTTAGAAGAACTTGTAGCTGTTATATATATATATATATATATATATATATATATATATATATATATATATATATATATATATATATATATCTTGAAACCCTACCATATTTCACCATGTACTGTACACAGTCTTGAAAGGGTCATAAAACTTTTTTTTTTTCATCTTGTAAGGAGTCGAATTGTGTGCAACTTTCTGGGACGTCTTGCTTGCTACCTGCTATCGCCCTCCCGCTGACATAAAGGAAAAACCAGTTTAGCCGCTTCCGAAATAACGGATTCTTTCGGACAGGGAGGGGGAGTGCGCCAAAATACACGTTTTTAATGAGGAGGTTCATTGTTTGTCCACTAGAGCGCAGTGTTGCATGGGTGGTGATACCTTTCTTGCTTACAAGAAGTTGTAAAATCTAACCAGTAGATAAAAAGATCGGGTAGCAAAGTCTTTTTTATGACAGCTACAAGATTCATGTAAAATGGAAACGTGCCATTATGTATGAGGCACTCACTTTCCCCTTGGAAAACATAGCCCCAAGTTACCGAAACCCACGGTATGACAACAGCCGGCACAATCCAACCCAAACAAGGAACCAAGTGATAACAGGGGGGAAGGGTAAGACTCTGGCCCTATCTATGTACTTGTCATTCAACAACGCCAAGAGGTATCGTGCAAACATCCAACCAACCCCCTCCCGAACCCAAAGGCACGTCTTACTTGTCTATTTGGGAGGTATCCCAAAGGTTTCCCTCCCCGGTAGAACAGCAGAGTATCAGAGCCTACCTACCTCATTTCACGGAAGAGTTAAACCATGCATTACCAGTGCCAATGGGTGATGCAATCCATTTGAACCAGGCACATATTCCCATATGGGACGCACTAATCAATCTCCCCCGTAGATGTGGTTGCAAGAGCCTGTTTTGCCACCTACTAATTCATCGTGGTGAAATACCACGCACACTCTAGGCCCAATAGTTTGTGTCATTGACCTATTCAGGAGGTTCAAAGCTTATTCTGACTCCCTTCCTCCTTTAGTAGGGGCACTATCGTGTTGCGTAGCATGGATTAAGACATGATTGATGCAAAACTTCAATGATTTTAACGGCATTTTGCTCTCCGGATGTGAATCCTCTGGAGCACCTGTATCAGCTGAATAATTCGACTGATAAATGTATCTTCCAGTAAAGAAAATGACAGAATTATGAGGATTACACTTTATGTTCTTGCAGTGCATATTTATTTTCAACACAAAAATAAAAAATAAAGGTACACACTGGAATTGAGGACAATTCTTCCATGTAGTAAATAAAAAGTAACTGAATACCTAGGTACGCCACTTAATCTCAAAAGGTAAAATTAGGGCTAAACTAGACAATATGGGTCATGCACCTGCTGTGATAAGGTCGTACTGTCGGCCTCGTCATACTGAACCACACGGCCGTCGTCGGTATGTCTACTATACAAGAAAGCAAATCTGGCTAAAAATAGTTTAAGTATAGGAAAGCAGGGAAAATGAGGCATTTTCTCGAATTTTTAGTAGAAACCAGACTCCTACCGAAAGGAAGGTAGTTCAAGGTACGGCGCAAAGAATGGTCTCCAGAGCAATTCCAACCTGCTCTAGCCGATGATGGAAGACATATTGTGGTGGAAGTTGCGATATCCTGATCATGTAACTTTTACACTTATTAACTTAGAGCAATAGTTATTTTTCAGTTTTTAAAACTATTAAGGAGTAGTAGACCGAATTTCATAATCCTATCGTTATTATATTTCTAGTTATAACCATTACAATTTTTATTATCCAGATAGGAATACTAGTCTTGGAAGGCACATCTCTGATGTTATATAGCCTTTATTGTATCGTATTGTGCAAGACAAAATATACCTGCTACTTTCCAGTACTTACTTCAAAAAAATGAGACGAGCTAGGTGATATGTCAGCACAAAGGGATGTAAGAGTAGCGGCACTGCTTAGGGATCGAGGATGCACCACACTATTGTCTTTAGACTGTTCTCTCATGGCAGTAAACAGCTCAACTACCTGCAAATATAGAAAGAAAAGGATTACTTAGATTTTGTAAAATCTAAATACAGAATATCAAATCTTGGAAGTACATGTGAAATTGCAGGATTGCGTTTAAGATAGAAATCAAAGAATAAATAAATGATTGCTTCTATTAGTGATCAAATACACATTCACAAGTGGAATAACCGACAGTAAATATTATGTAAATAATCACTATACTAAGAAGTTTTGTTAACTCTCTCTTTCGTCCTGTTTGTCCTGGCTGCCTGTTAGGAGTGTTGCCTCTCTTGCTGAGTAGTAAGTTTCAGTAAATCACATACGATTTTAGTGTTGCCACGAGACGAGACATTTCTCGTGTCTCGTCTCGTCTCGCTTCGTAAACGAGACGAGACACGAGACGGGACAGAACCCTCTTAGACGAGACAGACTACTTGTCCCGTCTCGAAAACGGGACGAGACGGGACGTCTCGTGAAATGTCTCGTCTCGTCTCGTGTCTCGAAAATGAAAACGCTGGCGGGAATGGCCAAGATTGAAATTGCCAGTGGTCATATAGATTGCAAAAGGAAAATCCCCTTTGTGAGAAAACATGTTGAAAAGCCTTCATAGAAAAGTGTCCTCTGTCTATTGAATGAAACAATTGTGATACATGAGCTTCCAGGAATATCATCCTTAATGTCTTGTCCCCAATTCCGCTTGCTGTAAACTGAGGAATTCTCATTTTTTTTTATTTCTGGCTGGAATGATGACAAACAAAATCAAAGACAGGGAAGATTTTTACAAGGTCAAGAAACCGAACTACCACCACCATCTATTCAATTTGAAAACTGGGTAAGGTCTACACTTGTCTTTATTCTCTGGTGGCAGTATTCTTTTTGCTATATGAACCGAAAACGGCAATTGAAGTATGTCATCTTGCAACTAAAATTTTGTCTTCTCTCTCTCTCTCTCTCTCTCTCACACACACACACACACACACACACATATATATATATATATATATATATATATATATATAAAAACACACTTTTACCATTTTACCAATCGCTCGCTTATTATACAGCAGTCATGTAAAATTCACCTCTTCGTTTGGAAGGCGGGCGGACGACAAAGGAAGCAAAGATATTATCGACGAACCCTTCAAATTGTTTGCTTTCAGCAAATTTATGATAATAATAATAACACTTTAGGTAAAGAAGTTTTACAGGGGATCCTTCGTTTTGTTACGCGGAAATGTTTGATCTGACGAGAGTGCGAAATTGCCCTCGGCTTCCATGTTGAGAGGAGAGGAATACTTTCCTTTCCTAGTGAATAATATTCATTAGGACCTGAATTATCTTCAGAAATTGTTTCTTACAGGTGCATAAAACCTCTCGAACTTGATAAGTGTAAAGAACATTTGGTATAATATTCATGGAACTCCGTTGAAAGCAGAAAATATCATGAGAATGGTCAAAATTCGAACATTGAAGAACATAATTAACAGAAAAGAAATAGGATATTTTTAAACCTGCTATAAAATGTATATCCTATATTTTTACTAATTCCTTACTCCCATGAAAGTATCCTGGGGAGGATATTCTCTATTTTTTTCAGACTAAAATCCTTTTATCCCGTACGATTTGCCCCCCTGACACAGTACGAAAAAACAAATGTTGTTAAAATCCATATACATGACCCTTCCGGGACTCAACCCGGGGCCTTCAAGCCGATGGTCTATCGCCGCAGACCGCTCGGCTTGGTATGAAGATGTACGTTGTATGATTGCGAATAGATCCCGACAATATAAGGAACTTTAATCCAAAATGGCCACCCAAAAATCAACTTTTTTTTTAGCCATTAGCTAATCTGGGTGTACTGTCATGAGTTTGTTACACAAACGGGGCAAGCACCACATAGTACTACTCACCCCGCGGTTATGGGAACAGATTTGAACCATGGAGGTGAAGACTGGCCCCAAGCATTCTTTCGTCCGATGTGTCGTTCAGTTCCCATTACTATGGCACTTTAAGTAGAGCTTAGTGTGCAGTAACATATAAAATTTCAATCAAATACTTTCCATTACTCAATAAAATTATTTGGTTCCGAGCTTTAAAAAATATATATATAATAATTGCAACAAATCTAAATATGCTAAAATGGAAAGTAGTTTTTGGATTGTTATGGGTTAACACTGTGAAACCTAAAGGCTGGAATATATGAAATCAAAGTGTACACACATATCTATCTCTCTATTTATCTATATATCTTTCCATCTCTCTCTCTCTCTCTCTCTCTCTCTGTATATATATATATATATATATATATATATATATATATATATATATATATATATATATATATACAGACACTATAAAGCAAGTGGGCTGATAGTATACGATAGTGTCGGGGATGATGACACCTTTACATCGAACTTTGCTTGTCGTGTAAACATTATTTAACATTAGTGTCTTCATCTTCGACGTACCTATGAGCAATTTACTGTATATTTGTGTATTGAAACTGGTGAAACAAATTCCAATGTTTTAGAATGTAAAAAAAGAAGCCAGGGCCGAGAAGCCTCATACAACTAACAGCAGAGATATATTATCTTGTAAACTATTTGTCCTTGCCTTGTGAGCTTATTTGAATTTATTTTTAAGACCTTTAGGCAACTTTGGCCGAATGGATGATGATGGGAAAATTAGTGGAATGAAGAAAGTGGTAGGATACTAGACAACTTCGAGAAAACACACACATTCGAAAAATGAAATGAAATGAAATGAAATCTTTGAGTTTTACGTCCCACGGTTATGCCGGTTAGGCTAAAGGAGACAGTGATGATGAGTAATGAATGAAATGATGGAATGAAGAAAGTGGGAGGAAACGGGAGAACCCCGAGAAAACCCACGCACACGGTGTTTGTCCACCACAAAGTTCACTTGGCGGGGCTGGGATCGAACCCGAGACCCCAAGCACCAGAGGTGAACGCTCTACCACTGAGCCACCGCGGTTCCCACACACATTCAATGTTTGTCCACCACAAAGCTCACATGGCACTAACCGAGATCGAACCGACTACCACATACACCAGAGGTGAAGGCTTCACGGTGTAGCTACCGTGACATTTCTTGTCTTGTGTGTTCTGGGTAATACTTGTAACTTACAAGGAAAGAGAGGGAGATTATATATCGAAGTGGAAGATAGTTTATATACCAATGGGAAGCACTAATGACGCCTATTACAAAACTGTAATAAAAATTTTCCGAATGCATATACTATGCGAGTTATATGGATATATAGAGTGTCCAGATAATCCGTTAGCACCCCTTGAAATCGCAAACGATAAGACAGATGCCAAAACTGGAAAACATGTGTTTGATCATTTTAAAAGTACAACGTATCAAAGCAAAAATTCTTGTCACAAGGCCACCCGCAGTGTACTGGGCGGGGTCCAACTCAAAAATTACAAAAGGTAAGGGGTCAAGTAGTATATCGTTCGAAACTTCTTGGGAAATGAAAGAAGACGGAACAAGTCTCAATACTCTAAAATTACCTTGTGCAAAATGGCGGCCGGTCAAACTGTCAGCAAAAACGTCATTGTAAAGTCGATGGCCACCCCCAAAAAAATCCTGAAACGGTGAGGCAGATGTCAAAACAGGAAAACATGCATTTCAAAAGTACAATGATTGGAAGTAAAAATATTTGTCTCAGGGTCCTCCACAATGTCCTGGCGGGGTCATGTTCAAATTGTTCAAATGGCAAGGGAGGTCAAGTAGCACATCGTTTAAAGCTGTTATTAAATGAAAGCAGATACAACAAGTATGGACGCTCTACGATAATACTGTGCAAACATCTTGCATTTTAGTTGTTCTTTCTGTAACCGGGTTTTAGTTTATTTTCACTTTAATTCTTGTACTCAACGGAAAGAAAGGAAATGCCCCTACTGTGAGATTCTGCTCTTAATATCTAAATAATATAAGCTATATCTATATAATAGCCCAATAATATCTAAGTAAAGAAAAAATAATAAAATAAAAGCAAATTAAGACATAAAGAAAAGAAACGACAACATTTGACATCTTTGAGTATAGAACTGACTAGTTAACATATAATGTACTTCCACGAACATAAATAAGTAGAGGTTGGAGCCATCAGAAGTAAAGACTCTTACCTCTATTTATTTACGTTTATGACTGCACAACAGTGGTACTTATGCTCGTTATCTGGTTTATCAATTATAAAATGATCAAACAAAAGAATTCCTTGCACCAGGAAGAGTAAATACGTACAAATGTCTCAGAATGAAAACAAGTGCCGATTGCAAAATGGAAAGTGAACGTGCTCAGAAAATCGAAATGAAGATGTACATTTTGACCGGCCGCCATTTTACACAGGGTAATTTTAGAGGATCGAGACTTGTTCCGTGTTCTTTTATTTCTCAACAGCTTTATTTGACCATATTACCATTTGAAAATTTTGAGTAGGACCACGTCTGGAACCTTGTGGAGGACCCTGGGACAAACAATTTTACTTTCAATCATTGCACTTCTGAAAAGATGACACACATCTTTTTCTTTTTTGACATCTGTCTTACCGTTTCAGTTTTTTTTTTTCTTTCTTTGGAGGGTGGCCATAGACTCTACAATGACGTTTTTGCTGACAGTTTGACCGGCCGCCATTTTGCACAGGGTAATTTTAGAGAGTTGGGACTTCTTGTTCGTCTTCTTTCATTTCCCAAGAAGTTTCGAACGATATACTACTTGACTCCCTTACCTTTTTTAATTTTTGAGTTGGATCCCGCCTGGGACTCTGCGGGTGGCCCTGGGACAACAATGTTTGCTTTGATACATTGTACTTTTATAATGATCAAAAACGTGTTTTCCAGTTTTGACATCTGTCTCATCGTTTGCGATTTCAAGGGGTGGAAATGAATTTTCTGGACACCCTGTATATTCATATAACTCGCACAGTATATGCATTCGGAAAATTTTTATTACAGTTTTGTAATAGGCGTCATTAGTGCTTCCCATTGGTATATAAACCATCTTCCACTTCGATATATAATCTCCCTCTCTTCCCTTGTTTGTTGTATCTTGATTAGCATGGTGCAGCCTGCTACATTTTACTTTCGTTCCCATGGTATGCTGCTATATTTTTACGAGACAAGACGAGACAAAACGAGACGAGACGAGACGAGACGGGACAGAACTCCTCGAGACGAGACACGATACGGGACGAGCACATTTTTTCGAGACGAGACATGTTTTGCACGAGACGAGACGAGACAGCCTGAAGTCTCGTCTCGTCTCGTCTCGTGGCAACACTATATGATTTACTCAAGCATATTGTTCGTTTCTCATTAAACTTAAAATTCATTTCAGATACTTTATCAAAGTCCCACGCAGCTGCACGAGTTCTGCCACTGATCCACCAGCGCAAGTAAGCAGTACTGATATTAAAAACTGTATCTAGAACGAACAAATTCGACGAAACTTGTCCTATTTTTGCCACATGAGCGAGCAATTACGCAGCAACCAGTTTCAATTTCAGCGGTGAAAAAAATATTTAAAAAAGAAAACGTTCCCTGATAAACTCTACGAGCACCTACGTTAATAAATTATGGAACTGTGCTTCTGGTCTCGTGTTTAGATTAGAATGGATATTTACTTCGAAACACGTAGTTTTTTTAAATTTTCTTAAAGATCTGAATAATAATTTTAATAATAATCCATTCTTTTTTCTTTTCAACCAAGGATAAGTGGAACATACGACACGAACATGTACTTAACGGCAACAGACAGTTCAACTTAAACAAGCAGCAGCTAATGCATGTTGTTATGGTTACGTGTAGAGAAAACGAGTGACTTTGGGCGATTACAACTACAATTCATAGTCAGTCAGATAAACTGAATTGCTCCTAGTTGTTCACAATTGGTATCTGGTGAGAACAGTTTCAGGTAACCCCTGGAAACCAAATGTGGTTTTATTCCACATGTGAAAGGAGATTCCATTTACTGGAGAATATTTAGGGCTGAAGGCACAGTGAATCACGTAAATTCCTAGAATCGAGGCAAATACAGAAACTCATGTAAAGTTTAACTGTCATCCAAATTCCATTTTTAATCTCTTAACTGGATAAACACGAAAGCGAAGAGAAAAATGCAACATTGTAAAACTATATTTTAATCTTTTACAAGGTAACAGATTAAAATGTACGTTTTGATCCATATGAAACAATTCTTTTTGTTAACGAAAAACGTTAATTTTATGAGTAAAAAGATACAGAGACTATCGGCTTAAATTTTCAGAGCTTAAGGTGGGATCTCTTAATACAAAGTATCATGTTAGGGGAGGCTTAATGCTTAAAACAGTGAACTTTGAGGTTTTCTTTTTAATTAGAAATGAATTACAAATTTGATATAAATCTTGTCTAACTTTAGCACCAGAAACTTCCGTTTCTCAAGTGTTGAAGCAGGTTATAAGCAAAATCAAACTCTTCGAAGGAAATTTCTGGTATCTGATGTATGAGTACGAGTTACCTTGATTTACTTCAAATACCTAAGAATTTTAAGGATCTCAAATCAAATATCTGAAATACATACTTTGTAATATTACAACGGTTTCATGGACGTCCGCAGGATTTTCTCCAAAAGGGGGGAAAAGATCGTCTCGTAAGGACAGTCGCGAATACACACTTTGATGCACACAATACATAATTAAAAAAACATCAATTATCATATACTTATTTAACCGTATATCCTCATTAACTACAGTACACAGACTACAGTACTGTATTTAATATAAATATAGTGTATTTATTAGTATGTTTTGACATGTTAACTCCAAGAACTAAACACCTTTCGAAAACCTGCCTCTCTTTGCCCCCCGCTACGGGCCGTCATGAACGGTTTGATTACCATTTAGATGGTAAAAGTTGTACTTCGCTAGTGTAAGCAAACAAAAAATACGATAATTTCTTGCATATGGAAAATATTCATTTCTCGTCTGAAGGCAATTTAATGTTGTAACAGAGTAAACTGAAACGAAATGTTCTAAGAAATAGTCTAACACACCTAGTCAAATAGTAGTTTTCCACTGAAGATGGTAATGTTGATTGAAATGAAGTAACAAAAAAGAAGTTATTATTATTGTTAAATGTATAGCAACGTAAATTTCCGTTCACTGTGTATACTTTCTCTTACCTACGGTCAGCGTTTGAGAATTTGAGTTTTATTCAAACACAGGAAGAGGGAAATACAATCAGCCCTGAGGGGAAAAAATCGAGAGTGAAAATTTGAGATTATTGTCTACAAGTGATTCTCAGAAAAAATTCTTGTGGAGAGTTCTTATACAGTGGTTCGGATTCCATGATAATTAGTAGGTCCACGTCTCATATAGCCTCGCAGCTGAACGGGACGTTAAACTTAAAATCAACTCAACTCAATATGCCACTTTTTTATCTTCACCCTTTTGTCACTAGTATTGTACTTACACCCATTCATAGTTACGATGTTTGATACGTTGTTCTGTATTTAAGGTTTTAAACCAAAACTAACTCACTCTGTGGCCTATGGAACCCGACGGTTCAATGCGGCGTTCACAAAAGCTCTCCACTGACTTCGGATCTTAGCTAACTGGAACCAGTTTCTTCTTTGTATTCCTGCATATTTCTGCGAAGTCCACCTTGATATTATCCTTCCATCTGCGCCTAGGTCTTCCTAATGGTAGTTTTCCGATTGGACTTTCACTTAAAACTTTGAAAGCGTTTCTACTTTCTTCCATTCTGTCTACATGACCTGCCCACCTGAGCCTCCTAGATTTTACGATCCTAACAATGTTTGGCGAACAGTATAAATTATGTAGTTCCTCGTTATGAAGTTTCCGCCATTCCATTACCGTTCCTCTTGGGTCCGAATATTCGCCTCAGGATCTTGTTCTCAAATATTTTCATTCTACGTTCTTTTCTCAGAGTAATCGACCGCTTCGCAATTTAAAGTAAAACTAAATAACATTAACTAACTAACTAACTAACTCTATGGCCTATGGAACCCGGAGGTTCAGTGCCGCGTTCACAAAAGCCCTCCACTGACTTCTATCCTTAGCTAATTGGATCCAGTTTCTACTTTGTATTCCTATCTCTGCGAGATCCATCTTAATATTATCCTCCCATCTGCGCCTAGGTCTTCCTAATGGTCGTTTTCCTATGGGTCTACCAGTCAAGACTTTGAAAGCGTTTCTACTTTCTTCCATTCTAGCTACATGACCTGCCCACCTAAGCCTCCTAGACTTGACGACTCTAACAATGTTGGGTAAACCGTATAAATTATGTAGTTCCTCGTTATGAAGTTTCCGCCATTCCCCATTTCCGTTCCTCTTGGGTCCAAATATTCGTCTCAGGATCCTGTTCTCAAATACTTTCAGTCTATGTTCTTCCCTCAGAGTAAGTGACCATGTTTCGCAACCATACAGAACAACAGGCATGATTATCGTTTCGTATATTTTAAGCTTCAAATTCTTTGACAGAATTCGCGACGACAAGAGATTTTGAACCGAATAGTAACACGAATTCCCTGCTTTTAGTCGACATTTAATTTCTTCGTGAATATGATTTTCGTCTGTTAATATTGATCCTAAATATTTGAAAGTATCCACTTTATCAAAAGTATTATTTAATATTTTAACGCCTCCACAATTTGCCGTATTACGGTCCCGACGCACTTCCATGTATTTAGTTTTCTCTGCATTTACTTCTAAACCCATGTCCCTGCAAGCGTTTAATAATATCTCTGCATTTATTTCTACTGTTCTCTTATCATCCCCTATTAAATTTACATCATCAGCATATGCCATAACCTGGTGAATGCCGTTCAACTCTAGGCCCTGGTTGCTATCTTTGATTTTCCTTATGGCGTATTCCAGCACAAAGTTAAATAATAATGGCGACAACGCATCTCCTTGTTTCAGGCCATTTTCGACGTGGAAGCTCGTGGACAAAAATTTTCCTACCCGGACTTTACTTTGGGATTCACTTAAACATATCTTAATTAATCTAATTAGCTTTCTCGGTATTCCAAGCTCTGTAAGAACGTTGTATAATGTTTCTCTCCTAACCGAGTCGTAAGCCTTTCTAAAATCAATAAATAGTTGATGTACCGGGGTATTGTATTCCCACTTCTTTTCGAGTATTTGGCGAATGGTAAATATTTGGTCGATAGTTGATCGATTTCGTCTAAATCCGCACTGATAATCTCCAATAATTTCATCTGCGTATGGGGTCAATCTTGCTAACAGAATATTTGAAAGGATTTTATAGGATGTTGACAGAAGAGAAATGCCTCGATAATTATTACAGTCAGTTTTGTCGCCTTTCTTGTGAATTGGAACAATGATTGACTCTTTCCACTCTTGTGGCAATTCTTCCTTGTTCCAGATAAGGAGAATGAGTTTGTGTATCTTGTTCCACAATTTTTCGCCTCCAGCTAAAATTAACTCAGCCGGAATTTCATCTACACCCGGAGATTTGTGTTTCTTTAATTTCTTTATAGCGGCTTCCACTTCTATTCGATTGGGTTCTGGAATATACGGTTCTGCGGTGTGTATCTCCTTTTCTCCACGCACATTAGTTTTTGGCTGCGTGTTCAGCAAATCGTCAAAGAAATCTTTCCATCTATTTAAGAGGCTATCCGTATCAGTGAGAACTGTTCCGTCAGATTTCTTTAATATATAAGCACGAGGTTGATAGCCTTTCTTAAATTCGCTGATCCCCTTATACATGTCCCGAATATTTTTATTTTTACTATTATCTTCAAGTTCCTTAATTTTAGCTTTCAAAAAATCGCGTTTCTTTGTTCTAAAAGTTTTGGAAGTTTCCCGCCTGATATCTGCGAAATTTTGTGTAGTTATTTCATTCGGATTTTGTAGCCACCGTAATTTTGCCTGTTTTCTCTTCTCTACTAGTTTAATGCATTCTTGGTCGAACCATGGTTTGTTCCTACGTATTTCCGCGTGTCCCAGTTTTTCTATTGCTGAACTTTTAATGCTATCTCTAATTTCAATCCAAGTATCCTCAACACTAGTGCACTCCGAGTCTTCTAAAACCGAGAATCTATTCGAAACTTCAATCTGGTATTCCTCTCTTACCTGGCTCTCTTCTAATTTCTTTAAATTAAATCTCTCCGTTTTCGGACATTGAGTATTACCTTTAGTCAACGATAATCTCTCCCGTATTATCGCTGCTACCAGGTAGTGATCAGTGTCACAATCAGCCCCTCTAAACGACCGGACGTCAATTATGCTAGATTGTCTTCTTCTATCTACTAAAACGTGATCAATTTGATTATGTGTTTTTCCGTCTGGTGATGTCCAAGTGTATTTATGAACGTCGCGATGTGGGAATTTTGTACTCTTCACGATTAGGTTTTTGGATGTTGCAAAGTTCACGAGTCTAATACCGTTGTCATTACTTTCCTTATGCAAACTTTCGTTCCCTATAATCGGTTTGAAAATATCCTCTCGTCCTACCTTCGCATTGAAATCCCCTAATAGAATCTTCATATGGTATCGCGGGAGTTGGTCAAATATCCGTTCCACTTCTTCGTAAAAACTATCTTTTATATCGTCACCCTTATCTTCAGTTGGAACATGTACATTTAAAACAATAATATCACACCACCGTCCGTTAAGAGTAATAAAAGAAAGTCTGTCAGTAACAAATTCAACCCGTTTAATTGCTGGTAATATTCGTTTGTGAACGAAAAACCCTGTTCCTAACTGGTGATTTTTATTTCCTTCCCCGTAAAAGAACGTAAAATTTCCGGAATTCTCAGATCCCTTTCCTTCCCACCTAACTTCCTGAACTCCTACTAAGTCCATCCTGTATTTCTCTAACTCACTCGTTACAGATTTTAACGCGCCTGCCCTATAAAGACTTCTAATATTCCATGTTCCAAATCTCATGTCCATTTTCTTTTGCTGATGTCGTGCCAAGTTATCAGTCCTTGTCCGAGGCTTTTGTGAATGTTTCTGAACAAGTACCTTTTTTTACAGGATGAGGGTGTTAGCCTTACCAAACCCCCAAGCTGGAGGACCACTCCTAGTCGTCTGTCCGCGACTGCTTATTCAGTATATTCGCAGCTAACCTCTATATCTAGAGGCCTTCTCCTCGATCCGCAACCTGAGGACGCGCCATGCCGTGGTGACAGGAACCCACAACGATACAAAATAAAATAAAACTTCTGTTTCATTAAATCATGTCTGTGAGTAACAATAGGGTTCTAGAAAAGAATGGTAACTTCTTTCGCAGGACCATTAATTTGTCGTAAGCGTATTTAAGATCAAAGACAGCTAATATATAAGGTGGTCTGCGAGGTGATTCTACTGACAAAAATTATCACCCAGAAAGTCAATATAAACAGAAGTCGGAATTAGCTTTGTTTCTCAGTTCGTCTCTCGCAGTGTATGGAAAAACAAAATGTAATTTTACACAAAAGAAACTAATAATTACAGAAAGTTTACAAAGTCTTAGATCAAGTCATTGCCTACTTGGAGTAGGAAACCGCTACCAACTCAGATGGAACACAGATTGTTTGAAATTTATTATTTTCTTTTAGAAATTTCTTTCGCAATGTTTCCACGATGTAAGCAATCGGTACTACTGGCTAGTCCTAATAGTCTCTATACCCTGTAATTGTGTCTAAATATTTCTACACCATTGTTTCTAAACCCATTAATCCCTGATATGAAGTAAGTTTATTTTTCACACATTGCAAAGTTTGCAACTGAACTTTCTTTATGCAGACTTCCTGGTTTATTTTCATGAGTACAAACGCCTCAAACATTGTACAGTAATATAAAATTTGAAACACAACGACGACTGCTAAAGTGTTTGAATAAACTGTTTCTTGATTACACTTTTTATTTTATTATAGTTATGAAAGTTACATTTAATACAGGTAAGCAGAGGCGACGACGGACTTTCTCGTCTTTTCACGTGTGAATAAAATTTCTACAGATGCCACAAACTGCTCACTGTCTTATAGAGTCTGTACATATCTGCTCCATAGAATGTACACTGTATGTGTTTACGGATGTCTTGAGACTACAGTTAATAAACTAAACTGGTTATGAAAAAAAGAAGTTTATTATCTGTCAACACGGAATGGTGTAACTAATGAAATATTAAAGAAACTGAAGTAGTTCTTCTTTTCATGAACATTTATCTTTTTACAGACAGAGCACTTAATGCTAATAGGAAGGCTAATATCACGACAAACATCACTTTACATAATATATATATATATATATATATATATATATATATATATATATATATATATATATATATATATATATATATATATATATATACACGCAGTATGCCGTATTTTTCATTTCACTGCTCAACAAACGATTTACCTACATTTGCATGCACCATGAAACAGAAAAGAAAAGAAAGCAATAATGGGAACTTTAATTCAGCATGAAAACGAGTTAAGAGATATGATGATTATTTAAACAATTAATTGCTTAAAAAAACTGTGAGTAATACTATACTATATATTTAATATAATGGTATTTAGTCCAGTTGAGTCCACTCTATTTACGAAGGGAAGACGAATATTTCTCGACTCCACAACTTTCTCAAAATATAACATACCGGTAAATTTGTTATTGTCGTTGAAAAAAACTTATACCATAGAATAAGATGCCAATTTATAGAATAACAACACCATTTTTTCAATTTGTTTTAGGTCACTGAAGGAACTATTCTGAGAGGAAGGGGGGATGGGAACATTGAGTAACCAGTGTTTGACGACACTCAAGAGTGAAGAAACGTGCCAACAGTGTAAACACGGTCAACTCGGGCATTTATCAAGCATACTTGCTACAAAGTCTCGAAATCGTTGATAATCTGTAAGTACCCACCCAATGAATGTATTAGGTTCATTAAAACATATAAGATTTCAACGCTCCGTAAGGAAAGAAAGTTGGGCTGTTGCCCCCAGGTCCAGCGCAACAGGGGGAAAAAGTTATGAACATCAGGAAAAGAAAGAAGTTTACTACTTCTAATTCATTTTTGGAAGGTTATCATACGTTTCGTGTTGACAGAGACAGTCCTGGAGTTCCGCCGGTTTACATTGTGTTCCGGTTTTCAGTCGTGACAATGTTTTCACTCTTCCTTGGGTGTCCTATCTTCAGTGCAGTATTCTAAATACGATTGTTGGTATACACACTTTTACATTAAACAAACATGTAATCTTAATTTATACAGGGATAGGTCATAAGTCTTGCAATACTTTCACAACCCCAAAAGCAGGCACGTATATATGCCGTGATCGCCTGTAAGTACACAAGGTCAAACTGGTCCAAGATGTAGTGTAGCAAGCAGATTATTTAACTCGGAGGCCGCCACTCCGTTAGTATATTGAGCCAGTTTTTAGTGGCAGTGATGAAAGCTCAACAACGTCTCATACGTGAGTTGTTACTGTATGAGCTCGAACTCGGGAATACGCTGCGCCAGCACCCTAAGGCACTGCCATGTGAAAGGGGAAGGTGCAGTGAACTACAGCACAGCAACTCACTGGTTCCAAAAATTTCGTACAGATTGGAAAATGTAGCTCAGCCAAGGTCCGCCTACCGCTGAGTAAGAGATTCTGAGATCATAGACACACCATTGAGAAAAATCCATCCAGCAGCACATGACAACTATGTCTGAATCCACAGTAGTGCATCACTTTCACGAGTTCGGGAAAACCATCAGGAGATGCTGCATTGTGCGACATGAGTTGACCCTAATTCAGATCCAGAGGAGAGTAAATGTGCGCCGACCGTTGTTGCAAAAACCGTTGATGTGCGTTTTCTGAAACGGACTGTTACATGCGACTAAAAATGAATGTTTTCAAAATTCGAATGAACAAAACCCATAATTGAGCAATGCCCGCAAGATTACTCGCCAAAAATGACAGTTTCGAGTACGAAGTCCTGCTCTCTCAGTGTGTGGTGAAACTACGAGGAGGTAATTCATTTTGACTTCGTTCCTAACTATCATACTATCAGCACCGATCTTTTACTGCAAACAGTTGAAGCGGATTTTTGGTTCACTATGCCCAAAATATATCCTGCATTGATGAACCGAAAGTGTATCCTGCTGCAACGCGGTAAAACTACACTCGCCTCGAAAAACGTAAGAAAAATGCAGGAACTTAATAAAAATCGACTTATGTCACAACCGGCACATAGTCCTGATTTTGCTACTTCGGATTACAACCTATTTAGGTTCACGGCAGATTTCTTGAAGTCACGATGTTTCATCAGCCAACAGAAGATGGAAACAACAGTCACTGACTTCTTTGCCTCTATGGACAAGTCATGGAATTGGGGAACTGGCAGGACGGTGGCTCAGTCAACCTGCTTTCATTGTACTGTAATAAATACAGGTATGTTGTGTACGAACTAGAATATTGCAAGACATATGACTCAGAGCGCAACACACCATAGCCTATAATAATCTTCGAATTTAAAACGTGTTACTAAGATCTGCAGAGGAGAAAGTCATTTAGTTTCATTTTAGTGTTGTACTCCACGGACACAGTAACGTTTTGCATCGTGAGTACTATGGTAACCAGCTAATCTTAACACTGCGGAGAATCTATCAAGCAAGCATGACATCCATAATTACTTCTATAAATATTCTTGGGGAACCGATTTTTGGATGTCCATGTCAAGGAATCATATCCATCAAAGAACTTGATTATTAACTTTTGATCCTGTATATTCTGCACAAAATTGATGCTGACCACTAAGCAGTTCTTGAGATTTCGTCTGTTCCGCATGGACGCACGGGCATCCTTAAAAATCGAAGTTGATACAAAAGTATTTAGTCGCCCCAGAAAAAAAAAATCGACCGGATATCATATTTGAATGTTTTGAACGAATATGCAGATACGTTTTGAAAGCGAGTGATTAATGTTGACGGAACAGTAATGCATGTAACTCCTATTAGAAATTCTCTACTGGAGTATCAAAAATGAGAATTGCATGTTTTTGTGATCTGGGAAAAAACAACAAAATTTCCCACATAACGCAATTCTTCGCAGCAAACATAACCTAAAGGTCATACACGTTTGGTTTCACAGGAAATCATCTTCCACGGTGCAAGCAACACAACAAACAAGTTTTCCTTGTTTTGCGTATTTCCGAGCTGGTAAATGGAATCAAGAGCGGAGTTTATATATATATAACACTAAACATACGAGGTGTGACAATTTTAATTCCCGGAATCAGCTGCAGAAGAAATGTTTGCTCAACCATATAGAAGCGGTTGTTCGTCATCTTCCAAGTACTCCCTACCTGAAGCGACGCACTGTGCCGAACGATTGAGCCACTACTGAAAACATTATTGGAACTTATTTTCTCAAATGCTGCACAGTATATTTGTTGCAACGCGCTGGATGTTTAGCATGTCATTAAATGTGTCATTTTAAGGCCGTTTTACACTTCCAAACTAACTTATTCATAAGTATGTGTGTCTTATAAAACAACTATAAACATCCGTCTGTTGACAGGTATCAAGAGTAAAAACGGTAACTAATAGCGAAGAAGGATTTTCTGCTATAGATTCAGCGTCCCAAGAATTTGTTTCGTATCCGTCCTTACCCCTCTACTAAAACCGGAAGTGATATAATCTACTATTTCTGGTATCAATGTTAATCGTATGATAGTAAAATCATAGCAAGAAACAGTTTTTAATATGGATTCAGCGACACACGAATAGACTCCTTGTCTACCCATAATCAGTGTACTAAAACCAATAGTTGATCAAATCTACTACAACTTCCGGTATTGATCCCCATAAAGTGCGTATAAATGGTAATATAAATGATAATATCTATAAAAGATTTATTGATATGAATTTACTGCCCAAATAATAGGCTGAATTTCGTTTCTAATACTTGTACTCTAACCGGAAATATTAGACTATATTACCACATCTGGTTTCAATACTGAACTCTAAAGAGCAAATATTGTAACAGAAAGCGAAAATCTGTTTCTTTGATATGAATTTAGTGTCCCAATAACAGGTTTAATCTCGGCTTTAATCCTTATATTGAAACCGGAAGTTGTCGATATTTATCGCTTCTGGTTTTAATATTCATTGGACTTCCTTAAAGTCAAAACGGCACAAGACAGCGAGAAATTGTTTCTTCATGTAGATTTTGTATCCTACGAGTACACAAAATACGTTCGCCTCTCATTTATCTCCCTATTGAAACCAGAAGCGATACGTTTATCACTTTTGGTCAGAAATATTGGATCCTTATAGTTCAGAAGTCTACCATAGTTTCACAGTGCCCAACGAAAGTAACTTGTTTAATTCTGAAAACAATCAAACTATTTACTTTCAAAAATTCTGTTATTATTCACCGTTTCTATTATATCTACGACTTATTAATATTATTATCTATATATTTAAATTATATGTTTATTACATGTTTGTGGCAAGTTCCTTTCTACCATGAGGTCTCCAAAACCACAAGCTCTAGAAACGTGCCGTTTTCGCTGGTTGAATTAAAATTGTGTGTAGATGTGTCAGTTTACATTGAAATGAAGAAAGAAAAAAATGTCTACTCAATGCTTTAGCGGTCATTTTGAGCTTATGAAATTAAGTGTCGCTAAGGCATTACTATATAAGGTTGATATCCTTGTGTTATGCAACCAGTACAATAGTTATGTATAGCGGGTTGACGGACATTGCAGGCAGTTTGCTTTAATATAAAAGGTAAATCCTATTGCATGCTGGCAACTTCAAAGGCCTGTAGGGCCGAAATGAGGCGTACTCGGTTATGGATTTATAAGAAAACGCCTATATATATATATATATTTCCATTTGACATAATGAATCACTTCTCCAAGTTTGCCATAAACTCACTCCAACAGACATGTATTAAAATACTACGTTTATGTTTGTCTACAGCAATTCACTCCATTCGTGAGTTCTCCCTTCCTTCACTAGCGTCTATAAAGGGACATGTACAGATACAGTGAGGAAATAGGAACGAGATTCGTGCTGATATTAAATTGATGCGCTTTGTAGAGAAAGCAGGTTCAGTTAGCTATTATTTACAGGTAGTGAGAAGGAGATATTTTTTAAAAAAGACTAAACAATGCTGTCACTAGCAAAAAAAGTCCCCACCAATGGATACATTTCTAAGTGCGCTTTTTAAAATACTAATTTGAGGATGATGAATCCCATGTAACTAAACAAACTTATGCATCCATGGGTCACAAGAAAAATTACCTCAAAGTTGGGACCATTGAAATACTGCTTATGGCAAAAGTGCCCACGCTTCGATAATTTCTAATGGCATTTTTAATACTAATTTGAGTATGCTGATTTGATTTAAATTATTTTCAAACTTATCCGGCCATGGGGTCAGGATAAAAATGACCTCAAAGTGGGGGCTTTCGAAGTATCGCTTATGCCAATGTTTAAAGTGTTCCTGATCAAAAAGGGTAATACGTTCAAATAAACAACATTCCACTACATGCGCTACATAATTTCAACAATTTATTATTTCTACCCATATTTTGGTTTCGTTTTCCTGCATTGATATAAATTCTACCATGCATGAAATACATCACACATCAACACAGCATGCAACTCAACAGAAATGCTATCCAAAAATAGTCCCCACAGAAGCCTTGAAACTCACTCAAGAGGATTGCAAATAACATCGAATGCCAACCGAGGATCTCTGTTAAGTTTGCTCTCCGTGGCTTCTGAACCAAGGTGACATTCAGTTTACAAAGCCTTGACTTTGAAATATTATCCATCAACAACGAAGGCCGGGCGAGATGGCGCAAATATGAGCAAGGCTATTACAACAATGTGAATAACATCACTGCAATTCCTTTTGTCTTTGGTTTCTTGTTAATTCATCTTCTTCGCAAGAGAGAGAGAGAGAAAAGAGACGGTGTATTTTTGAACTAGTATTGCCTCACACTCCGAAAAAAAAATGTCTCCAACTGATCAACTGCAATACGTATGCTATATAGTATGCAAGGTTACCCTGGCAGAATTATACACTTACTACAGTAGAATCATAAGTTCGGATGTTTTACTATAATATCTGCTTGAATCTTTAATAAGAATTGTTAAGATCTATGAACACAGACCATAGGTGTCGGAAAACAATAACATTCTCGAGGCCCCTTCTTAAATTTTCAGTGTATTTTCACATTTGAAGGATCCAGAAAAACTTGAAAGTACCGCTTCGAAAATTTTACACTAGCAAATATTACAATAAGAGCTGCTCGTTTATTCCAATTGTTTGGTAAGATATTTCCATTTACTGGTTGTTAAATTTCAGGAATTTTAGTGCATATATACAGAAAACAACACAAACTTCTTTGAATACAATATTTCAAAATACTGAAAATCTTGAAAAGATACAATTTTTTTAATGTGTCTTTTAGTACTAGGGAAAGGTCCAATTTGCAATTAGATAAATTATCATTCATTTACCGGTCAACTTTGATTGAGAGGTAGATAAGCTACGATAAAATATTCAGCTATGATAAAAGATTCCAGCTGGTGACCGAATCTTTCAAAGAAAACAAATTGTTGTAAAGTAAAACTCCCACTGCAGTTCCAACTGCGAACAAATAAACTAATCATTGTAGAAAACAAATGAAGTATATAAAAATGCATAATAGAATAGTAATCAAAACAAAATCTTATGCTTTGGAGGTGCAAAATCTTAAATTCTTCAAAATTATTTCAATAATTCTTAGGATCATTCGTAAGTGTTAGAAAACATTTCACTATTGTTTTGTATTACATTAAATTCAGGGAATATTATTAAATATTACACACTGCTCTTTGTCTTAAAATCTTGTTTCATATTCCGAGTTCCTTCTCTTTCCAGATCTCTTCGTTTGCATTCTAACTTTTCACTAATTTCAAGATCATGAAACGCGAGGAATCTCTGAAAATGATACAATGTAACAATGACATGAGCAACATGACTGTAAATTTGGCATCAAGGAGCAACTTCTTTACTGTTTCAGCAAAAACACGGAACCTTTCTACAAGTTCATCACACGTTAGATTACTGTCCTTCTCGATAGTTGCTTTCAGAGCTTCGTCACCCAACACATGTGGTTGTCCACTACGAGGTTTATCTGAAAGGCTCACATCTCACGAGCGAAATTTCTGAAACCAATGCCTGTCGGTGTGTTCGTTCACGGCATTCTCTCCAAATGTCTGGAATATGCGGAGACTTGATGCGGCACCTGACAGACAAGTCATACAACAAACACACGTGAAAAAACTGCTTAGATACCTCCATTCCTCTTCGACACTGGACGAGCTATGACTGCAGACTGCTGTGTGTGCGCAACAAGTCGATGGTCAGACTAACTCGGAATCACTTAGAAGGCATGTGCGTCATTTTGTTTCCTCTAACTTCTTTGGTTACCTTGTATATGAATGTATAATTTAGGGGTAGCTTGTTAGGAAGAATTGCCACAAGAGTGGAAAGAGTCAATCATTGTTCCAATTCACAAGAAAGGCGACAAAACTGACTGTAATAATTATCGAGGCATTTCTCTTCTGTCAACATCCTATAAAATCCTTTCAAATATTCTGTTAGCAAGATTGACCCCATACGCAGATGAAATTATTGGAGATTATCAGTGCGGATTTAGACGAAATCGATCAACTATCGACCAAATATTTACCATTCGCCAAATACTCGAAAAGAAGTGGGAATACAATACCCCGGTACATCAACTATTTATTGATTTTAGAAAGGCTTACGACTCGGTTAGGAGAGAAACATTATACAACGTTCTTACAGAGCTTGGAATACCGAGAAAGCTAATTAGATTAATTAAGATATGTTTAAGTGAATCCCAAAGTAAAGTCCGGGTAGGAAAATTTTTGTCCACGAGCTTCCACGTCGAAAATGGCCTGAAACAAGGAGATGCGTTGTCGCCATTATTATTTAACTTTGTGCTGGAATACGCCATAAGGAAAATCAAAGATAGCAACCAGGGCCTAGAGTTGAACGGCATTCACCAGGTTATGGCATATGCTGATGATGTAAATTTAATAGGAGATGATAGGAGAACAGTAGAAATAAATGCAGAGATATTATTAAACGCTTGCAGGGACATGGGTTTAGAAGTAAATGCAGAGAAAACTAAATACATGGAAGTGCGTCGGGACCGTAATACGGCAAATTGTGGAGGCGTTAAAATATTAAATAATACTTTTGATAAAGTGGATACTTTCAAATATTTAGGATCAATATTAACAGACGAAAATCATATTCACGAAGAAATTAAATGTCGACTAAAAGCAGGGAATTCGTGTTACTATTCGGTTCAAAATCTCTTGTCGTCGCGAATTCTGTCGAGGAATTTGAAGCTTAAAATATATAAAACGATAATCATGCCTGTTGTTCTGTATGGTTGCGAAACATGGTCGCTTACTCTGAGGGAAGAACATAGACTGAAAGTATTTGAAAACAGGATCCTGAGAAGAATATTCGGACCCAAAAGGAACGAGAATGGGGAATGGCGGAAGCTTCATAACGAGGAACTACATAGTTTATACGGTTTACCCAACATTGTGAGGGTCGTCAAGTCTAGGAGGCTTAGGTGGGCAGGTCATGTAGCTAGAATGGAAGAAAGTAGAAACGCTTTCAAAGTCTTGAGTGGTAGACCCATAGGAAAACGACCATTAGGAAGACCTAGGCGCAGATGGGAGGATAACATTAAGATGGATCTCGCAGAGATAGGAATACAAAGTAAAAACTGGATCCAGTTAGCTAAGGATAGAAGTCAGTGGAGAGCTTTTGTGAACGCGGCACTGAACCTCTGGGTTCCATAGGCCATAGAGTTAGTTAGTTAGTTAGTTTTAGGGGTAGCTTGTTACTTTTACGACGTTATTTCTGATACCACCCTTGATTTCATCGCTTCGATTGGCTCTGTGGAATTATATGCTGCATGACAAATGTTACACATCGTATTCAGTACTCTAGTTAAAATGAGCAACAACGAGTGTCCTCTATCAGAGAAATAGTGACTGACGTGTACAAGTGAACAACTGGCAATGGAACCATAATTATAACTCAAATCTTATATACGTGGCATCCCTAAATCCTTTTCTTAACCATATCCAAAAAAATCACGGACGGTAGTACAGATTCAACCAAACTCATCCCATCTGAATCAAAGTTTGCATGGTAGTAGACTTTGACAAGCTTAATACGTATATGAAATGTTATGGCGTCCAGCTTTTGGGTTCCCGACTTATGGGTCATCAAATATGCGGTAACATTTTTAACTCATTCGAACTCATCCGGTTACGTCCACGACCGAACTTATCAGATCTGAACTAATCTTGGCTCGGTGGTAGAGCTTGATCTGCTATACAAGTCTATTAAATACGTGTAGGCTTTTTGTTCACAGGTTATAGACCATAAAATTTTATATTTGAACCTAACCAAATGTTTGCAAAACAAACTTTATTATAAAAACAAGATTCCTCAGTCTGTTAGTAACGCTATTAGACTTTATGCGCGTACATCTCAAAAACATTTCAAGAGTTACGGATTATATGAACATCTAGGTGAAAATATTTAAATATTCTTAATCTATCTATCTATCTATCTATATTATATAGAAAGTGAGATGCCTTTTCCCACCCTAATTCCTAATAGTTACAGCCAGGCTAGTTGTCGCTAAATGTGCTGCCTCCTATTTGACACCAACAGAGGTCGCTAGCGTGCAGGCAATGTGCACACGAGTCGAACATTTGGAGGGAACAACTCTCAATCCGGAAACTTATCAGCTTTTCACATAGGCTTTAGAACAATACAAGGAGAAACTGGCCACCTTACTCCTGGTCTACTTGTTTAGTAGTCGTAATTTAACATGCAAGGTTATAAGCTACAATTGCGTTTGCGCTAAACGTATGTTCCTGAAACAACACTTATTTACTTTGGACAGTATAGCCTTTGGTATTATACATTATGCAGAAATCATTTACAAGTTATTAAAATGCACAGTATATACAAAGTAAACAATAACACGAGTTAAGAACTATATATGTTCCTTTCCTTTACAACTTTCCTTATTAAGCACATGAATGTGTATTTACACGTAACTTGGCAAGGTCACGTCAACTTCTCTGGGGAAATGAAAGTTCTTTTTCTTTTTCTTCTTTTTATCTAATCTGAAATCTAAATCACTTTTCCTTTTCACTTTGCACTTAACAATAATGGTTTAAGTAAATGCTGAAAGCGCTAATATGTTTATCTGCAATAACTATAATTCAATTTACGATTCTGAAACATGATACCTTTTGTAGGAGCGTACAGCGATTTAAGAGATCGACAAAAATATTAACCTGGTAGAATACCTTGCAGGGTCAACTGGGCTTACTATAGCGTAGTTTTCAAGGTAACAATCCCACGCACCTACTCATTCCTAATGAAATACACTCTGGACCAGTCAAGGCGAATTTTTTAAAGATCTGGCACTTTGTATACATTACGCACTTACAAAGAATCTTTTGTATATGAGGTAACATTTTCTTTCATCGCATGAAACTGCTACCTCTATACCTATATGTTTATACTATCACATGATCTTACTTTGAATTTTTCAAAATAAGAGCAAAACTTTATATAATTCTAAAATTAACTTCCCAGCAATATACGAGCTATGAGAGTTTCAGTAAATTGAATTAATAAAGATCAATGAAAATCAAAGTTAAAATAATGATATCTCCAAATCTCGGTTCTTTGTTGTCATAAAAGTTTTATCGTATAGAGTAATTCGGGGGGAAGTGAACATAGTAAGCATGAATGTGAAAATATCTTGCACAGAAATGGTAGCATGGCTGATTGACAATTACAATGAATAGGACAGCCCTTCTGCATTCTGAAAATACAAGTATGGTACATATCGTGTTTCAAGTAACGTGTACAGAAAAAATGAATCATACAAGGTAAATTATTCACTTCACCCTATATGTGGGGGTGAAGTGACTATACATATGTGATGAAATTGTGAGAAGAAATATCCTTGACAATGTAAAGAACAAGATATAAACACCTAAATAATGAGTATACAGTTAACGAAGAACACCTGCATGATGTAAAGGTACATAAGCTATTGATGTAGAAATACTTAAGCAAATAAACACACCAACCCGAGATCGTGTCCAAAGTACCGTCTCGAGAGCAATGAGTTGTCTGACCTTACAAGAAAGAGCACAATATTTGAGTTCCCAATAGGTCTTGAAGTCAGATTTCTCCTATACGAGATTGTGGTTTGGAGGGCAGCAAGAAATAGATGCAAACATTTCTTTGGTTCATATTGTATACATGGAATGATTAATGATATGTATATGGAATGATTAACAGGACAATTCACATCACCCCAAAATATGTTAGTCACTTCACCCCATCTCGTAGTCTTGTTTCAAAGCATGTTTTGCATCTTTATGTTCGCAATATATTGAGGCACATCTATATACATGCGTACCTAATAATCGCCTCATGCTGCTATGGGAATATTGCGTACAACACGATTACTTCAGGAAAGAATTGCCCTAGTTTCTTACTGTTCCATATTACAATTACAACAAAAAATGCTACAAATCTACTCAAATTCCCTGCTGTCCGTGCTCGGTGCATTTAATAGTTCACTTCTTTCCTCTGTACACTACCTTCTTCGTCAGTCCCAGGCTCAATACTGAACATACAGGGTTTTTGAAAAGACAGCGCCGATCATGCTTTGTTGCCACGTATCATTAACCTTAACTCTATTCACTTCACCTCTATGGTCACTTCTAACATGAAAAAATTACTCTAATATGAAAAAAAAAAAAAATAAAATAAGACACAAGCTTTAAGTTTTGCATGTACAATGTTAAAACAATTCACAATTATCCGCTACTGTAATCTAGCTTCTACGAGTATTTACGGACTAAGATGAATTGGAATTCTCAAGTAGTGTGCGCGCTTATTTGTGGATTTACATAACGTGTGAATGGACGATCAAAACAAGCTTAATGAGCGAAACGTTATTTAATTCATCAATACAGGACACCATTAAAAGTTCACATACATTTGGTAATTAAAGATTAAATGGAGAGAGTTTAGTTTTAGCACTCATACATTTAAAACTCTCAAACAGTGGTAGGTTAGTTCACTCACATATAATGCAAAAATTTGAACGATCGATTCCTTGCATGTGAATGTCTTCGATCGATTCCTTTTTTCTTTCATCCTGCCAATTATTCTATGATCATTATCATTTATCATTAGTGTTCTTTGTCCTGAAACATGTAACTCTTTGACAGCTAGTTTCATTACATTGCTGGAACCCACCCTTTGCAATTTCTTCAGCTGCTTCTTCCGACACATTAGCGATAACGAGGTAGAAATATGACGTAGAAATCAGAATGGCTAAGACAAAGGCTACGCAAAGAAATAATAGTAATAATAAAAAGAAACAAGATCGCGTTCTTCACGAACATAAATATTCTCTTTTCTTCTCCAAAGAAGAATTATCGGAAGGAACTAGACTATGTATCAAAGGAAAGAAGGTAGCTATCTTCCTGGGACGATCTTCGTTTACAATAATAACACACCTAGTTCTACTCAGGATTTAGTCGTACTACTTTTCCTTTTTAAGCAAAATACGAAACTTTTTTCTGTCCAATTTTCAACAAGATGAAAAATATGGGTTTTGGTGATTTCATCAATAATAATAATAAGCCTAACAATAAGTTAAGATTCGTTTCACAGTGTGAAAGTACAGTGAACTTCTTAAGTACCTAGTCTAGCCATAAATTCTGTCACACACTTTTTTGTGAATATATGAAATACGGTTTGAGATTTTTCAATCTGCTTTTAATATGTTATAACCACATATATTCTTTACAATTGGCACATATCAAACTTCAAAATGTCCACCATTGGCACGCACACAGGCTTTGAGTCTCTTGGGCCAGTCATCTATTGCAGTACGGAGAGTATCAATCGGAAAATCCGCCACTGCTGCCACCAAGGAACGCTTCAAACTTTTAAGTGAAGGGTCTTTTCTTGCAGACCATGTCTTCTAACACTGCCCACAGTTTGTAGTCCAGAGGGTTTAAATCGGGGCTACCAGAAGGCCACTCAGTACTGGAGATGAAATCTGATACATTGGCCTCCAACCACTGTTGTGTCATCCTTGCCTTATGAGCTGGCGCAGAATCCTGCTGGAAGGTCCAGTGATCACTGTTAAACATGGTGTCACTCAAGTCCTTCACAATAGGCTCCAGAACACTTTTCCAAATATACCCTGCCACTTGTTTTTACATCTTGCTCACAAAAGTGAAGTCTGGTGTGGCCTTCATAGCTCACCCCCCACCAAACCATGACTGAGAAGGGGTGATGACCTCTCTGAACCTTAGGAACTCTCCCACGAGCTTCTCGAGAGCTTGCTGCATATATCCTATCATTTTGGCGGTTAAAGCTCTCTTCAATGGTAAAGATTTTCTCGTCGGCAAAGAGGATTTGCCGATGTCCATTGTTGGCGTACCGCTGTAGGAGCTGTCTTGCTTCAGTTTCCTCTGCTGCTTCAACTGTGGTGTCAAGAAATGCTCTGTGCTCCGCGGATAAGCTCTGACCTTCAGGTCTTCAGAAAGTAACCTAGATATTGATCTTGGGGCCATGTTGGGCTCCCGTGCCATGATCTTCTGCTTCCGGAGTGGATTTCGCCGAACACGAGCAGCCACTGCTTTAACAGCTGCCACTGTTCTCACACTGCGAGGACGACCATCCCTTCGCCGGCCACGTACACTGCCGGTCTCAGTAACCCGCTGGATTGTGCGGTAAACAAATCTTTGCTGATTTTCAGAAGTTTCAGCAGTTTGAAAATCTCACTTGGTGAATTTCCACCCTTATGCAAGGCAAACACTGCAACTCTATTTTTGTACTCACTCCATTCCATGCTTAAGCGAAGCAGATCCACCCGTTCACTTTCCCTGTTCGACACACACTGGCCAGAACTGACCTTGAGCTAAATTGTACCTTGCCACCTGCACAACAGGTTCTACAGTCAAAGCCAAAAGTTTGTGACAATATTTATGGCTAGACTAGGTATAGTAACTCAATACTCAAACTTCAAGTAGTGCATCTGTAACTATTGGTTGCAACAGATTAATAAGACCACAGATTGAACCTGTTCCTCGGACGATGAATCCATATGAAAAAAGCTATTATCCGCTATTCTTACTATTTTTGTTCTATGGCGATAAACATTTAAACCGGAAATTGTTAATTTGAATCACTTCCGGTTTGAACAGACGGTTAAAAAAAGAGGCAGAACATACTGGCAGAGTTGAAAGTATAGATTAATCTGTCACAAGGCATAATATGGGACATTGTTCACAAACATGTAGCACGTATTTATTTTGGTTGGGCTTCACAAAAACTGACAGAGGAACATAAGAAAACTCGCATAGGTTCATCCATCTTACATCGACACCAGTTTAATGAGCATGGTGAAGATTTCCTGAGACAAATCATTACTGAAACGAAGAGCGAATGTATCAGTACTGCTCGTAGTCAAAAGTGCAATCAATGACATGGAAGCATCCAGGATCTCCAACAATCAAAAAGTTCAACAATCATCGTCCGACACTGGTTAGCTGATGAAAATGGTCCCTGGGGATAGCCAGGGTGTGTTTCTGCTGGGTTTTGTGTCCCTAGTGATATAATGAATGCTGCGGCGTATCATTCGACACTCCGGAACTGAAGAGATTTATTCACCGCAAAGGGATTCAACTGTTACGTAAAACTGTGAATTTGCTCCATGACAATTCGCACCCACGTACAACCCGGATCTAGCCTCGTCCGATTCCCGTTTTTTTCTTGATATAACAGAACATCTGCGTGACAAACGATTAACATTACATAATGATGTCAAGCATTAAGTTCAAACATGATTTCGTGGTCAGGATCTCATTTTCTACTGCCAGGGTTTTGACACAGGACTTTCCGTCTAGACAAGAGCCTTATCACAGACGGTGAATACACCGAAAACCTTACTTTCTGTCCTTTCCCAATAGATACATAAAGTAACAAAAGTGCCCGCAGTTTCATAAGTTATCATGCGTAAAAGTCAAGGTTACGTCTGAACTAGAAAGATGGTTACATTGTCTAACACAATAATGCCCTCTTTTCTCGTCCGTAAAATCACGGGATGAGTGTATTACTAAACGGCGTGACAAACATCTTGGCACTTGAAAGCCGCGCTCCCAGTTTCCTTTAAACGCTGCTAGCAAATGAGAGGCCAGCGGTATTGCCACGTTATTTTGTACACATCCACGTCTATCCTCTGCCACCTGATCGCGCTGTAGTTTGTCTGCTTAGCCATAGCCACACCCCTTAGCACTCGGCAACGTCGCGTCAGAGCTTGCGTTTTATTTGTTTAGCTGAAATGCCAAGATGTTAGTCACAGGTTTTAAAGCATATGATCGTATGTTAATGTCAGTATATACATATATTTTTGGAACATTATTATCTTAATTTTTTTATTCGTATTACGCGTAATACTCGTACATATTAGCTTATTTATTTATTTATCCTTATTTAATGATCGAAGGCTGGGAAGAAATGTGAAAGATGCTTGCACACTTTCTTTGAAATTCTTCAGTACTGCATAATAAGTAATTCGCATTATTTCGTTTTTGTGCTTTTATTAATGTTCAATCTAAGAGGACCATATGGGTCAGAGTTGCCAACCGTCCCGTTTCTGTACCGATTTCTGACTTGTCCCGCGACCCGACCGGATAGGACCGGATTTGTCGATTTTCGAAGTTAATTAAAGATTTTGTATGATGATAGCCAACGAGTTGAGTTGATTTTGAGCTTAACGTCCCGTTCAGCAGCGAGGCTATATGAGACGTGGACCTACTGATTAACGTGGAATCCGAACCACATGAGCTCCCGCCGGGAATCGAACCAGGGTCCCCGCTAACCGCTTAGCCACGAAGGAGCTCTATAATAGCCAACAAATAAGACTTGGTTTTAGTAATGCGTTTTGTCAGTAATCCCTTAACAATGTTATGCACTCATCTGTGATTAAAGAACAAATCTATGTAGTTTTTCTCTAAACTTTGTTCATATTAAATAAATTGCAGTTGTTTTAGTTTGAATTTGTTGCATATATTGCATATAGGCCTACCTAGTGATGAGCAGTGGGTGGGAAAATAAAGAATAATGTGCCACATTCATGAGGTTCGTGTTATTCAGCTGATTATTTACAATTTTCAACGACTCACCGTACGTGTAGTTGTCTCCGGGGAAGGGGGAGAAAGTTCTCCAATACTGATTGTCCCGTCCCGTTGGCAACCCTGGTAGGGGTAAATCTCGCGGAACACAGTTTGCAAAACGCTGCAGCAGAGAATCCTGTTTATGATAATACTAAAGAGCGACTCTTGTTTTCTATATATTGCGCACGCCTTTTGTTGATAACCAAAGGTTTTTAATATATCTCTGATAATGTGTGGGTTACCAGGTCAAAGGAAGAGAAAAAACAACATTGCGTGTTTGACGCAAATCAAGTGTCGCGTGACCACAATATCAAAAACTTATTTTAAATTTATGTAATACAATAATACCTCCTTCAATCTTCTTTTTGGAAACAAAATATCTAAGTAGCTCTATTTAGCATGCTACTCTTTTTAATATATCATGTTACATAGTTTAAGGTCAGTTCTGATTCTAATAGCCATGTCTGGAGAAATAAAAATGTGGGATTTTATAAAAAAGAAGTTTGTATACAGTATATGACCTCAATCACTAATCTATAAATAATTATCTGAAATTTAAAAACCGCATACAACCCTCTCCACAAGTCAGTTTGTTAACTGATTATGTGCTCTGGGGCCAAACTTTTTATTACTTCATGCTGGTGGGTGAATTTCGGAAATTGTTGTTTGTTTGCAATATTATCAGTGGCGTATTTAGGGAGGAGGCTTCCGGGCTTAACCCCCCCCCCCGAAATCTTACTTACTATAGTACAGTATATGCAATATCTTGCAGAATTTTCACATTTTCAAGCAAAGCCCCCCTGAAAGTTAGTAAAGTCCCCCGAAACAAAATCGTAAATACGCCACATTAACTTTTCTTCATGCGTAAACTATTCCTAACCATTTTTATGTGGCACACTCCTTGGAAACCCTGATATGTTGATACTTCTAATATTGGAACTGCCTAGTATGTATTAGTGTTGCCTAGAACAATGGTTCTCAACCTTCTCTGACTGACGGCACACTTTACTGAACATCCAGGACATCCACTTGTTTGATATTTCTATTATAAATAATAATAATAATAATAATAATATAGTGAAACCTATTAGTTTTTATAATGACTCTATATAGCACTTAACATTATTGCTACCGCTGGAGGTATTGACTAGTACAGGTATAGTTTATCTCAATTTTAACTAATTATTATTATTCAATTCTGCATGATTTTTAAATTCTAAAGTTCTGCACCCTAGCGGACTGCGTGACACACCAGTGTCGCTACACATCGGTTCAGAACCACTGACCACGAAAACACGAAATTTATCGTCGTCTCGTCTCGAAAACGAGATAAGAAGTGTATATTCAAAACTCAAGAACAGCCAAGAAACATAACAATTCACGTCTCATTTTCAACAAGAATAGAGATGTTCATTTTCAACACTAGCTCACCGAAGCCATATATTTCCAAACACTGTTTTAGTATTACGTGATTCATTGTATAAAACTACAAATTTGATAATGTGATTAAATACAATGAAAAAGTATCTATCAACGTTTAAAAATAAGCTAATTATTTTACAATATGCCCTATAAATAGATATGGTATAAATATTGTTATATCACATCGTTTGTGCAGTTTTTGTAGAGATGTACGCAGAAATTTATTTCGGGAGGGATCCAAAACTTCTGGAGGGCCGAAATTCAATATTAGGACAAATTGTATTAAAATTTGTAAAACTACTCCTAAAAACTATATTTACAGAAAAGTCAGGATTTATAAGCGGGGAGAGTCTAAACCTACAAGACGCGCCCCTTGTACTTTTTTTTGGCGGGGAGAATTTGATTTGCGTTTAGCATCTTTTTCAGCAGCAAGGCTACATGAGACGCATACTGCTTAACGTAGGATCCGAACCACATGAGCTCCCACCGAGAACTGAACCAGATGCCCTGCGCCAAAGGCGCTTAGCTATCCGTATCGTCATGAGAAGGTTTACAAAAAAATTTTTTTTCTTGATTTTCTCGAAAATTACGCATGAGAATTTCCACGCAACTCATCCATATCAATTTGCTCAGGTCAATGGATCTATCAATTGGCCTCTACAATACTGAAAGCTGTATTTCAGTTGGTTAGTTTCCGAACACTGACAAAATATGTTGCAGAATTAGGGGCGTCATTTAGGGGGGCAGGAGGTGGCAATTGCCCCCCAAGAGTTTGAAGAATATAATTACTTTAATTGATTGTCAACCAATATAAAACGTGAAAGTCTTATGTCGGTGGTTCTCTTGCCTCCTCAAGCGGTCTGAAATGACGCCCCTGTGCAGAATGTGTACTTATTTTTGCTGGTCAATGTATAAGTAACCTAAATCCCTTTTTCTCTTTTGATTATTTGTTCTATTTCCAACATTTTAGTATACCACGTATTGCTTATTGTCTAAAAATCCATATAACGTGTCATTTTAATATTTTCATATTTTTGAATGCTCATAGTGATAGGATTCTCAAAGCACTACAAATAGTCGTTTTCCTTACACACAACTTTCGGTACCGGCACCAGCATGTCTGTTACATCTCTCACGCTGTTATGGTGCAGAAAAATAACCTTGGCGACTGTTCTTTAGGAGAATCAGCTGGAAATAGCTACAGGTCGTTCGTTCCTTGCATCTCCTAGTCATTCGTCGAACGAGTGATGTAAGGCTCTCTACTTTGCACATGAATCACAGCTGTTATTTCAATTCTTCCCGAATTGAAAGTCATTCAGAAGGTACGTGATACTTTGCACGTGATCACTTGAAAGTTCGCTCTTTCCAAAGAAAAGATTAGAAACTGTATGAACAGAAGGAACTATTCGTACAGTGCAGCTATTTCCTTCCTGTTTTTCGGTTAAATGAGCATGAAGACGTTTCTCTATTGGTAAAGAAATAATAACGGAGTTTATATTGTCAAACTATGGTAGAGTGTCCAACTGTACTGGTCTAACATACTAATCAGAGGTGATAAATTTATCATTTCTGGTTTCAATAAACGGATAAGAGGGGAGATGGAACCTAACCCTCCCAGCTGGGTTAGGGTCTAGCGAGCAAGGAGCCCCGGGTTTGATTTCCGGTGGAAAATTCTTGAAAAATTCCAACGCATTTCGTAGTTCGGATTCCATCTTAAGCTATAGGCCTACATCTGATATAAACACTTCGCCGCTGAAAGAGAGACAAAATTCCAATAAAAATATTTTCTTGCTACCTCGTAAACTCTTGCTTTATTGCTATCACTCTGAAACATGAAATGATCGATTTTTGGCTACTTCTAGCTATCTGTTACCGTTTTTTCTCTGTGGGAATTATTACTGAAACCAAAAATTGCAGTAAGTTTCAAGCACTTTTTGTATCGACGAAATGATCACAGCTATGGTGGGACCTATTCATATATCGATAAAAATGTATTGACGAACTGTTTTTCACTACTTTTAACAATTTTTGTTTCGTTGAGATCACTTTATAACAACTTCCGGTTTTATAAAAATGATATGCGAGAAATTGGGATCTATTCCTGAAACGGGTGGGTGCACATCAGAAAAACGTTTCCCACTATCTATTGTTGCTTTTACTCAATAATGATCAACATTCAAAGCGAATATAGTACATTTCCACCATTTTATGTTAAAATACAGGTGATAATGATGGGAAATTGAACCGAGACGTTGAATCCATACCGGAGAACCACTTCTCGATACCTCTTATCGTTTTTGATCTGATAAGTGTTGACAGACGGGCGGACGGACATAGCCATTCAATACGACGCTTATGCATTACAAGTTCGAAAATCTAGTAACATAAGAGAACGAAGGGGAAAACATGAGTTAATAAAAATAATATTTCTCAACAAGTTTTCCCAGCTACTTTGTAATCTAATAGCGTACTCAACTTTGGTTGATTCCCTGTGGGGTCGCGGCAGGGGTTGCCTACCGCCATCAAAAGCTCGGGCGCAACTTCCCAAATTTACCGTTCTGCCTCCAAATGTACCTTTCTCCGCCCCAAAACTTACCATTCTATAGTTTAATTGAATAATTTTCAATGAAAAATTATGTCCTACCAAATATTCTCATGGGCACAACACGCGTCCTAAAACCCGTTTGTGTGTATCCCTGGGCCCTGGAATACTGACCCCTGTCCACACAACCCCTGAATTGAAAATGTGCCATCTGCACGGTTATTACGATCTACGGCGTCAGGGGAATTAGGGACGATATGAGTCTTATCTAATAGGTTCAAAATTTGTCTTACTGTTTGCAAAACTGAAAACGTAATACATATATGGAAATGTTCTTTCTTTCTCTCTATCTCTTTCAAGTCCCCTGTCTACTAACATGTTAGGGTTAATGAAGGAAGAGCTAGTAATCTTCTCAGAAAGTTCGGAAGTACTTGTCAAACACGATGTCTGTATTGCATGAATTTTTCCTGTTTTCTAAAACAATCAATCTCCACGTTAATAAGGCGAGTTTTGCATTTGCCCACATGTTTCTAATACTTTGTGTTACCAATAATGTGTGAAGTGGTTATAGTCGATTTTTTTTTTTTTTCAAAGCAGATGTAGGTTATTCTAATGACAATCCAAAGGATTAAGAAGTTATGTTTTCGTTATAATGTTACATTTAGACGGAAGTTAATAGAATTTAAAAAAAAAAAAAACGGGGGGGGGGGAGTGGTGTTCTCTTTAACTATTATTGACGTAACTTTTACTCTAAAACCACTTGTATTGCAAAATAAATCTTGATCAATTGACTAATTCCAGACTACTATTACTCTACAAATTAGATATTGGAGTTCTCATGTAAAGCACAAAAGAACATTACTGTATCTTCTTAACAGAAGCACAAAAAAAAAAAAAAAAAAAAAAGTGAAAATCTGTCATTCCCAATTGCCAGTATTTCACAGTAAAATTCATCTTGTGAAATTCCCTGTATTTTATCACCGATAATAAAATCTATCACTAGGTACTTTTTACTGCTACACTAAATTAAAATACAGAATTCCGTGAACTTCGGATTCATTAATCAACGAATATTTCTCCTCTTTATAAGCAAAAAGAAGCTCTTTCAGCTGAGGTGTCCTTGCAGGAAATTTCCACAAGAAACAAATAGACGGCATAAACAACAGCTGCCATGCTTAGTGAAACAGTTCAAAGCATCGAACATCAGCTGTTCACGTGTTACAATATGGCACTGATCCCAAGGGATTCAAAAAGACTTTAAATCCAATTCTATTTAGGTCGACACCAAACGCAAACACAATGCTTGTTGCATAGTTTAAATAAACTGTAAATAACGTGACAAGAAGCGAACAGGAGATAAAATCTCTGCTGTGTCAGTAATACTTTGAGAAGTTGTCACTAGCAAACCGAAAAACAGACCATTTAATATCGAATAAATAAAAATATATATACACATACGTATAATGTGTTCTTTTATGGAAAAATTTAGATTCTAATTATAAGTATTGTATACATATAAACTTCAGTTTATACATATTAATCTAGTTAGAATATCCAAGCTACTCATGTGTACTTTGTGTACTTTTTTTTATTTTATTTTATTTTTATCAACGGGACATTTTCTGATTGAAAAAGTTTTTGTGTGCGAGTTTCACAAGTATAAACAAACGATACGGCCCATCGCACTAAACTACTTCGTTCTCATTTCTTAAACTAAACAATGTCCTGCCACAGCCATGGCTATGTTAACCCGTCATCAGGGACGTACGCATGAATTTATTTCGGGAGGGGTCTAAAACGTTTATGGGAAGGGGGGTCCAAATACAATTTGAGGGTAAATTACATGAAAATTTCTAAAATTACCCCTAAAAGTAGACTACATTTACAAAAAGTCGGGATTTCGGGGGAGGGGTCCGGACCCCAGGACTCACCCCCTGCCCGTCATGTATCAGAGATTACTCTCTTGGCGATCACACTACCAGGGGAATGGGAAGGAAGCGGCCTGGAACTTGTATGTCAGGTACCATCCTGGCATTTGCCTGGTGTGAATGAGGAAAACCTCACTCAGAATGAATGGGCTGAAAAAGGTGTTACACTTTTTCGGCCGAGTGTCCTCACCGGGAATTGAACCGGGACCGCTAGTTATTACTGATCTATTTATTTATGAAATGTGAACAAAATCGCTTTAGTCGTTACTGCGAAAATTGTACAAGAAGAATTTACCTCCAAGATTAAATTATCCCTTCCGGATTTTCCCCAGAAAAAAAAAAAAAAAAAAACTAACCAATACCATATTACAAGAAAGTTAATCAACTACAATGAAACCTTTTAATAACGAACAATGATGGGATCTGATTATTTGTCCGTAAATGGCAGGTGATCGTTATAGAAAATATTCATTAAAACACAAATTTAGATTACTCACATGTTGTATACAGTAAGTACATTGATTATAAATTCAAGTATAGACTAATATTGAAATATTGTGCTCCGTCTCTGAATTACTGGGAGAATGAGGAATCCCCTCTGTAAAGGAACAAAAGTACTTCTGAGGACGTGCTTATATGGGTGCGTACTGCAAAATTCTTGTGTAATTATTTTCTTCTTCCAACTTCAACTCTTTAGAAAGTACTAAAAATAGACCAATTAACTAACCATGACGGTCTACGAATTTCTTGAGAAAAGGTGTGCTATAGTTGTCTGCCATATAATCCTATGGACAATTAGTTTCTAATTTGAATTTGCTTGTAATAGCTAGATCAGTTTGAAGATTTATTTTCAGATTGCAGAAAGTATTTTCTGTGCCAAATAAGTACGAGCTGAGAATAATTCCTATCCGTTATGAAGAGGTTGGGGGTAAAAGAAGATAGTCTGTGTCCGCAAAAGAAATGGTTCTCTCTCCTAATAATAAATGTCGAGACAAAAAGGTTTGTCCGCTATTGGGAGGTGTCCGTTAAAAAAGGCTTCATTGTACTGACTTACGAAATATATACACAACCGTTAGACTACTTTACGAGAAACTCATAACTTTCAATTTTCACCTTCCAGTAAACCACCCTTATTCTGGAGAGTGAAAAAAAAAATAGACTGCTACCTCTCCTTTTAGAACCTTATGTTAAAATTTAGTCCGGATACGTTGAACAGTATGGCCTCTAGGAGAGTGTATATACGTATATCGTATATCTAGGCATCGGAATAGTGGAACAGTCGGTTAGACATACAAAAATCACTTGTTCGGCATGTAGAGGCCATGAAACGTGTAAATCCTTGAAATATTGAATCAGATTTTTTGACAATTATCATACTTTCTCTCCCATCGTCACTCGACCGTAAATATCTGTTAGATAAAATTATTTTACTTCCACTGTATATACTTAATGGGTTAATATTCACTTTAGCGACTGATTTACGCTTGTGTTTTATACAAAAATAGCGAAGCTGATCTAATTCTGAAAACATGCTCAATATCAGTTGGTAATCTCCCCATGACAAAAAGAATCCAGTGTGGTAAGACAAGTATTCATGTAACATAACATTATGCGTTACGGACTAACAGAACTCACAATAGGACAGGAGTTAACGCTGAAAAACTTTCAATTAACGTCGAAAGCAAGCGCTGTATATTCACTGAAGCGCAACACAGAGAATATGAGAAAGCAGCTGCTTTGAACTGCCAGTATCTGGTATAACTACAACAGTTTTTCACTAAAGAAACAGCTATTGTTACTGAATACATGTGCCGGTATTGCAAAATTTACATACAGACCTTTGAATATTAGATTTGATACCAAGTACGCAAAATCAATGTATAGCTGATAAATTCATCCAATGGGTGAGGCAAGTAATTTATCTACTTTCTGGGTCACCGAAGACATTCTTCTAGAAAAATTTGTCAGGGGAAAAGACAAATCAAATGTGAGGGGGGGGGGGTCTGTACTAGAACACTAGTTTGGTATACATAGTGAAAATTCGTGAATGTAAATTTCGACACAACCGAAGAAAAAAAGCCCATCATCATGATCATAGGTATTCTGCCATTATTGACAGATCACTTGCTGCAACTGAGAAGCTTCCACGCTTCACGGTCTTCCGCTGTACGATTTCTTTATTTTGATATCGTCCATTAATTGTAGTATCCTTCGCCCCTCCCGTTCTAGCACGTCCCTCATGGTACAGTTCCTTCTTATCCAATGTCCCAAACAGTTTCTCTTTCTCTTTTTAATAATATCCAAAATCGTTCTTTTCTGCCCAATCATTTCTAACACCCTCTCATTCGTCTTCCGCTCGACCCAGCTTATTCGCTCCATTCTTCTCCACACCTGCACTTCGAAATCTTCCAGTCGTTTCTCATCATTTTTGCGTAATGTCCATGTTTCTGACCCACACAGTACAATACTCCACACGAAACACTTTATGAATCTTTTCTCAAATCTTTGTTTAAGGTCCCACAAAACAGAATTTTCTTCCTCCTAAAGGCTTCTTTTGCCATTCCTATCCTTGCTTTTATTTTACGTTCAAATTCATATAATCAATCATATCATTTACTACCCAGGTATCAAAAACTTGCCACTTTTCTATTTTCTCTCTTCTTACTTCTATATTTGACACCGACATTTTCGTGTCGGTGAAAAGGAAGCCAGCCATTTCCAATTGATCGCTTTGTGATGTCAAATTTTGCTGCTCACTTTCTCAGTAAACCACACGAAAAGAAAAAGCAGCTGGCAAGTATCCTGATGTTGGCAAAATACAGTGGTGACAGGCAAACAAGCACGTCGATCGTTTCGCCTAGAATACAACTTGTGGATCCATGAATGCACGTACACAGCCAACCCTTACTCTCCTACATTATCCCCTCTCCTCCTTTCCTCAGTTATGTTTCTCTTTGCTTTCTTCAGATTGTAAAACTGCATTCCTACTCATACCAGTCACATGGAAATGACTCGTTGCATTCCTATGCCATATATCGATCAGATGGAAATGACTCGTTGCACTCCTACGTCATATATCGGTTAGATAGAAATGACTTGGTGCACTCCTACGTCATGTATCGGTCAGATAGAAATGGCTTGTTGCACTCCTACGTCATGTATCGGTCAGATAGAAATGTCTCGTTGCACTCCTACGTTATGTATGTTCAGATGGAAATGACTCGCTGCACTCCTATGTTATAAAATCGGTCAGATAGAAATGACTTGCTACACTCTTACGTCATACATCAGTCAGAAGAAAATGACTCGCATAGACGATCCATCTTTTGACATTATATGTTAAAAGACAAGAATGACAAGTAAACGCATTTTAATTTGTCTTAGCTTTGGTGAAGGGGTTTGCCTGGAAGAATCGCTGAATTGAAACTGCAAGACTCCAAAAGAAACAATTGGTTCCAAACAATATGGCTGCTTGGTAAAGCAAACATAAACCAATGTATACATGTATTTTCATTTTCTCGTGTTTCTTACCTTTTATCTATCATACTTAATGCTCAAAGTTTCTTCAATTGCTAATCTAAACAAAAACTGTAAGTCAGCGCCAAATACAATTATTGAAGTTCCATATATAGCACTTTTTTTTGAAACTCATTACAAAAAACTGTTGCCAGAAATACTGATAGAATTACATCATAACTGAACGATCCATTATGCCTCTCGATTTCATTCTAGTAACAAGATATTAGATTATGTGAGCTTGAAGTTCCTTTTTCAGTACCGAAATTGTAAGATAAGACCCACTGTTTGAAGTCGGATCCAAAACATTACTAGGGTTTTTCCGAGGTAAATACCATATCGGGAATCGAATCCGAGACCACGCACATAGAAAGCATGCATTATCACTCAGCTACGAAGTCGCGTATGGAAACCATATAACGATGTAACTAAGCGAATTCATATTTTATTAGAAATACCAAGGGTACCAA
Source organism: Thermobia domestica (assembly GCF_964235325.1). NCBI lineage: Eukaryota > Metazoa > Arthropoda > Insecta > Zygentoma > Lepismatidae > Thermobia > Thermobia domestica. Next base: position 80,214,280 of record NC_137463.1, read on the forward strand.
TAAACAGGCCCGAAGCCAGAACAGACTGCAGGGTGTGAGAGAAGTGAGGATACTTTTAAGGGGCTAATTTGAATTCATCTTACATTCTTGACTGCTTCTTTTTTGAACATCTTTATTTATCAGGTCCTTTCTATTAGCCTAATTGTTGGAGTCCCTATAAGAAAGAATTGAAGTCTTTAAGGGTGTTCAGATACCATCTTAAGTCCTCGTCTCCTATAGCCTTGATGTTGAAAAGGGACGGAAACAATATATTTATCGAAACAAATAACTGAAAATTTCAGGGGGAGGGTACTGAGCATTCTGCATTCCCCCAGCTACAGGTCTGCCCGAGCTTTTCAGCTACACGACTTCTTACAGCTACCACAGACTTCATTTTAAAAAAAACTATTGTGCAGAATTGACTATTGAATATCAAGAATAATTCGGATTATTATAGAGTAATCTGAATTTCTACTTTCAACCGATCAGTTTAAATAATATTGAATCAATTTCTGTTAACTGAACGACCGTGATTGTTCATTCCTTGGCAAACTTTATAGTCACTAATAGAATTAAAGAAAAAAAATGCGATATCACCACAGAATTACGTCTCAATTACATGATATGCATGTACACAGTTAATTAACTTCTCTCAAAATACACATTCTAACTTCCTACAGTTTCAATAAGACAGTTCCTTTTCAGAGGTAATTCGATACTACTAATTCCACAATTATGCCAAGCGTTCTGGTTCTGGTATACCTAGCATAAAGCGCATGAATACATTAACTGAATAGGTCATTGACCCCAGAACCTCCTGATAACATCCTGATAAGTATACTGCAGAGCGCTTGAACTAAAACATGGGCCTAATGTTTGCAGATAAAACCACAGTCTCTACAGTAATTTGACTTTCAATTAAATTTAAAAAAAAGAAAAGAAAGAAAAAGAAAAGAAAATGTGTTCGTAATTTCTCCTTTTCCGCTATCACCACTATTAGTAAAAAAAAGAGTTTGTAGTCACGAAGCTCTGGCGTCATACCAAATTACTTTTTTCCCCTGAATACAATTATAATTCGCACAACTCTTCTTCCTCGCTTCCTCGTGTTAAGTAATTGCAGTTTGAGCACCCTTGACATAGATACAGACCTTCAACGACGTTATTATTCCAGCGTGCGGATAGAAAGAATTGTGAAGAAAACGAACTACCACGTGCCGTAGAATAAAGTGAGAAATTATACAATCTTCTTAACATTGACCAGCAACTTCAAGAACTTTTATTATAACTCATATGATTTTCCACAAGTATTCAATGCAGGTTTATCTTTTTACTCACGTAGCCTTACTGTCGTATATCCTTGATGCTTTTCATTGTCCTTGAAGTTCAAACTTAAAAATGGGAATTTCTGCGTGATATGAACTTTCATTCGTCATTCTTGCCTTCAAAATTTCAACTTCAGAGACGTTTCAATGTAATATTTGTGCTTTGCAATTTGATCAGGATATAAACTGGATACACATAATAACCACATGCTTAACTCAGTAACACTGTGGACAAGAAAGATGTGTTCCCTGCCGGTCGCAAATCAAATGATCTTATCTTTAGCTAGACGAACCCCATTCAATACCAGCTCTCCATCACAGAGTTACGATTATGAGCTCAGAAAATGAAAATTACTTTATACAATTCTCGATTATCAGCGGTCTGTAGTGCCTAATCAGAACCGGATATAAAAACCACGCCTGTGCAGATCTCTGCTACTTTTGTCCTACTCCCTCTACAACCCCCTTCCAGAACGCTGGTTGATGTAAAAAAAAAAATGTTACTTAATTCGTAACACAGAACTTTACAATATAGGAGGGGGCCACGGTGGCTCAGTGGTAGAGCGTTCATCTCTGGTGCGTAGGGTCCCTGGTTCGACTCCAGCCTGCGCCAAATGAACTTTGTGGTGGACAAACACCGTGTGTTTCGGTTTTCTCGGGGTTTTCCACCATTGCTTTATTCATTCCACCATTGCACTCATTTATTATCATTACCATCTCATCATCACCGTAACCAAATTACTAAAACTGAAAGATTTAATTTCATTTGCTACAACATAGGAGAGATGGGGGTTAATAGGACCACCCAATTCTCAGAAACTACATACAGTCATGCGCAGACTTTTATGACACTTGCAATCGCGACTCTGGCCATAATAACAGCAAACACGGTATCTAATAACGATTATACTGCCAGTCATTGTAGACAAATTATTATAGTTGTTTCCTCAGCAATAATACAAATTTATAGTTTCTTCTTAATTATGTCTAACGTCTTTACCGTTTCGCACTTTCAGTTGTAGTTTTCGATTGTTGTTTTCTATTAAATCTTATGTCATTATTCTCGCCTTTTTATTTACCCAATTACCTCAAGGTGTGGGAAATGGGGATCAATGTAGTTATGTCCTTTTCGCTGTAGCTATCTTTTGGTAAATCTGAGGCTTAAGTTATGAGTATATAAGACAAAACAAGGTTCGTAGTAGTGCTGTCAAACTTATTCGAATATTTTTCTTCTATTATCATATTCGAATACGCGAGTATTCGTTTTCGATATTCAAACAATTATTCGTTGTTCAAATAATGATACGAATAACGAATTTTGTTTGAATATTTGAAGAATTGATTACTCGAATATTCGAATTTTAACAGCAGTAGTTCAATATGTAATAATCAGTATTCCTTAACGAAAAAAAAATCCATTTGATATAAGATTTCCTTTAGATGATGCCTATTATACCAGTTTTCCCTATACTCATCACGTGCAAACGAATAATAAATTCAATTTATCAAACAATTGCTAGAATCAAGAAATGAAAAGAAATGGGAAAATGCTGAGAACTCCTGGGCATAATGTTGCGCACGATAAGTTAACATGCGCTGGGATTGAACCAGAAATCGTTTCCACACAAGACGAAAGCTATATCTCCATGTTATGAAATGCAGTTCAGACAATTAAATAGAGAAATTTAACTCTAAGATGGGATTGCGTCCCTAGAGTCAGTTGATTGCATTGGAATTTAACGTCCCTTTCAGCACCCAGGCTATAAAGACAGAGACCTACAGTTTAACGTAGGATCTGAAGCATGTGGGTATCCACCGGAGATCGAACCTAGGTCTTCCGCGGTACGTTAACCATATAACCATAGAGGAGCTCTCTTTAGACTGAAAAATAAGCGTACACCACGTACAATATTCATCGGAAAGTCTCTTGGTGAAAAACATTGAGTGGTCTATGAAGATTATGCTAACATAAAGTTGGCTGAATATTACGAAAGTAAGTCATAATAATTTTGAGTGTATTGGTGTAGTACAAGGTAAGATCAATTGATAGACTTCGGTTTCTGCGGCGATGAACTACTGGGCTTCTTAAGCCTCTGTTAATTTTGATGACTCCTTTCAAAAGAATTAAGTACATCTGAGCGAGAAAATATAAACAAACGAGGAAAGTTAATGAATTTTGGTTGCTTTCCGAGGCACTGATCTAATTTCCGCCTTTTGGAGTGAGGTTAAGAAATCTCGGACTGAAAAAAAAATCTTTTTAAATGCTGGAATTAATTGCATGAGCAAAAATGCCCAGAATTTTACAAATAAGTGTTTTGATATATATATATATATATATATATATATATATATATATATATATATATATATATATATACGAGAAAGAGAAAGAGTGGAGTGACGATATTATTTTGAAATTAACGCATTGGCAATTGGCCGTATACATTACAAGAAGAAATGATGATTAACATAGAAAAGCAATTTTTGACTGGATACCAAGAGACAACAAGGGGCCTAGCTGGGATGAAAATGTGGGGGAGAGGGAGTACCCGATAATACCCATGGACACAACGTTGTCCAGCACAAACTTACTTGGCCTGGGATCGAAAGGGACCCCACGCATCAAAGGTAAGCGTACTACCACTCAGTCATCGTTCACACGATTGTGAAGAAGAGTCGCAGAGACCATAATCGAATAATGGATTGTCAATGGTTGACGAAGAGATGATGTATGTACACAAAATATTCTACTCTCAAGTGCCACTATTAAAATGCTACAAACACTACTAAAACGGCTGAACTCCAACGTCTAACTTTCGATTTCAAACTTTTGATTTATGGTTATTTGTGATTTCACGTTTAGAAAAGACAATATTTTAAAGTAAGTGTACTTTAAATCAATTATTTAAACACTTTTTTTTTTTTTTAAAAAAAAACAAAGTTTATGTTTTAAAACTATTGTTCAAAGGATCTGTATTTTAATAAGCCTTCTCCAAAAACAATGAAAATGAGATGTGCTGCCATCTTTGGAATTTATTTAAACTATACGTTTGTGAACGTTTATACGTTTGTGGCCAATCCTTTCGACAATGAGATCTCGGAAACTGCACGCTCTAGAAAGATGACGTTTTCACTGATCGATTGCAAATTTTGCGTAGATTGTCCAGTTCTAACTGAATATTTAAAAAACATGGCCATTATTTCTTTATTACATTTCTATGGATACATTGGAAGTGTTGAAATTAAAAAAAAAAAAAAAACTAAATCATCATATCCTACACATTATACATTCCAACTCAACATAATTGTATACAGGAGTTGCATATCTCCCAGGCGTTTGTTTCATGGACAAATTATATTGAAAAATGATGGATAACCATTTCTCGAGTCTAAGATGAATCTTTATTGTTTGGAGGTTTTGCCCAATGAATACCATATATCACTGGCATTATAATTAATTGTGTTTGTAATGTATTTGCTTATTACATACTACATGCAAGAAGAAAGAAAACACTGATCATACATGAATTAAATTCCCAACGGAAATAGGCTCAAATCTTGCAAACGGTGCGAGATATTGAAAAAGTAATCGAACAAATATTCCCTTTACTGTATCTCTTGGCTATTTTTATCAAGACTCTTTCACTTATGTCTGTAAAGGAACATGTACAGACAGATGTGAGGAATAACAAGGAAATTCATGCTCATATATGAATGATGCGCTGTGTAGAGAGCGCAGGTTCAGCTATTTTTTTTTAAAATTTAATTAAAGTTCATTTGTCTTAGGTCAATACCCAGAGCATTGACTTAATATGCGAAATGAAACCATACAATAGTTATGCATTTACTGGTTAAAAAATCTCAAAACATGGAAAGAAAATAAAAAGTTGAATATGCGTTCCACATGGTTTTCTTGCTATTTCAACTTGAATGCCACTTAGCCCTACAAAATCTGCGTATCATATCCGAATGAAGAAACACACAATTTCTAATCTAAGTTCAAATATGCACGCATAAAGTTAAAATCAAACTTTGAGTTGAGTTGATTGTGAGTTTAACGTCCCGTTCAGCAGCGAGGCTATATGAGACGTGGACCTACTGATTAACGTGGAATCAGAACCACATGAGCTCCCGCCGGGAATCGAACCCGGGTCTCCCGCGCCAAAGGCGCGTACGCTAACCGCTTAGCCACGGAGGAGCTCGTAAAATCAAACTTTGTGAAGATAACAAAAAGTTCTTCTTTCTCATTCTCTGACTTATATACAACATCAGAACAATCCAATTCCAGTCTATCGCTTGATTTCTCAAAGCTCTGGCAATGCATTTGACAAAGTGTATGAAGGATCAGAAATGGAACTTGCCACACCATTATGTCAGATTGACGTAAGTAACCTTTGCCACATAGCTACTGACTTTGCTTGGCGTGTTGCCATTTGATGTGTATAGGCAACAAAATCTGCTGAAAGACATTAGAATAAGGTTCATGATAATTTCGTATCGTATCACAGAAGTGCTCGTATGTCCTTCTTCTGGAAGGAATCGAATATTCACTGAAGCCTCCAATAAGCAAATGGACATCTACATTGTTTGACCATGGAAAGCTCGTTAATCTATCTACTTGTGTCACATTATTTTTGTTTATCTTGTAGGAACTCTGCTTCAGCAACTTGTATACATGACGTGAGAGCTTATCGTATTTTAGCCTTTAACAAGTTTCCTCGCCAGATATCCTGAAATAGGCGCCTTCCCCTTTCCCTTCATGTTTTGTTTTCCATTTCTTGAATGCCACTGACCCACTTCACGCAATACTGTGAAAGCAAAGGTCACCGTTTTTTATTGGCCTCTAGTTAAAATACTGAGATAAACCAAGCAACAGATCTTTCTCACAAACCATCAACATAAATAATTATGTAATTTGTGCTTTGTGCTCAGTTTATATTTTAGAAAAGGAAAGAGCCTAGGACATAGGACGTGCTTTTATGAACCGTACTATCCACAGTAGCTATATCTGCGCGAAGAGAAACCCAAACGAAGCAAATATTTGACTGTTTCCTTAGTAAGCTCAAAACGATATTTAAGATTGTCGAATGAAATAATCGTAACAACTTCACACTTTCATGGAATTAAATACTGTAATTTCATTACATTAAAGTTAAAACCTGTGAACAACGAAAATAAATTGTGGCTCTGTGCTACTTCGTTACAGATACGTTTTATTATATTTGGAGTAGCCTACATGACGGGAAGAGAATATGACGATGACCTGGGAATTTATAGAAGATACTACACCTGCATTCTGCTGATAGTATATATACATATTATTTAAACGTGTGTCAAAATATATTGTAAAACCTTTCTACAAAGAGAGAGAGAGAGAAAGTGACAGAAAAATACAACGTCTAAAAGTTATTAGACGACATTAGTTCTTGTTCCGAATTGTGAGTAGCACATTTTATTTAATTTTATATTGAAGGTAATCAAATGTAATCTGAATTTATTATTGTAAATAATTTTGTGCTATGTTTCATATGAATTTCCCCTTCTACTGTATCTAATTCCATTAAACTTGCTTTCAGTGACTAATATACTCAGAGAAAGGTTTGAACTCGCCACAATATCATTCGTAAATTGACGCACCCAACATTATTAAATTAAAACAATCCATATTAAATACATTCTATTTCTACAGAATGTAACCAAACTAAAACCTTAACTGAGGTCCGAGTTCTCGAAGGACTATGGACAGAAACGTTTTTTAGTTGGATGATGTATGGACAGCACATCGGCTTTCATCGACGGTATGTTTGGGGTTCTTCACTGAAGTTTACTACCTCTCAATTCCATTAACTCTTCGATTGTTTTACGATGATGGATCTACACCGGACATTCTTATTTCCTTTCTAAGAACCGCATTAGATTCCATGAGAACTAAAAACACATGTGTCAACCATTCGGATATATAGATGGAAAACAAATTCGGTAAATAAAATTTTATTCGTCTATTCTTTTACTTTAGAAAAAATGCTAGTCACACGTGTCTTTAAATGAGTCATATTTCTCCGATAACATACCTAAAGAATTACAGATTTCATATTAACATTGAAATTCTTGCTGTGTTTCCTTTTCTTTGTACAAGTTTAATACGCCTTGCCAGCACTACTGCTACACCCACAGTTGATTGTGGTTCCACATTGAATAATATAAAGAATCGAACACATATTTAACTACTTTAAATAAAGCCCAAACTCCAAATTTCATGTATCTAACCTTAAGGGATTTCGAGGTATGGACATTTTATTATAATAATTGTAAACTTTACCCCTCTTTTTTTCATATCTTTTCTTCCCTCCTAGTTCAACCATTAAAAAACGCTGAAACACATGTTAAAGCATTTTAAATAAAAATCCAAATATCAAGTCTCTAACATTCAGGAATTCCCAGGTGTACACATTTTAATACAAAAATTGCCACCCCTATTTTCTCCCTTCACAGTCGAATTTACAAAAGTCCTTGCTAAAATGCACTACAGTCTTCAGCTAATCTTACCGTCCTAGAGTTATTTTAATACTATGCATCAATTGCAGTATTTCTCTCCTTCTTTTACCTTCCATCACGGTCCTTGGATTACATTATTTTCAATCTCCTAACAAGTAATTCTAGCTTTAATGACTTCCCCTATCGTTCTCTTCTCCTCTACTATTAACAGTACTTTTTTTATTAACTTTAGATACGACTCAGTTAATTCTGCCTTTTAATCACCGTGTAGCTGTAGCTCCTTTATTTGAGATTGAAGCACGGTCTTGTGTATAAAAACAGTGCTGTTATTCGGTTCAAAACGTTAAAAAAACTTGCTTATATGAGGGTATCTATTTCGTAGTATACATAGGCGCGATGCAGAAAAATCATCTTGGAAATCCAGATATTTATTTATTTATTTAACAATCACCAGATACAGCTCAGAGGCCATTTTATACTGGATACTTGACAACAACAACAATGGAAAGGGTTTAGGAAGATGCAATTTGAATTTTTCTTTATACTTAGCGGTTGAATGAAGTTGGGGGGGGGGGGAGACTGGCGTACAAACGGGAGATATCGAGATTTTAACTCTCGCTTAAACATTATGCAAAAATAAATATTTACCATACTAGGATATGTAGCTCTCCCTGATGGAATTTTGCATTCACTACTGAAGGAAAATATAAGATAAAAGTCCCTACGGCAAATCTCTCTCTTCCAGAAAATTAAGAGGGACAGGAAAAGGCCAAATAAAAATTTCTTTTATCTACATCAAACATGAAATGAAATGGAAATCTTTCACTGTAACCTACAATTATGCCCTTTAGCCTAAGAAGAACGATAATCAGGACATGTGCGCAAATATTAAGAGTGGAAAAACGACGCTTCTGATTTTGTGTCAAATAATTAATCAACTAAAATTATTTCCGTTTAACGTCTAACGATTATGCCTATGAGGCTAAGGGAGACTATGATTAAAGAAAGTGAATGCTTAAGAAACGGGAGTAACCCGAGAAAACCCACGGACACTATGTTGTCCACCACGAACTTGCTTGGCCGGGGACCGAACCAGGGACCCCACGCACCACAAGTAGGCGCTCTACCACTGAGACACCATGCCCTTCAATTAATCAAGTAAGGTGATCTATAGCACGAAATGTTTCCACTACGTCCGTCAATCCAGGGTCCAAATCGTTTAACCACGCTCCTGCATTTTATATATATGAAGATAACACTACATTTCTGTCTTTTCTTTACAACTGCATTTAATTAAATTCCTCTCTTACTTGCAGGAGAAGCAATGCAATCTAACAAAGTCCTTGAACTATTACTGAGTGTCATTGCTATTACGTCGTTAATTTAAAAACATACTCCCTACAACAACGGAAATTTCCAAACAGTGGGAATCTCTTGAGACAAAGAGAAAGGGAGAAACAGAAAAGTAGTAGCCGATAACCCCGAAGGGCTTCCAGTTTCATTCTGTGTTTGATCATCTACTATACTGACCTTGAATATGTCAGAACCTACTGCCACAATAAACCAAAATGATCTGAACTAGAAGAAACTGGAAGTATTATCATATCCTTACATTTAGCTTCCTTTATTATATTCCAGTTATCAAACTTTTGAACAACTGTGCTCTTTGTGATTCATTACACAAGTAGATTTCCGAAATTAATCGCTGAAGAGAAAATAAAAAAGACATTCCACGCCAAGTTCAAGAAAATTCTTGGGAGGTTTCCTTGTCACAAATTATCGTATTTAACTCCTTCGATTGGGCACTAGACCTTCACATCAGATGTTAATGCGCTTTCTTTCTTTCTCTTTTATATCTCTCCAAACTATTTCGGGATAAAAAGGTCTTCCATTGATGTCATCGCAGCCTTCCGAGGAAAATTATAAGATTTTTTTTTCACAACCATGACCTAATTTTATCGTACAAACTGTTGACAAAACTAAACACACCACTATACACTATTGCGTATTTGAGGCGAGCCTTCGAGCTGTCTGGCAGATTTAATCTTCTTTCTTCCTTTCTCTGTCGTTCGCTTGCTCGTCGATGCTGTAAATTTTCAGCTCTTGGCACGAATCAAGAAAACACGTTCGTGTTTACTCCTAATTCGTCTGGAACTCTATTCCAGTTGCGTATCTCACTATATGTTCTATTAATAGATCATTATTATAAATCTCAACGCATTCAGCACCGATACAAGCAAAAACTTTTTGCAAATTTCATTTCATTTAGGAAAGAATTATTATTTTTTAATCATTTGTTTATATATGAATTAAATGTACTTTATTTACGTTTTATCTTGCGAAATTTAAAGCATACTAGGAAAACAATAATGCTCCTATGCGAACAGGCTTCAGTTTAATATATATAATCACATACCTCTGTTGCTTCTCTATTCCATTCTGTGCTGTCATTTTTCCTCTTTTCTTTTTCTTTTCTTTTCTTTTTTTTAAATATCTGATTCCTGACACCAAAATAAGACAAAAAGTGTAGACCAACCTGGGTGCACAAATGTTTCCTTTTGAAGTTATAGGCCACAGTAAAAACGAAAAAACGAACTTCCAAAACTATAAGACCTACCGTAGTCGGGTCAAGACTTCACTTAGGAACTAATATGTGCGCTATCCAAATATACATGTTTCAGAATCCTAATATACCCATGCAACAGTATTTATAGAGGAAGTTTCGCTATGGGCATATAATTTGAGGAAGTACTCACCAACCACCTTTATAAAAACTGTTGCGGAAGTACCGCACGATTCTGAAACATGGATATTTGGATAGGGCATATACTAATTCCTCAGTGAAATCTTTAGGTCCCATAGCTTTGGAACTATGGATTTTTAAAGCGCATTTTTTCATGTTTTCAGCAGCCTATAACACAGAAAGGAAGTATTTGTGCACCCAGGTTGGTCTATACATTTTGTCTTATCTTCGTGCTAGGAATCACCTCCTAAACGTTGTCAATGTTGCTTTGAAACACTCTGTATATGGTAGGCTTTAGCAATTACGTGACCCTACCACACATCTCTTTTAAAAATGTAAATACATTAAGTGAACTTAATTTGCTAATTGCTAGTATTATACACCCAATGACCAAAAAAAAGTAGGAGTATCACGTATACATAACGTGAAGGAGCTTCGTTTGTATGGTGCGCTATTTTCTGCAAGTATTATTTAAACCGGAAATGATAGTAAATTTATACTACTTCCGCTTTTAGTAGAGACAGATAGATATAGAGGCTGAGAGAGTGAGAGAGAGAGAGAATGGAGATATTTTATACTCTTGGGACGCTTAATTGATTTAAGAAAACCGTTATTCGCTGTCTGTTACTGTTTTCACTCTACATCAATTAATGTTAAAACCGGAAGTGGTTGGTTTTTACTACTTCCGGTTTGAATAGCGAATTAAGATAAAAGTTGGCACATAATTATTCTTAGAACAATAAATCGATTCCATAAAATGACTTCTCGCTATCACCTAGAGTTTTGCTCTATGTAGATCAATATTAAAACCGGAACGCGAGTGAACTTCTACCATTTTCGGTTTCAATTGAAACAAAAGATGAAAATGAAATGTACTGTTGAGACGCTTAATCGATTGTAGAAAATCGCTTCTATTGCCGTTTCTATTCTATATTGATGAATCAACGTTAAAACAGGAAGTGGTTGATTTTCTACCACTTCGAGTTTTAACGGGGAAATTAGAGTGGAATGGAGATCGAATATATTCTTCGGACGCTGAATCAATTTCGGAAAACTGCTTCTCGTTATTCATTATAGTTTTTAGTCTAAAACGAGCAAAGTTAAAGCTGGAAGTGGTTGATTTTTTTGCCAGTTCAGTTTTAATAGGGAAAAGAGCGGAGATGAAATATATTCTTAGCGCGTTAAATTGATTGAGGAAAACCACTTTTCGCTACCTTTTGTCGTTTACATTCTATAACAATCTACATTAAAATCGGATGTGTCTGATGTCTAGCACCTTCGGTTTGAATAGGAGGTGAAAAGAGAAGATGGCGCTTATTCCTAGAACGCTAAATCGATTCCATAAAACAGCTTCTCGCTATATTTTAAGAGTTTTTGCTCTATGTAGATCAAAATTAATAGTAGAAGCCACAGTGGATTTCCACCATTTTCAGTTTCAGTAGAGACTCACGATGGAAATGAAATGTGCTGTTGATATGCTTAATTGCGATTGCAGGAAACAACTTACCGTTTCTACTCTATATAGACTACGTTTAAAAGAGGAAAATTTTCTACTGCAAAAAAAAAAAAAAAAGTTTCTCGTTCACTGGAAACACTGGCCCGTTGCACGAGCACTGCGACGTTCAAACCCTTTAATTTCCTGTCCTTTAATGGGATAGGAGAAAGCAGACTTAAAGTTTGTTTCAATTGTCCAAACTGCAAAACTTGGTAGTTGTAAGCTCTACTCGTGCTCGTTACTCTGTAATGGATTTTCTTCTCTTTACAGTTTACCGGATGTTACAATAGAAAACAATTCGCTTTGTTACTACTAATGCTAATAATAACTTTATTGAAAACCTTTATTTGTTGCGCAATGTTACAATACTAACATTAACCGTCACTGTCACGACGATAAAAACAATCTCAAAAAATAATTTCTAGGTCACCATCAATTTTGACCAGGATGTTGAGGGTTTTAAAAAGCCTCATTAATCCCAGGGCCTGTCGAAAGGCAGAATGCTTAATAATAATGTTGAGGGTTAGAAGCTAGAAAAGTTCTTTGGTTGCAAGAAACGATTTTCTCTAATCGACTGAATGTCCCAAGAATACATTTCATCTCCATCTTTAATTCTCTACTAAAGCCAGAAATGATGGAAGTCCTGTACAACTTCCGGTTTTAATGATGATCCACATAGACCGAAAACGATAAGCTATTTTTTTAAAATTGATTTAGCGTTCTATGAAAAGGTATCATCTTTCGTAATCCTTTATTCAAATTGGAAATGACAGAACCATACCCGGTTTTATCGTTGACTGCTACAGAGTAAAAACGGTAACAGCGAGAAAATGCATTTTTGCAATTAACTGTCCCACGAATATATTCCATGTCCACTCTAATATCTCTACCAAAACCGGAAGCGGTAAGAAAATCTACCACTTCCGGTTTCATATCAACTGAGAAAATATCACGCCGTACAAACCGAATTCCTTTGTGTGGTGTATGCTTGGCACTGCTATTTATTTTAAAGTTGATACGTTCCTTTACGTTAAGTAAGAGATGAATTAATGTAAATGAATAATTATGAAAGAATAAGTGCAATAAGAGCGTGCAAGGAAACGAGAGAATATCGATGAAACCAATTGGCACAATATGTAACTGCAAATGATAGTATCATATATACCGTACGCGTGAATCACGCCTTTGGTTTGAGAGTTATGGATCACCGAAGTTGGAGTTTACCTAGGTAAACACTTCAAGTAACTATTTCAAACGACGAAAAATATTGGATCAACTTGTTTCTATTTCCATTAGTTGTACTAACTGCTCCCAAACCTAAAAATTCTTACTTCCTGGGTAAAACAAAGAGTTCGTCTTTGGTGTGATGTAGGTATTGACGCCTTAACGTGGCATCCAACAAAGACAAGGAAATCTCTTCCATAACAGAACTTGCAGATGGTGACATCCGTGGAGCAGTCCGTCTCCTAATGTCAGATGATAGTGTTGCAACCCCCGACATTTCTGTGTTTGAGACGCTATTGGGGAAGCATACAGCCCACCCTGGTGAATTTATTTTACTGAATCTTTCTGATGACCCCAACAGCTGTCAAGGAGTTTCGATTAATGAAGTTAAGGTAGCTATTATTTCTTTTCCATCTGGTAGCGCGGGAGGTTTTGATGGTCTTCGCCCTTCGATTCTCAAAGATCTTCTATCATGTCAAGTACTTGAATCGAAGGAAAAGCTCGTAACATCATTATGCGATCTGTTCAATTTAATTATTTCAGAAAAAGTTCCCTTGGAAGTTCGGCCATTGTTTTTCGGAGCCAAACTTACTGCTCTTATAAAGAAATATGGCGGAATTAGACCTATCGCCGTTGGTAATGTCTGGCGCAGAATATCAGCCAAAATTATATGCTTTAGAACACGGGAGCATTTTAAGAACTTTTTGTCTCCCCATCAACTTGGTGTTCGTATTCCCAACGGAGCCGAAGCAGCTGTAAATGCAACTCGAGTTTATTTTTCCTCCACTCACAATGCTCCTAAGGCTGTCTTAAAGCTGCATTTTCGCAACGCATTTAACGAGGTTCGTCGGGACTTCATGCTCACTACAGTGTTGAACGAATTTCCTTCAATCTATCCATACGTTTACCAATGTTACGCTCAACCCAGTCATCTATTCTTAGGTGAAGACATTATTTCATCCCAGAGGGGAGTACAACAAGGCGATCCCCTGGGCCCAGCACTCTTTGAAACCCTGGACCCAGCAATCACTATAACCATTCATTCCTTAGTGAAATCAATCAACACTGAATTAAACATCAGGTATTTGGATGATGGGACTATCGCTGATGAACCTGAAGTAGTTCTTTCAACTCTAGCACAAATAAATGAGAAGGCATCTGCACTTGGCCTATATTTGAATTGCTCAAAGTGTGAAGTTGGATTTCTTGGGTCAGATGAAGCCAAGTTTGACCTATTATTTAAAAAAATTGACGAAGCTATCCCAGGAATACGTCTCCTCACTAACCAGGATGCCTGTCTTCTAGGCGCTGCTCTCAGAAAGGAAGCACTTACCAATGTCCGGTTAAGCAAAATATCGAAGTTAGAATATTTTTGTCTCGACTCGCCTCGATTTCTGTCCACGCAGCTTTCTTTCTTCTACGTGCCTCTTTGTCGATCACTCGTTTAAACTACTTCTTACGATGCTTTCCATCTTGGAATGAGACTCCACTACTGGAGAAATATGATCTTATCCTTAAAATGGATCTGGAGTCAATTTTGAAATGCTCCTTGAGTAATGACTCTTGGATGCAAGTATCCTTACCTGTTGGATTAGGTCGTCTCGACGAACCATTGATATGGTGATTCCTACCTTTTTGGCGAATCCTACCACGGATCTCTTTGTTTAATCGAGGCTCTCCTTCCACAAAGTTACCACCTGGACCCAGATGGGATAGTTCAAGAAGGCTCTAGTAAATGTATAAATATAACAGATACGGACCTTCCAGAATCAGCAAAAGAGGTTTTCAGGCATCTTGGTACACACCAATAGCAGCACATTTTCATGAACTTTTACAATCCGTTGCTGCTCCAGAGGATAAAACTAGACTTCTTGCTTCGTCATCTCACCATGCTGGAGCATGGTTAACTGCGTTACCTTCCCCCCAATTAGGTCTTCACATGTCTAATGAAACCTTTCGAATCGCAGTAGCCTTAAGACTAGGTTCAGCTGTTTGTGAGCCACATCGCTGTCCAGCTTGCGGGGATCATGTTACCCAACGCGGCTTCCATGGCCTCTCATGCATGAAGAGCATTGGCAGAAACACCAGACATTCATCTGTTAATGACATCATTTTGCAAACCCTCACAACAGGAGGAATTCCTTCCATTCGTGAACCGTCAGGCTGTTGTTGTTCTGATGGTAAACGACCTGACGGCATAAGGCAAATCTCTAGTATGGGATTTTACATGTTCGGACACATTTGCCCATTCAAGCCTCTCATTGACTGTTATGAATGCTGGAGAAGTTGCTAGACGTAGAGAGGCAGAAAAGGAAAGGAAATACAATGATCTCCTCGATAAATTTATTTTTGCTCCAATAGCCATCGAGACCAGTGGGGCATGGGGTTCTAGAAGCCTTGATTTTATTAGAGAGATAGGCAGACGCATATCTATCGTTTCTGGAGGTGTTCGTTCAGCATCCTTCTTAATCCAACGTATATCCATTGCGGTCCAACGTGGCAACGTTTCGTCAGTTCTTGGTACGTTGCCGTACGGAGATATTTCTTCTCTAGGATAACAGAAACAAGGAACAATATTATAACTACAAGTGTTAAGTACACTTTTAATGTAAAAGTGATTTCAGAAAATTCTTGTAATTAATAATAATAATAATAATAATAATAATAATAATAATAATAATAATAATAATAATAATAATAATAATAATAATAATAATAATAATAAGTTAAGGCATAAGAAAGTAAATTATAAGCTGGTTGATTTGTTATTTTGTAAGTGTAGTGCGCAATAATAATAATAATTTCCTTAGAAAACTCAAGGAAGGGTCAATTTCTTTCTTTTTTCCCTTTCTTCCGGAACAGGGGAAACTTATTCGTTTAAATATTGTATCACACCCTTCATGCACTTCCCGTAATAAGGATTCTAAAAATTTCTAGAGTAAATTAAGGGGAGAAATCTAAACATAAATTTGTACATAAATTTTAAAAAACGAGACGAGACACATTTTCCGAGAACCAGGACGAGACAAGACTATAAAAAAAAAGTGTGAAACGAGAAATGAAAACCTTATTTCTCGTCTCGTATCGTGGGCAGCACAGGTAATGTGAACTTATTAAGTGCAATATTTGGCTGGCCAAACAATTTCATGGTCTGAAAACGTCTGTTTATTTATCATCACTATATCTTATCACCTTACATGGGATTTCCGCACATATAAACTGCAAATGTGTGTTTAATTTCACAGAGCAAATTCAATCACTTAGATCAAACAGCAGTTCTAAAGAAATATTGGATTTTCGTGGGATTCGTTTCACTTTCCGTAGATTAACCAGATAGGCAAATAAAACGTCTTTCATAATGTCCATTGTTACTATAAATAATTGATATAGCAGTGTAATAAAACATGCTTATGAATTCTGCATTTGCTCATTTGTCTTGATATTTGAAAGCAACAAACAGATCGGTGATTTTGACATACAGACCAACAACTGTTTCATATGGCTAAAAAGAATCAAATTATCTTGCAAAACTGGATAATACAAGTAGCGTATGACGTAAGTCATTAATATATTCATGTCAAGCAAGGATAACTCTTCTCGAGGATGGAATTTATGCAAAGTAAACGTTGTGTTTATTATATACTTAAATTGCTTCCTGTTCACTGATGGTATTACAATTTGAACATTGTTATCAAGATTAAATATATGTAATTATTTGCAAGTACTTATTTAAAAAGTCAGGTATTAAAAATAACAAACAAATACAAAAATGGATTGAATCTTAAGATTCTGTTCAATTCTGCAATATAATTACTTATTATAACGTATATCAATTAAAAGAAATTAGACATATACCAATCGATAAATCGTAGTGTAAATCACCGTGTGTAGTTCGAGATTTTTTTTTCTGTAAACAAAAAAAAAAAAAAAAAAAAAACAATGCTGTACGATAACCAGACCACCTACTAAAAAACTTTTCATAAAGTTTTCCATTATGGCATTGCCAAGATGACAGTTATTGAGATATCACCCAAAATTTGGTTAGCTCTTAAAACTTTGTTTATCTATAATATTTGTTCAAACATCAGCCATATTAAAATCAACATATAACATCGAGCTGAACAAAATTACATGCTTGTAAGTAAAGTTTCATGGGTAGTTTTTGAGAGAACCGAAAACTGAATTTCTGACACGCTAAGAAGTATGACATTCGTTACAAATGACAAATTATAGTCTTTATTCAGCTGGAAACTGATTATTATTTACTTATTTATGTATTGTTATGTTATTATATGTAAAAAAAATACATTGTTAAGTAGTCGAGTCTATCTATTGTTATTAGTCTTCTCAGAACAGTGACACACAAACTACTAACAGTGACGTAAACACTGTTTATACAGTATAGAATTTTAAGAGCATTTAAAACTAATATTTAATAACTCGTTGCCAAAACTTAACTGTGTTAAAGATCTCGTAATTTTACATCAACACGATCGATGTACTACTCTTTTTGGACAAAAAATTGGAAACAGAATGCTTCCTCAGCCAGTCAATAACAATTTTTCAGTAATTTGTATTTAAAAAAATAATAATAATAATAATGGATATAAGCACCATTAATAGTATCATAAACAAAGGAATATATCTTGCGGCGGAACTAATGTTTTCCACGAGGCGAGAACTGCCGTTTTTCAATTTGAGAAGAAACGAAAAATACGATGATTCCAGACGAGACGAGATAGAACGTATGGTGGCAGGAAAAAGAGGGATGGGGAAATTTACACTTGATAGACGGTATGAATAGAAATTAACTATGCTAAGACAAAGAGAGTTAACTTAGACCTGTACTGCATGGAAGGCTCTCGATTTTCAACAAGAGACCTACTAATGGCGTGAAAATGACTTATGAAGATGATGATGACTTTTCTCTCACACACACACAAGCAACTTGCTAATATGAGCACAGAAACACAAATATGAGTAAGCGTGTACTCTGTATGACAGCTATTCATCTTATTGAATACAATCGACTGAAGAGGAGTCTATATGTGTATGTCAGTGTGTGTAGTGGCCCTCACTTAAATATGCATAAACAATAACAAATACATGTTATACAAATCGGTATCTCATACTTACGTACAATTTGTACTAAAGAGATCGTACTACCAAAAAGAACAGAAGAACAAAACTTAGTGTTAAATGTATCACCCAAAACTCTCTTATCAAGTTTGTCAATTTACAAATACAGTTTAGCCGCAACCAAACTTGATTTTTTTTTCCCCTCTTAGATATTGCCTTACGTTTTGTATTGCAAGTTTACATAAATCTACGCCTCAATCAAGCAAGCAACCCAGAACCACCCGCACAAAGGACAAAGATGTCAACTATTTTTGCTACGGAGGAGCTCAGCACTGGGTTTCGAACTAAAGATGTCCAAATATAAAAGACGAGCTGCTTAGTGCTATACCAGCCTTCATGGTTGTATGTCCATTTATTACAATCTGTGTTATTAAAATGAAATAAATTATTATTTAAATAGAACAGGGAAGCGTCTAGATTAACAATAACGGGCCATTACACAATGAATATAAAATCTTTTCCAGAAAACTAACTTAAAATATATCAAAGCACTCTCATATTATTAACATAATTCCATTTTTAGTAGGTTTCATTGCATTATGGAATTCTATGTAAGTCATGGATCTGGCAATGGTTGCAACAACTATTTAAGTAAATGGTGCGACACATTCCAAAATTTACCTTTCAAGTGTTTGCAACAGAATTAAAGAAAAAAGATGATAGCAAAAGTATGGAGTGAGTATTGTATGGATGTGAGGTATGGACTCTATGAAAAAGAGGAAAAAGGAGAGCGGAAACCTTCGAAGTATTTTGCTTCAGAAGGATGCTGAAAACTTGATGGATGGGTAAAGTATCAAATGAAAGAGTGTTAGTAAAAGGAAAAAAAGGAGTATACTGAAAAGAGGTAGGATGATTGG
The DNA here is from genome assembly GCF_964235325.1 of Thermobia domestica. Lineage (NCBI taxonomy): Eukaryota > Metazoa > Arthropoda > Insecta > Zygentoma > Lepismatidae > Thermobia > Thermobia domestica. Next base: position 80,233,534 of record NC_137463.1, read on the forward strand.
ACGCATTATGATACGTAAATGAATCATGTTATTGGCTATGGAAGAGCTAGCAGAACGAAAAACATCTATAAGAAAACCGTGACTGAAATATACCGATCAAATAATACAACATGTAGGAAAGAAAAGACAGGCGTTAACGAGAAGTCTGGCACAAGATAGGGAAGAGTGGAAAGCTCACTGAAAACAATCGAAAGATTGCTGACACGAGAAGGAATCCTCCAAAAAAAAAAAAAAAAAAAAAAATCCATGAAGAGACTAGAAGATAAAAAATAGTAGTATTCTATGAATTATGTAGACAACATAAAAATCTCACGTCTCCCTTGTTAATAATGAGTTTGAGAGAGAAATGGACAATGTAAGGTTGAGGTTGACTTAAGAGAGAGGTTTCTAGGTGTTTGTGAACAGTAGTGTACAAAATGTATGCCCAGATTTTTTCCTATTTGAATACCATTCATTCTAGCTTTGGAACTTGTAGAAAATAAAATAAAAATTTTGACCAAAGCATATACTATCTAATAAATAATAGTGTTACAGTTTCAGCAAAGCATCTTTACCTTCATCCGACACTATGATGTGATGAAGACAAAGATAATATGATCATGTGTCTGATGAAGGTAAAAATACTTTGCCGAAACTGTAACGTTATTACTTTTTTTTAGATATTATATTGTTTTGGTCAGAATTTGTCTTTTATTTTATACAAATTCCAAAGCTAGAACGACTGGTATTCAGATAGGAAAAAATCTAGGCACAAAAGATACGGTAGGTATGTAATGTATGTCAGGCTGAGTGTTTAGAAACATGCTTCCACTTTAGAATGTTAGTTTACTAATTTGAAAGAACCAACTTTTACTTACCGATGGGGACTTCTTAAGAAGCCCCTCTCTCCCTTGGTAGGGACTCATAGATGTAATTGGCACGGTGATCATTATGAATAAACACCACTTTTTTTTTTTTTTTTTTTTTTTTTTTTTTTGCCTTCTGCTATGAAGAGACACCAAAATATAACACGACGCACTAGCAAACTTCTTTCAACCTATTAACAACAATAATCAAAGTGCATTGACAGTATAAGTAAACACCAAAGTGTGTCCTGTTCTGCACAAAACTGCAAACTCTTGGTAACTACAGACACTACTACTCATTTCTTGCAAATTCACCACAAAAACCATATAAATAAACCGGACTGCACTACTCCGGTGCCTGAAAGGAAGATCTACACGCACTTGAACGAGAAGCGCATATCAGTTCATATACGCATGTATGAATATGAGTATATACGAAACTTAATTCTCTCTAAGTGAACTAAACGATATGCTTAGAGAAACAAACGAAACGCGAAGAACACTCACAAACTACCAATCAGAAACTAGAAAGAGGGGAGAGGGCATAAACAAAAACATAGAAAAAGGGGATTTTGCTTGCTGCTGAAGATCAAACAGTTGAATGAGGTTAAGCAAGTACTTTTTGTCTTCAATAAGTTAGTATATAAATAGACTTTGAGATACTGGGAAAGTGTTGTTGCTATCACTGTTGATTCTATTGGAAGCCGCTTGGAGGTGTGACCGGGCAATGCAGCATCACCGAAGGAAACAAGATCATCCTACATTGGCAGCCAGCACACGTTTCATACGCTTCGCACTATCTATTCACAACACACACACACACAAACACATACATACATACGTCTCAAAAATAACTTATTTTATAAACAAAATTTTTGCGGTGAGAGGATCGGATGCTGCACACACACACACACAATTTCTTTCTCTACCTTCGTTACCACTGGGTAAGAAAACGACCGTGTCTGTCCTAGTCTCGCGTGTGATTATCACGTGACATAATTTCACAAAGTATTTTTTTCCTTCAAGGCCTTCCACTGCACTTGCTGAAAGGGACAAAAAAAAAAAAAAAAACTTCAAGAACTGTAGCTAATAAATGCTAACAAGTGCGATAAGGTGTGCATACACATACGCAAACATTTTGTTTAATTACTTCTGAGAGGTTGATACATGGAAATTCTGTGGGAGGAGCGGCAGCAACCAACGTGATTTATATTATGTTAGTACTTTTTTTTTAACGATCTTTGCAAAGATCTTGTGATACTAGCATTTGGTGAGTGTGTATGTGGCTAGCAATACATTGAACCCTTTCTATGTCCTGAAGCGTAAAAGAAACTAGGTGATGGTCAACCGGAAAGTTGTCACGCATCATAAAATAAGACAATCAATTCGTACAGTGATCGTGAAATAAATGCATTTAATGGACTATACAATAACTTCTTAACAGCTTTAAAAATAAATCTCTCATATTGACAGTGTCTCCAAGCCAACTTGCTATGTAGTTCCGACGATGATCGTAGTGCTTGTCGAAACTATTAGGCTGTTTTCATTGATTCAGGACCAAGCTACAACATCAAGGTTAAAACTGTTTTATCTTCCCCCTCCCCTAAAAAAAAATCTTAATAATTACTCGAATGCTAATTTAAGTCCCACTCATATGCCTTGTAGGTTGATAAAAGCTGGAATTATCCCTCTCACAAACACAAATTAATAGAGAACACGTACATTGAGTTAAAATTACTGCAATAACTGCTCGACTACACAGGGTGTATCAAAATTTCGAGGCTATAGACCAAGTCCTCTATGAGTAAAGATTTTTTAAAAAAAAAAATGGACAAGAAGGAAATTAGTTAGAAATATATTATCTTCAATCTACAATGGTGGAATTATTTCAATTACATCAGCAATTTGGGCTCCACACTGGTAAGGCGCCCAATGTTAAATGAAAAGGCAACGTTGCCAGTTCAGCAGGCTGCTCCCTTTGTAGGGATGCGCACGAGACAAGATTTGTGGCTGTCTCGTCTCAAAAATGTGCTGTAAAAGTGATGTCTCGACTCGAAAAATGTATATTTTTCTATTGGAAGAGTCGTGTCTCGACTCGAATTTTGTCAGGAAAATCCTGTCTCGATTCGTCTCGTGCGCATCCCTATCCCTTTGGCACTTCCCATACAAATTCTAAAAAACCTACAGCATTGATGAAAAACGGATTCGAGGTAATCCCACCCATGTTATTCTTACGTGCCTTTACGTGTCGTTCAAACAGTTTGTTGAGTTGGAAACGTTGATTTTTCTTTAACATAGGGCATCTTATCAATCAGTATGGAGCCCAAACAGATAGTGTGATAGGGAAAGCTCCAATATTTTAGACTGAAAACCACCTATTTCCAACGAACTTCCTCTCTTTCCATTTTTTAGTCTTCCAAACTATGCTGCTATGCATACGTGTTGGAAGTAGTATACAACGGCTTTGTCCGTCCGTCCGTCCATCGACAGGTATCAGAGCGAAAACGATAAGAGATACCGAGATGTGGTTTTCTGCAGTCGATTTAACGTCCCAAGGATAAGCACCATCTTCTCCATTTATAACTGTCTGTCACCTCCTGAACCTTAACGATATTATTTTATTGTTGTTTGAGCCACACAATGAGTACACTAAATTGACATAATGCAAATTGTCGTTTATTGTTCACCTTCCTTTTTTTTTTTTTTTTTTTTTTTAACGTTAGGATTCTTCCAAAGTAATTTTACATTATATCTATAACCTTACTTCTGTCACCATAGCAATAACTAAAAAATGTCGTCTTGGTGGTGATAACAACACATTCATTTATTTAATACATTGATTTTATAATATATATTTTTTTTCTTTTCTTCTTCTTAATCCAGCTGGCTTGTGCATATTTTATATACAAAATCAGAAATTTTGTCCAAAGAATATAATTAAAAATACAACATATCGTTGTACATTAACTCTCTATTCTAACTAGAAGTGGTTCAAATTAGCCATTTTGGTTTGAACCTTCATCTCCATAGAACAAAAATAGCAAGTAATGGCTTTTTGATATGGATTCAGCGTCCGAAAAGCAGGTTTTATCTTTGATTTTATTAATCTATTGCAACCAGTAGTTACAGATGTACTACTTCAAGTTTGAGAATTTAGTTCTCATAGCTTGGAAATCTAAGACAATTCCACACTTTGAAACGAGACTCATTTGGCGTATCTTTATTCATAACGGAGTTCGTCTATGGCTCTGCTTATTCGAATATATATTGTTGTTCGAATATTAGTTTTCAATACTCAAAACAATATTTGCATTTTAACAGTAGTAGCATACACTACCATCAACAGCAAGAACTACTCGGGTATTGCGTTAAGTTTTACGTTTCACGATTATGCAGGCTAGGCTAAAGACGACGATGGTGATGAGAAATGAATGAAATGGTGGAATGAAGAAAGTGAGAGGAAACGGGAAAATCCCGAGAAAACCCACGCACGTGGTGTTTGTTCACCACAAAGTTCACTTGGCGCGAGCTGGGATCGAACCAAGGTCCCCATACACGAGGTGAACGTTCTACCACTAAGCCACCGCGGCCCCTCGGGTAATGCGAGTCTGCATACAGATGCAACCAAGCTCTTTCAATTTCTGCATGTAATATATGTATTACAATGAGAATATGCAACTGCTTTCATACTTCACAAAACCTTGTAACTATATCAAACACACAGTATTGGTTTGAATTCTTTAGCATCTCTTGAAAAGGTATTGAAGATTAAAGCAAAAAATGACAAATAGAAGACAATGATACTAAGTATAAATTTAAACATGCAGTAGCATCACAGTGTACACGAAGTAAACGACTTTGGATTGGTGTTTGGTAAACTAAATTCCTTAATAACACGTTAAATTTTACCAAGCCTAGTTTAAATATATCATCTTATCTGTAAACATTTTATATATATATAGGACTTTAAATTTGTCAAGTAGATTCTCATTTACTTTCACTTTAGCGCTGTACTCCACAGATAAATATATTTTTGCATCCTGAGCATTATACTAACCCGCTATTTTCAACAGCACTGCGAGTACTCTATCAAGCAAGGGTGATATCTATAAATTAGTCTCGTAGGAATACATGGGGAACCGGTTTTAGACTGTCCATATCCTGGGATCAAGTCGATGGTTCATGTCCATCAAAGAACTCGATTCCTGACCATTGAGTTTTGACTGGCTACATTATAAGCAAAACTGAAAATGAGACATGAAGCAGTCCTTGAAATTTCTGTCTCCTAGACTGACACAAGACCGTGCCCACAAACTTGCAGCGAATGACTTTACCAAAAGATTATAAAAACTCTAGCACTGAATCGACGAGTTCCCACGAATAAGTCACATTTGGTCCAAATTCGATATGCAGCGCATCTTGTAATGATTTGTTTATTAACATGGTCCAATTATTAAAAAAAAAAAAAAAAAGAACAATCCATATTGTATTTTTATTTATTGATTGAAAATTATGCTTTATCCTTTTACAAACTATACTTTTTTTCAAGTGCTTATAACACAAGTAATGTAACAATTTTTATTCTAAGTACCTTATTTTCGGACTATTTATTTATTTTCAGTATAACAGTTCCTTTTATATCAATAAACTGAAATCAAATCATGTTTTATTAATGTCATAAATTGAAATTCTTCGATAGCAAAGTAAGATGGTATAAGGCTATATAAGTTAACGTTGCAAAAACAACAAAGCAGAGCTAAAGAATGACAATCTAGTCATATACGATCAGTGATTCTCAACGTACGTGTTAATGCCCCCAGCAGGCGATGGAACAAAAAGAGGCGATAGACTATTTAGGAGCCGTTTGACATTTCATTACCAGTTAAGGTTTTTTCCTTATTATTGAGTGAAAGCCACTGTGCATCTTACAAGTTACGAAAAGTTTAGATTTTTTAAAAAAGAAAATAGTAATGTAGATTCTTCAAGAACAATGTTAAGAGCTGAAGCTTTTTTCCTAGTCCTTACACTGCTCGCCTAAGTCTTACGTTTAGGATTGTGCATGAGTGGATTGGGTTAAAATGAAGCAGAGCGCTCAGGACAATCGCATTCACTCAAGGGGACGATATGCTCGAAAAGGTTGAGAACCACTGATCTACGTCACTCTGTCTTCATCTGCACCAACCTGAAGATGTTGGTTAATAGCAAGCTCCAGGTAAGATTCAAGTTTTTTCTTGTCAGACACGGCGTTTTAAAATTGAAAATTTAATTAAGTGTAGAAAAACTTCTCTCAACTGAACCAGAAAATATATTTATCTGATTCAAAGTGTGCACTCCTCATGAATCAATTAAACTTTACATGCTTAATGTTATTTTAATTGTCCTATTCCTTACAGAATTGCAGTTACATTTTAAAGTTTTTAACTGAAACTTCAGAACAGGTACATAAGAAAAGAACTATTTACTCTTTAAACATCTATTGCTAAAATGCCTAGCTTTCATTGTTGCTGAAAAAAATTCAAAATTAAAATAAATTTAATTCTCTGTTCAAATAGACTAATATCCAAGAATTATGTTGTTTTACATATTATGCTTGTATGTTTTTTTAACTTATGTTTTTAAAATTAATTTAATTTGGATCATTAGATAACCAGAATCATGTCTAGAGTAGAAAAGGGTTATAATTTTCAGAGAGAAAAAGGGAGATTTTGCGATTTTTACGGAGAAAAACAGAAGATAGATGATATTCAGAATTTACATACAATAAGCATAGTTTCCAATATCAAGGTACTCATAGAATGATTTTAAATGGAAACTGGGTCAGTTTGATTGAAAATACCTGAATGAGATAAACCCAGGGGTAAAAGTGGATGTGAAAAGTAGGGGGACGCATGACGTCACACCGTCCCCCCATGCTTATCTTTGCCCATTGTAATTTTGTAGAAAGTGGAGACGCCATAGATATTTTTGGGACGTTGGGGAACGGCTCTTTTCGCTTTCTCCCTTACTTTTCCCCCTTGGATAAAACAAAAAGGTACATTTAAATTCCAGATGAGAGAACATGTATTCGGCCCCACGTCAAGGTGTTCTCGTTGCTAAGGCCACTAAAACTCAAATCCAACCAAGTATATTACACGCCTTTTAATTGTATTTTGATGAAGATCTGCATCTCTCAAAACCCACGTCCTTTTTTATACGTTCAAAATTCCTCACAGGACATATCTAAAAACTCAGAACCACTTGGAATTGTGTACTTATTAGTTCACTGTAGCTTCTGTTCCTAACCAGTATATTACGACCGATCGATTGATTGATTTTTGAGATTAACGTCCCATTTCACCAGCGAGGCTATATGAGACGTGGACCTACTGATTAACGTGGAATCCGAACCACATGAGCTCCCACCGGGAATCGAACCTAGGTCTCTCACGTCAAAGGCACGTATGTTAACCGCTTAGCCACGGACGAGCTCTTACGATCGATCGAAACTGTGATATAAGCGAAATGGCGTTGACAGATGAAGGCTAAGATGTTACGATCAAACTATTTCTAAACATAAGGTTGGGGTGCCGCATGCCCGTTAGATAGATGGTAAAAACTCAATCTGTTGCATTTTCTTTCTGAACAACAAGTAGCATCACTGTGTTGCTTTGCTAACAATATGTCAGAAATCAAATCCTCTAATATTATATGTTCACACTAACTTAAATTTTAAAGGTATCCAGATGTCTCTCAGTATTATTTTTCTATATGGTGTTCAGAAAGTATGCAGTTCATAACTTGCCGTATTTTATTTTCCATAACAATTAATAAACCGGACCTGTGAACAAATACAAATACCTGGTCAAATATGGTTCAAATATGTTAAACAATGAAAAATGTTGTATTACTAATTGACAATCATATCAGTCATCACTTAGCACACCACAATATGGTACTGCATAGTTACTTTCTGAACACCCGGTATTTATTATAAAACGGAAGAAATAATTTAATGGAAAAAAGAAAAATCTTATTAAAATGCGCTTTAATAATGTAAAATTTAGGGGAAGACCTAAGATCAGGCAACACTAGGGTAGAAATAATATGCCTGACATTATGCTTTAGGGTTTCTCTACGAATATTTTACACTCGAAAATATGCAACCCACATAGCTCAACTGTTGTACAGTTTGCAGAGCATCAAAAGGAAAAAAGCTGGAAATAGCCGCATTGCAAAGACAGGTGATGTTCTGCAGATGGCCGAGATGATGATGAAATAATGCTTGAAACTCTCCAATGCAATTTCAAAGCTATGGACGCAGCTCAACACTCACTGGAGAAGATGAACGTGATGTTATGTAATAGAGTATATATGCCAGAAAATATTCATTACGTACTATATACATACGTACGTGTGTATTTAACATCATATGGGATACTCTCATACAAATATTGTAGATTCTGCATTCCGGAACAAAATATAGAATTTCTATTCCACTTCCGACAAAACCAATCTTTCTCACTGTCAGTAAAGTTCTGTGGGTTGATTGGTTGGATAGGAATTTAGCATTCCTTAAGGATCCAAACCACTGTAATGTGTTCAAATTTCAAGGCTCGCCCACCGGGAACCGAACCCAGAACCACATGAACCGAAGGTGCAGGCACTAGCCACAAGACCAGAGGAGAGGGATAAGTTCTATGGGATTTAAAATTAAATTTCTTCCAAGCTTTTAAGAAAAGCATGTAAAATAATGGAATATTTATATGAATTGATGGATATGTTGAATTATAGCATTTGGAACACAATGATCTTTGACGTTTTCTTTTTAATCAGTAAATTTCTCTATTCTATAAAGCATCATTTTTTTTTTCAACGAATGTCAAAATATAAATTCTGCAGTTCAAATATATACACAGTTCAAGCTTCAATGGAATCTGAATTACCTATACACCACTATACTATACGACACGTTGTTCAGCTCATTCGATTATGATGTATACACTCAAATGTTTCATAGTGGTGCATGAGATAAGAACTGGACAATAGTGCTATCACCACTGATTTAATGTCCTTAATATTTTTTTTTTTAATTCACTCAGTAAATATGAACAGGAAACTTTGTTGATATTAAACTGCAATATTAACAATTATCATACATAAATGATTCAGAGACAAATACTCTTTGTATTGCTATCAAATCTCAACTATGACTGCACCATGGCGCCATAACTCTGGATCATTACATTAACTGACGAGAGCAACGACACTATGCGAAAAAGTTGTAAAGCTTTTGCTGCCAGGGAGCCAACGACGACATTGTCAATGCTTGTACGATTAGTAAGACTATATAAATCTAAGAACTGTGTACCATGTTTAAAATTGGTCTTTTTATTCTACAATTCTCTGCAAAGTACATTGCTAGCTTATTTAAATTATTTTACCGTGTGTAACACTAAATATTGCTAATGAACCAACTCGACATTTACTCTAAGCATATTCTAAATAGCAATAAGAGATGATTTTTTTTTTATTCTTCGAAAATTTGGTTTACCTCAAACCCTCAACTTTGGTAACTCATAATCATACTCGGGAACAAAAGGTGAGCATACCGTGAAGTCTATCACTATGCCAAGTTTGATCGAAATCATGGAGAACGGTAGCTCACCGGCAGAGCGCTTACCTTTATGCGTGGGGTCCCCGGTTTGATTCCCAACCAAATAAGTTTGTGGTGGACAATATACTGTCTGTGAGTTTCCTCGGGGGTACTCCCATTTATTCCCACGTTCTCATTCGACCAATTCTTTCGTCATTCACTTGTCTTAATCATCGTCTCCCTTAGCCTAAAGTGCATAACAGAGGACGTTAAACTGAAATATTTCATTCCATTTCATCTCAAGACCATGTATGTTTTATCGATCGCATACGATACATGTATTACCTCGTATACTACGATAAAAAAAGAAAGACGAAAAATATAAATGATTGGAGTTAACATCCTGATTGGAGATTCTTGTGCTAAATTTATCATACAGTGGCAATACAGTACATACAGTATATCGCTAGAACGTAGAATGTTATTCGAAATCTTTGAAATCTTTCAGTTTTACGTCCCACAGATATGTCGGTTATAGTAAAGGAGGTGGTGAAGATCAGAAATGAATGGAATGGTGAAATGAAGAAAGTGGGAGGAAACGGGAAAACCTCGAGAAAACCCACGCATATGGTGTTTGTCTACAATAAACTTCACTTGGTGCGAGCTGGGATCGAACCAGGGACTCCACACACACCCAGAGATGAACGCTCAACCAATGAGCCACCGCGGCCCCACTAAATTATTATTCGCCTTTCTTGAAGCATTTACTTTCAACTTTCTCGGTTTAAGCATTGTACATCATTCCAGCATTATTAAATTACATAAACAAAACTCCATCTTCTCCATTTACGTTATTAAGAATTCGTATTAGTTTTTAATGTACCAAAGAATTAATAACACAGCTCTTCGTATGAACCACTTTTGCGCTATATAACGTTGGCTATACCTTTTAAAAAAGTGTCATAAATCTCCTACACGGTGTTTTTATCCTCTCGTCATTCTGTTCTTACGTAATAGTGACGTACATTTCTACCACGCATTTGTGTTTGTATCCACAGGTGCAAATCATGTTCTCTTATCTAACGCCAATTACATGCTACGTGTTCTGAGCAAAAGCACCAAACAAGTATAATTTGCTTACGGCTTCACACTTTAAGTGTTAAAGACGCATATATACTCGTACCGCCAGGTTTCTTTCTTTAAAAATAGCGACTGTCGCAAAAGTGTATTTGATTCAAATAGTAGGCCTATTTCATTTTAAATAAAGATCTGAAAATGCGCTGGTAAATTCTAAATCATAGGCAGCCACACAGTGAATGCGGTAGTGCAGCTGTACCCATATTAAATCTGTATCATTTTTCCTACAATTCAATCAGTTTTGAATATCTATTCTTTTCTGCTTGTTGTTATACTGTTGGTTCATTTTTTATGTTCAGCTTTCCAATGCTAATGAAAAAAATATAGGAAATCACGAAAAAAAATATAGGAGGTTTCGTGAAGGTGTGAAAAAGAAACATTTCATTTATTTCCTGGAACACTTGGAAATAACATTTGTGCATTTGGAACACTTTGAAAGAACAAGGAACAAAGAAACTCACAACAATATTTCTATCTATTGGAAGGAACATTTAAATTATTCAATAGGGAGTAATAAAATAATAAATCCCTTCCTGGAACAACTATCTCAAATGTAAAATAAAATCTAAAATGTAATAATTTTGCAGCTCGCGCTTTTAAGGTAAAATTTGACTTTGTGTAACATATTCTACAATTATTTGCCTACAGTTAGTGCAAGAAGTATTGATACACCAAAATAAATTAAGTCTTTGAAATAACTACTCCATAGAACTTTTTAAATATGACGAAACTAGTTTATTTTTGTTCTATTTTGTACGTGTATGAATACTTTTCGCGCTAACTGTATATTGTTTTGTGTAATTAATTATCTTTAGACAATAAGCAGGAAAGACCGAAACACAGAAGAATCTCCATTCAATCAGCCTACAGTGGAGACAAAAAGCCCTCCAACCACACACACCTTATTTCCTTATGTTATTTTCACAAGTGGAAGTAGCAATGCCACAAAAATAAAGGTGGTTTCGTTAAAATGTAGGAAATATAAGAGTTTATAGGAAAAACAGGAAATATATATCGGAAAAAAAAAAAATAGGAAATATAGGAGCAGTCAAATTGAAGAATTTTAATTCCTAACTCTCAACAGCAAATCGTTCTGGCAAAAATGTTATGATGTATTCAAGTATGTACTGTAGCTTCTGTAAATATATGCACAAACCAATTTCTTACGTACATGATATTTTTTTTTCTATAATCTGTCCCAAGCCTGCACTCACAGTACCAAAATTCTACGCGCCTTTGGTGTGAGCGGTTCTGGGTTGTAAAATCCTATTCAGAGCAGATATCCTGAGTATGGTTTTTCTTGAGTTTTCCTCATTCACATCAGGCAAATGCCAGGATGGGTACCTAACATAAAAGGTCCCAGCCCGCTTCCTTCATCTTTCATTCTCCACTTCCCCGAATAGGAGGAGTGGACGTTATCCACCACGCCAAGGACGTCCCCCCCCATATGTGACGGGCTAAAATGGCCATAGATGCGCTGAAACCCCACAAATATAATTTTTAATTCCAAAATTCTGCGTTTGTTTCTTGTCTAAATCAATGTTGTTATCACATTTAAAAAAAAAAGTCAAAAGACGAGACAGATATCAATCATTAAATCTCATTGAGTTGAAGAAATGATATGGGTGAGTATGACTCCTCGTGTAGTTTCAACGAATTTTCTTCTAAAGGTAAGAACTAATGCTGTACGATAAGTATCAACATCATTGGTATTCTGGCAGTAGTAGTAGGTCACTTACAGCAAGTAAGTAACTTCCATTTTTCACGGTCCTCACCTAAGCTTCTATCCTCATGTACTATTTATTTTGTTTTGATACCGTCCATGAACTGTAGTCACCTCCGCTCGCTTCTTCTCTTTCCCACCACACTACCTTCTAGTACGTCCCTCATGATACAGTTCGTTCTCAACCAATCCCCCACACAGTTTCTCTTCCTCTTTCCAATTATATCTAAAATCGTTCTTTTCTCCTCCACCATTTCTAACAGCCTCTCATTCCTTCTGCGTCTTCTCCACACCTACATTTCGAAAGCTTCCAGTTGTTTTTCATCACTTTTGCGTAATGTCCATGTTTCTGCCCTATACGGTACAATAATTCACACGAAGCATTTTATGAGTCCTTTTCTCAACTTGTTATTCAAGCACCCCCAAAAGACTTTTCTTTCTCCTAAAAGCTTCTTTCGCCACTCCTATCCATGCTTATCCATGCTTTAATTTCACGTCTGTACTTCATATCATCAATAATAATACTACCAAAGTATAGTAAACTAGTCACCTGCTCTATTTTCTCCTCTCCTACTTTTGTATTTGACATCGACCGATTCGTTCTAATCACCATGGCTTTTGTCTTTCTATCAATTATTTTCGTCCTATATTGTAGGAATATAATTTGATAACGAATTCGCCTAGTATTTCTTATAATGTTGGTGTGTGTATAATCGGCAAAGACATGTATGTGACAAATTTCATGTCAAAAGAGCAGTAAATAAGAACAATAAAACGAAAATAAAACTTTCTTGTCCATTTAGCAACATTTTGTTTTACTCATTCTAATTTTTGTATTTATAATTCTTTTCCTATGAAATTTACGACAAATATACATTTCCTGATTATACACATAGTATCAGTATTAAAAAATACCCTGCAAAATCCTTATCAAATTATATTCTTACAAGAGAACAGTTATAGATATGCGACAATAATTTTGGACATGAGTGTACATCTAATTATTCAACCTCCTACCGAAATACAGTCTTCAAGCTCTTTTTCACTATCTCTTCTAGATAGATATTAAATAACGTTGGCGAGAAACAAAGATACATCACATCTCTTATTTCTTTCCCCATTCTAATACATACTTGTTGACTCATATGTAAGTTTCTTACGAGTTTTTGATCTTCCCATTCCGACCCAATCTTATTTAAAATTCCCACCTACAATTCATCTGGTTAAAAGTCTTTTCTAGATCAAAATGGGGGTAAATCTTGTTCCTTGAGTTGTGCATTTTTTTCGGAGCACCAAGCTGTTGGAAAAACTGTTCATGCACTCTGTACATTCAAAAAAATCTCTTAACTAGCTGATTGTATGTATTACTTACTGTCAGTGACGCATATACTACTTGTAATAAATATACAATGAGTCATAATTCTTAGAGAAGTGATAGAAACTCTTTGCAAAACTCACAGAACATTTCTTTCTGTTTCTTATACGTAGCAAGGCTCGGAAACATCTCTAGACAGTCAGAATACATTTGCTAAGCCAGTATCAGTTTAATATTAAACGAATCAATATTAACTCAATTCTACACAAATACTGCAATACGTTATCATAAAAAAATATCATACGGGAACTCGCTCCTCAATTTAAGTTTAAAGGGTTAGGGTGGTGATTGTACGACCTGCCTCTCCTGGATAAGGGTATTTTACTTTCAATGTCATCACTTTCTTCGTCACATTTTTATTTATTTTGTTTATTTATTTATTTAACAATAACCAGATACAGCTCAGAGGGCATTTTATACTGGATATCTAACAACAACAACAATCGGAAGGATTTGGGAAGGTATCGGCCAGAGCCTGTTTAGTAGGTACCATCCCCACATTTGCCTGGTAGGACTGAGGGAAATTCTGGAAAACCCCAGTCAAGATGGTCGGCAGCGGAAATCGAACCCACGACCTCCCGAACGCGAAGCCAACGCTCTACCACTTGAGCTACTTAGCTCGGTAAATTTTCAATATGCATTTCTCATCATCTCGTTTAGTATAAAAGGCATAACATGAAACTCTGAACATACAAATATTTTTCTTTAAAAAAAAACGCTAGAATTGTCTTGTCATAGCATACAAGTTTAATCAAAATTTCTCAAGCTGATTCATTGAATAGTTTGGGAGTTTACTGTTTCTCTCAGCACCTGTTCTATATGAAGCATGAACCTAAAAATTAAAGTGGTATCCAAATCACATGAGTTCCCATCGGTAATCGAATGTAGTCTTCCACACCAAAGGCGCGTATGCTAACCATAGAGCCACGATGAAGCTCTCGATGAACGATTTCACTTACATTTCATAAATCAATACTTCACTTACAATTTATTGTGTTATAATTATTTTCTGGGAAATACGCAGAAGAGGTAATTTAGGGGTATGACTTACGCGATTTTGTTTCTATTCCATAAATAGACATTTCATTAAAGTCCTATAATATGGCATAAGTCATTTCTTCCTTAGGAAAAAATTACACGGAATTGCTTACTCTTGGGAATGAGTTGATTCTCGGAAGACTTTCTCAGAATCGACTCAGATGAATGTTTCAGTAATAACTTCAGCATGATATGGTTTATTTAATTTATGAAATGAAACCCAGAAATATTAGTGCAGTGGCCTGTACCTTTTATTTTTAGTGCGTAAATTATGAAAAATAGTTTGCTCGAAGTTTTGATAATTAATCCCTGTACACCAGAAAAATTCCGCTTCACTGAACAGTGGAATGGTTTCATACTACAAAGGCTTACATTGATCCTGAAAAGTGAAGACCGACTGTTTCCGCTTAGCCCTGTATACTAAATAATCCCACTTCACTGCAGAGTAGAAATGGTTCAGTACTATGAATGATCTTGAAAAGTCAGGAACGACAACTCTGCTTAATCCCTGTATACTAGATAAACCTGCTTTACTAAAGAGTATCAATGGTTTCATACGACAAAGGCTTACATCTGTCTTCAAAAGCGAGGAACAACTATTCCGTACGACCCTTATATACCAGATGATCCCATTTCACTGAGGAGTTGAATACATTTGATACGACCACGGCTAACGTCCATTTTGAAGAACTGATTAGAAGATTAATGTCCTTTCGATCAGTGTTGCCAGACCGATTAGATGGAAAAGCAGAAGACTCGAAGCTAAAAAACAGGAGAAAGCAGTAGACACATAAAGGGGCTTCATTTGAGTGCAAATCCAGGGAGAGCAAAAAATGCCATTATTAAGGGGAGTGTGGTCAAAACAAGCAGTACAGAATTCATTATTACTTTCATTTCAAAATAAAACAATACATATAAAACGAATTTGAATTTTAAATTTCATGTTTTCCGATGATTAGGTAATCTTTTGGAGGTAGAAAGACCCTCATGGTCTTTTATATCAATAATATTTGATACACGTGTGTGAAGGAAGATGTAGTGAAAGAGCAAAGTGAAGTGCGAAAATGTCGGTTATCATGCACCTAGCGATAGTATAGCTATATGGTACAATCACACGTGATCATGACGTAAGATGATTTTTCGCTAACGAAGGTGGAGAGGTGATCTAAACTACTCTTCCAACCCAAGTCCCATTCTAAACAACATGTACTCGTAAATTTTACAGTAAGTCATAAAGATCACCAACTATCATGCATACAGAAGATGACGTACAGTTGTATCCTTGTATTCAAATTATATACAATAAAGCTCTATAACTATGGTATATGCTCTACAGATCTTTGTGTATGCATATAGAGAAATTTCATCTTTTTATGAAAGGAAAAAATGAAAATTCAATATTAATAATAATATATTTCTTTAACTTCTCGAAATAAGGAAAAAGCAGGAGATTGTTAACTTTTCATTTTCGTTCGCAGTAGATCAGTAGAACGTGAAAAAAGCAGGAAATCTCCTGCAAAATCAGTAGCTCTGGCAACTCTGCTTTCGATTTCATAAGTTCTTATACAGAAATATCGATCTATTAAAATGCTACAATAGCAATAAAAGCGCCTCAACTCCAACCTTTATTTTTTTTTATTTCAAACCTTTCATTTACGGTTATTTGTGATTTCACGTTTAACAAAGACAAATATTTTAAAGTATATGCACTTTAAATAAACTATTTAAATAGATCTTTTTCATAAAGTTTACTTTAAAAAAAAATTGTTCAAAGCCTTTGTATTTTAATAAGCCTTCTCCAAAATCAATGTAAATGAATTGTGCTGCCATCTTTGGAGTTTTTTAAAACTATACGTTTGTGGACGTTTATGTTTGTGGCCAATCCTTTCGACAATGAGATATCGGAAACTACAGGCTTTAGAAAGATGACTTTTCTCTTATTGATTGCAAATTTTGCGTAGATTGTCCAGTTCTAATTGAATATTTAAAAACATTACCGTTATTTCTTTATGACAGTTTTACGGGTACACTGGAAGTGTTGAAATTTAAAAAACAAACTATAGCATTATATTTTCCGCATTATACATTCCAACACCACATAATTGTATATAGGGGTTGCTAATCTCTCAGGCGTGTGTTTCATGGTCAAATGATAATGAAAAACGAAGGATAACCATTTCTCCAGGCAAAGATGAATCTTTATTGGTTGGAGTGTTTTGCCCAATGAACACCATATATCACTAACATAATGATTAATTGTGTATGCAATGTGTTTGCTTATTATATACTGCATGCAATAAGAAAGAAAACACTGATCATACATGAATTAGAAATTCCAACCGGAAATAGGCTCAAATCTTGCAAACGGTGCGAGGTATTGTAAAAATCATCGAAAAAAATCTCCCCTTTATGGTACCCTTTGCCGATTTTTATCAAAATGTCTTTCATTTGTGTCTGTAAAGGGGCATGTACAGATGTGAGGAATGACAAGGAGATTCATGCTCATATGTGAATGATGCACTGTGTAGAGAGCGCAGGTTCAGATAGTCTATATATTAAATTGCTAGAAAAGTTTATTTGTCGCCAATCCTTTCGACAGAGAGTTCTCGGAAACCATAGGCTCTACCTAGGTAGAAATATGCCGATTTCACTGATCGATTGCACATTTTGTATAGATTGTTCAGTTCTAATTGAATATTTAAAAAGCATGACGAATATTTTGTATTGTTTTTTAGGGGTACACTGGAAATGTTTAAATTTAAAAGAAAGCTTCATTTTACTAGGAGATATACATTCCAACATTACACATTTGTATGCGAGGGTTGTATAACTTTCCGGCGTTTGTTTCATGACCAAATGATAATGAAAAACGAAGGATAAGCATTTCTCCAGTCTAATATGAGTCTTTATTGTTTGATGTGTTTTGCCCATGAACACTGACATTATAATTAATTGTGGGTGTAATGTATTTGCAAACTACATACTGCACGCAAGAAGAAAGAAAACACTTATCATACATGAATTAGAAACTCCAATCAGAAGTAGGCTCAAATCTTGCAAATGGTGCGAGATATTGAAAAAAATCGAAAAACTCCCCTTTATGATACCTCTTGGCGATTTTTATGAAGACACCCTTCACTTGTGTCTGTAAAGGGACACGTACAGATTTTGTGAGGAATGACAAGGAGATTCATGCTCAAATGTGAATGATGCGCTGTGTAGAGAGCCCAGGTTCGGCTAGTTTATTAAAAAAAAGAAAAAAGAAAAGAAAAAAAAGAAACCACCAACATCATTTCCAACGTGTATATTGATTAAAATTGAACTAGAATTTGTATTACAATACTAGATTTACAACCCACGATACGGTCCACGATTTGTTAAAGGAGACATCTAATTAATGAAAGTGAATGGCTGGAAAATAATTGGTGGAATAAGAATGTGGGGGAAATAAGAAAACTCAAGGTTACGATATTGTTCCCCACAAATTCGTATAGCTTGGGATCGAACCACGGATTCCTCGTACAACATGTAGCCATGATTTTGGATTGCCACCACTAAAGAAGGTGTCGAGAAAAGTGCTGTTTCGTCTCAAAAAGTATATTTATTTCTATTGGAAGAACTCTGTCTCGTCTCGTATCGCACCACGATAATGTTGTCTCGTCTTGTGGGGAAATGCTAATGGCAATCCTTTCGTATGTATGAGAAATTTCAATGTTAAGTTTATATAAGCAAATTTAAATGGATTGCACACGTGCTGCGCGTTAAGCAAGCAAATAACAAAAAAATATAGTTAAATCGTGTTGGTCCTGTCATTTCTAACATAAGAATAAAATAGATATTCATAGAATTAAGTCAAACATGTTGCTGTCTGAAGAAAGGATCCAAGAATCGTTGCACTCTACCTCTTCCAGTCAAGCGTTCATTATCCTGGAAATGTCACTATCATTTCAAGTACGACATGCGCACTGGTATCACACGGAACGCACGTGCTCTGGATGAAGCTTCCAAGTTGAAGCTCGTGCAGGAAAGGCAAAAATAGCTACAAAGTAGATGTAAAAAGTCCTAATGGTCGTTTTACGCTCCTTGCAAACAAACTAAAAAAATAAATAAGCAGAAAATAAAAAAAAGGTCAGTGGATAAAAAGCACATCCCACGCACTTCCATGTCACGTACGTATTTCAGGTGCTAGAATAATAATAAGAGCTAAAGTTTCGCAATACAAGATGTCACGTTCAACTGCAATTCTTTCAGCTACAACTCAATCTTAACTGAACGATTTTATGGTTGGATGCAATTTTTTAACTTCGAAAAGAATAGGGGTGCGCACGAGACAAGATTTGTGGCTGTCTCGTCTCGAAAATGTGCTGTAAAAGTGATGTCTCGACTTGAAAAATGTATATTTCTCTATTGGAAGAGCTGTGTCTCGACTCGAATTTTGTCAGGAAAATCCTGTCTCGACTTGTCTCTGCGCATCCCTAGAAAAGAACCCCTCTGGACCACAGCTTTAAACCACTGTCTATAGGGTCTTCGAGAAGTCACTGCACATTTAAAATAAGCCTACAAGCCAATTCGAGAAGATGCTGTGCACTGAAAGTAAGCCCCATTCGAGAAACTATTCTAAATTGAAAATAAACCCATTTAAGAAGTCACTAGGGATAGAAAACAAGCCGATCCTAGAAGTTAATTTCATTTTCGGCACCGAACTTCCGTTATTGACTTGAGCATTATGAAGTAGTTAAGAATAACTTGAATAAAAAAAAAGTAGAAACTCTGCTGCAGTGTTGTTAAAATTACTCGAATATTTGAAGTCGTTTTCAATATTCGAACCAATGTTTAATCAATTATTCATTATTGGAACACATATTGGAACTTTGCATGTACTTTGTATTGGAACAATCATTCCAAATAGTGAATATTTGAAGAATTCATTATACGAATTTTCGAATAATGAATTATTCGAACTTCAAAGTATACTTCTGCTAAATACTGTATATACAATGGAGCTATCTATTTGATTTTTGTTTTCATGATTTCAGAGCAAAACAAAACGTAGAGCAATTTTCTTTATGTTTGAAAGTTAAAGTAGTCTTATTTATAGCTGTTGAAATGTTTTATACAAATGTATTATGCAGCTTACAGTAGTACTAATGTACACTACACAAAATACAATTAACAATTGACAATTCATCACAATTCAAGGTGAAACGTCACTAACCTTGTCATTTCTTGATTTCACGGCTACATATTTCCCCTTGCTGGGAAAATGAATTTAATCAGCTTTTTCTTTCAGATCACTTTCAAGTATTGTTGGCTAATTAGGGTCATATAAAAGTGTACTTTTCCTTTATATAGCTATATGTTTTACATTTCATTATTGAATGTTATATGCCGCTGACTCCATCATAGAGTCATTTAGTGTATTTTTTTTTTTCCTTTTTTACACGAAAAATAACGACTACTATATTTTCTGTGTACAATTTTACTTGCGTGTTCGTATTGTACCACTTGTAATAAAGATTTTATCTTTGTTTTACAAAGTTGCACCTACCGGTAAAGTATAGATCTTTGCCTAACGAAACTTGAAACTTTCGATTACGTACCTTATCATTTCTATTATATATATAATCTCCTTTATATATGGTAAATCTCAAATAGTGTTTGCATTTAACGGGAAAAATGTCCAAATATGAGATATATACCAACTGATAGATCTCTTGAGCTGATCAAAATGATAAGCGTAAGTGTAAAACGTCATGCGAAATTTCCGAGAAATTCGATAAGCACGATTTTTTTGTAAACCTAAAAATTGATCTTATACAAGAACCACGCTACTTGCTGAGGTTAAACTATTAATGAAGTATACCCTAATCAACTTCATTATGATCAGTAGGACGACACCATACGGTACGGATAATACAAATATTGTACAACATTAATTCTGAAACTTTAATATCTGTTTAGCTCAACTACTGTCTCAAAGATTAATCGATAGATCACACTGAGCTGAACAAAATGAATGCTTAACGGATAATTCTCACGCATAGTTTTCGAAAAAATCGAAGAAAAATATTTGTGGCGCCTAAAAAATATCGTTCACTTACAGTTTTTATACTGCTGGAAGAAACTGTATTTATTTATAAACTACATATACGGTTTTACAAGAAAGTCATTTATTTTATCAAAATGTTCACAACAGAATTCTACTACACATATTCAACTGTCTCATTTTGTGATACTGGATTTGGAGGAAGTGGTAGTCCGGTTATCTACTTCTACACTTGAATACGGTAAGGACATTTGAGTCTAACACATTTACTCAAAGTTCTCTGCTCCTCATCGCTACATTTTCTTTGGATGAGGTTTTTTCTTTTTTCTTTTTTCTTTTTTTTTTTCATTGACAAACTCTACCAATGATAATTTGTGATATTACTCGCTTTAGTTGAGAGTAGCAAAATTTCATAGTCTCAGCAACTTTTTAAATTTGTTGCGTTAGTATTTACATTCTTCACGGCCTAAGAGAGGTCAAAGAATTTTTTCATTTCTCCACTTCATGCTTTCCTGACCTTATGTTTCTATAGCTATATTTTCAACTATGTTATGACATATTTTAAAGAAAATTACGTGCATTGCTGTAGTTGATGGAAGGATGACATAAATCAACGTTAATACTGGCCGGGAACGAGATAGAACTGAGATCGTACAATATGTACGGATAACGAATGAAAACTCAATTTCTTGATTGAGGTTTTCGCTGGACATGCATTTTGAATTTGGATTCTCAAAAGTAGGCTAATGTGCTAACTTGAAAACATTGTTTCAGCAATCCATACCAAATTCTATGATTTGGAGGATCACCAAAAATCACAACCCTAGACATTAGCAAAGAAAGACTTTTCATCTAATATGATGGCTCTCTCTATATATTTATGTTAATAGATTCAACCTTCTGCCTAATTAGGAGCAGGCGACAACAAACATACCACCTATTTTGAAACTATGTTATACAGGCATATTTATAACACAGCCATATAAGCAAATGATATTTAAAACGCGTTCGCGTAGGCTGGAGCAACGCGTATAACAGTGCGAGCTGCGGGTTCAATTTGCAGCTATAACAGCATATTTGTGGTTGATATCACCATAATACTCACTTATCATAGTTTGTGCTGGACAACGTTGTTCTGTGGGTTCTTTCGTTTACTCCCGCTTTCTCATTCCACGAACTGTTTTATTCGTATTTATTAACCATCCTATTCCTTTCGCTTAAAGGTTATAACCATGAGAAGTAATTTTTTTTAAAAAAAATATTTTATTTTATCATACTTAAGATACCCTTTCAACAGCAGAATACAAGCAAATTACTTGAAATAACAGCAGCAATACAGTCCTACCCGGATGTCTAGTCGCTAAAGTGCGCGTCTTTGGTGAACTTGACAATGGGTTAGATTCATGGCGCGACAGCATTGAACGATTTACGGTGGTTCAAAATTCAAATTAAATTGTGATTGTCTTATATAGCCTCGGCGGTGAAAAGGGACGCTATAACTCGAACAAACAACAACTACTACTGCTACTACTAAATAGTAATATACTTCTAACAGTAAAGAACAGCAAATACGGCATATACCAGACTTGTTCAGTTTTGATTACGATCATAGAATAACCCTTTAAAAGTCGAGAATGAAACATCGAACTTAAGTTATTATTATTTATAATCATTGCATCTCATTTACAATCTGTTTCTCCACCCCAGCTCTGAAGTTTCTAGTTTTCAATATGACTTGTAACCACAGTCAAAAGAAACCGGCTATTCTATTTCTGTTCTTCTAGCTTAATAGTTAAAAAGGCTAGGATAGCGTACGTGGCTTAAAACGTTCCTTTATGCAAAACACACAGAGAGACAGTACATATACCTAGGTATATAAAATGTGAACATTAAAACGTCTTTTCACCTAACAGAAGGTGAAAGTAATCATACAAACAACACTTTTATGTTAAGAAATAGCAATACAATATTCTACAATAGAATAGAAAAAGCTACATTCTTCGATAGATCTCACAGAGCTCAACAAACCGACAAGATTGAGAGCAAATCTTCATGCGTAGCTTTTGAGAAAATAAACAAGAAGCAGTGTCACATGTATATAAGAGGAGTTGGTTATAATACTGAAAGTAACTAAACTATATGCAACCAACATGACGTATGTGTACAATTGGGTTACATACTACTCAGGCGGCTAATCTATATTAAGCCCCAACAGAAATACATGGAGGCTATATCGGATCAATTCGATGGATCACGAACTTTTATTCCTAACTTTTGACTCTCTACATTCTAGCCGAAATGTACTTCTTGAGATTTTTTTTTTGTCTCCCAGACAAACTGACACATGGAAAGATATGGTAAATATATAAAGATACAGAAGTTTTTTTTTTTGTAAACAAACTCATTATTTTTTTTATGACGTTATAAAATATTATGTCATTCGTAGTCGTGATATATTAAGGTGAAATTGGTACTAAAATATACACCTAATGGCAGTACGCACTAGGGTTAAGAACTACTGATTCTTTAATTTCAAATATCTTCACATTAATGTTCCCAGAGTTGTCTTATTCCTTGTAACAATTGTATTTATTTATTAAAATTTGAATCACTTATGTCAAGCAGTATATTGTACTATACGCTTTCAAGGCACGACAACCCTATATAAATAAACTTATACAACAAACGTCAATGGAAAAGATACTTTTCTTAACGAGAATTTTTAACGATACTTAACGATATATTAACTTTCAGAGATGAAACAGAGGTACATCCTGGACATTGTAAATGTAGTTGTTAAAGGAGAAAGAAATATAGGTTGCAAAAACACGAGTTCGTGGAAAAAAAGAAAGAAAAAAACTTCTGAACGGTACATGAAAATCAGTTTGATACACCTTCCTTTGCGACCACTTGTCCCAGTATGCAAACGTCCTTCAACCACGTCACGGCCGCTAAGCATACCCAGGAAGTTTTCTGCATCAGTTGGAGTAATTGCAGCTGCTCCAAATTCGTTTCCACTCCTACTTCTTCTAGACCTGACATCAGAAAAGATAGGCCTCACCGGTCATTGGACTTCTTCTCGGAGCAGCGACCTCTTCGAACACGACACAGAGTTGCCACATATCAAAACAACTTCCATGATGCTATTTTACATGTTATTTCGACATCTAAAATGGTGAACCGAAGATAAACAGAACCGAAATGGACTGCCAAAAAAAGAAGACACAAGAGTGACATATACATTTAGAGCTAGCAGACTCGGAGGCTAAAAATTGACTTGGAAAAGCATACTCGGAAAAGCAAAAAACAAAACAAAACACAGCAGGTTAACTTTTGACTCTACACGTAGTTTGGCTACCAAAACAAATTACAAGATGAATATACTCTACTTCAAGTTGGTAGAACATAAGGTGTACATTTTTTTTTCTTTCTGTGAACAAATTCCTAAAAGTCTACTGACAAACTTGAAATGGAAGCACAGAATTTACTTTAATAGTTCATTCCCACCGAGCCTTTGCCTACTTGCTATAGACATCTCTTGGCTCCAGGTAGGAGGTAGCCCAATTAAGGAAAACTATTAGAATGACAGTGAACTACTGGGAATTAACGTGACTACAGATTGAAGCTTCTTACATTTACAAATAAGGATTAAATTGTCTGAATATTTTTACCCGTAACTCTTAAATGTTTTGAAGTTTCCATTATAGCATTACTTACTGACTGATAGGTTTTCGCTTTATAATAAGGACAAGAAGTACAAAAATGTGATGAGATTGATGAGCTCAATGAAAACTTTTGATTGATATTACGCATATATTAAACAATTACAATATATCAAGGTTGTCACTGGAATTTGAAAAAAAATCCATGATTATGCGCTGTAGGCTTCAGGAGACGGAGAAGTAATGGAACAGTACAATTATGAAACAACTGGTGGAGTGAAAACTGAAAATGTGAGACCCCGAGAAAACCCACGAGCGTGATGCTACCCACCATAAACTCTCACGGCCTAGAATCTAACCAAAGACTTTTTGCACCAGAAGTGCGCGCTCTACCGCTGAGCCACCGTGTCCCTGATTTAAAGAGTTGCAGATAATTTTCTCTCTCTCTAACCACATTGTATACTCGGTCTTGCCATAGTAAAATGCTAGATAATAGTAAATTTTCTAGTATATTATATATATATTGTTTGCTCAGTTGGACTTCAAAATCCTTTGAAAGAAAAACATATTTTTATTTTTCGAGCCTTTTTAGTTATCCTTTTCGGCGCACTCGCATACAGAACAAAAATGAAAATCGTAGATTTAGTGAGGAAAGAAACTAATTAGTAGAATTGTGTTAGCATACTCAAAGTTCACTGTGTACGATGAAATTTCAATCTCTGATAGAGATGGCCTCATTTTCTTAAAAAAAAAAAAAAAAAAAGTTTCGAAAACTAAAAGTGAAAAACAGAAAGCGACTTTTTCGGAAAAAAAAATCGAACATGGAATTTTTCCAAAAGACGAAAAAAGAAATTTGTTGAAATAAAATGTCGAAAACCGAATTGTTTTCCGGTGAACATAGTTTTTCGAAAAATCGAATAATGGAATTTCCGAAAATTGAAACAGGTTTTTCGAGAAAAAAAAAAAAAAAAGGACATCCATCCCTAGTCTCCATGTCTGGCCGGGTCAAGGGTTACAAAGTCCTCAATATCCCTGCTGTTGCAGCACCACAAGTAAGAAAGATTACACCTGACCAGACGGCTTTTAGCTGGATAATGATGGTCATGATTGGCATCAGCTTCCATCGCCGTTATTTCTGGCTTTCTTGACAGTAGCAGTGACTTCTCATTGCCTCACGATGCTTATTTTAGATTGGACATTCTATATTGTAAGGATCCCCACACAACAACATGAGCATTTGTTTATGGACGATACGTGCTAACGTTTATAAACAACCAGACGATACACTGAATAGGAAAACACGAATATCAATACAATGGGAACCGAAAGAGGACGAGCCACCTGAAGAGGGCCCATAAAAGAGGAACCACAGAGGAAGGAGGTATCAGGTTCACGTGACCACTGATCGCCAACCCACAACAGGTCTGGAGGTCGCACTGGACTAAGGGGCTCTACCTATCCTAACATCCCTGGAGGATGCTTTGAAGCATCCACAACACAAACCATATTTCACGAGGCTGCCATGAGCGAAGGGGTTTCCGTATGAAACGTTATTTCCTTTACCCTTGGTCATCAGGAAGATTCTGATATATTAACTTTGTAAAACGCAAGGACTATTTGGTATTTTTATAAATAAATTGGTGAAGGACTAGATTCCTGGTCCATTATTGACTCTTCCTACACAAAATATTGACTCTACCTACGGCATGGTGGAGGCGCCGGGTAACGATCCCGGTACCTATTTTCATCGAGAGCTGATCTACGATCACTGCACTAAACGCACTCTCTGCCAATTCAAACTATATTGAGTCTTCTGAGTTTTGGTACAAATTAAAGAAATGCTTATATTTTAATTAGCGTAACAACATCACTAAATTCAAATAGTGCAAATTGGATCTTCTATTTATTTACTCTGTGCTGCTGAATCCCCATATTTGTCTATGATGGTAGAACTCTCCATGGGCATCCCTTCTGCAAATCACTATACGCCATTGTTCAGTCATTCACATTCCTAAGTTTCATTGAAGAGCATAAAAATGAAAAATAATAATAAACTACTACCTGAGATTTCTTTTCCAATTGAAACCTAGTAAAAACAAGATTAATGTTTATATTTTAATTATTTAACGAATCTAAGTGCTAAAATTGCGGTCATCGTAAAGGTTTCGAAACCTCTGAGTAATGATATCCGAAATAAAATGAAATCTTCCCAATGATTATGAATTATATCCGACCAAGAAACAACAGCAGCTTCATATTAACCAGATCCTATCTCTAAACGAAAAACCTACAAGTGCCAGTTAAAAGATGTTTCTTGCACTCTTAAAAAAAAAAAAAAAAAAAAAAAAAATCTTTGACGTAAATGTCTGGCAAGTGGTAACTTGATGTAATATCGTCTATACTCTACAGCCTCTGGCAGTGTCCTCGCTAATTGAGTATTCTGAACCTAAGACACAGCTTCTGCATTCCTCTGTAATTAGTGACAAGAAATAGGCAACAATCATCTTATGACGTAATACTGCCTCTTCTTCGGGATTCATAATTAACTAAAATACATGATAGGCTTAAATTTAAAAGGGTTGTTTTATCATCATTGATTTTTTATGAAGTTAATGGTGCTTGCCTGTACATCATTTGATGTAACATAAAATTAAAGGAAAAATGATAGAGTAACGTAGTGTTTAATAAGCTCACTGAAAAGGTTCTCTCGAAACCAAATAGCTTCTGCATTCAGTTCGGAAGACTACGAGGTTCGATTTCAGGTTGATGCTCATATGGTTTGAATTTCACGGGTATTGTTGTCCCACAGTTAAATCCTGTAGACTAAACAGGACGAGTAAGTAAATAATAACAGAATAGTAGCAGAATAAGGAGGGAAAACGAAATAACCACGACCAAAATGCAGTCTACCACTAAATGAGATGGGATAAGATTCAAGAAAGGAACTTGAGTAGGACGCTCTATCATTAAGTCACCGTTAGGGTTGCCCATAAGGCGAGAAGATACACAGAATGTTCGTGACTAGATACGAGACGAGACAGAGCTCTTGTAATAGAAACATATTAAATGTTGCCCAAGGGACGAAAAATTTCACGACTTTCGTAGACAACACTAGTTCATCCAAGTACACTTCTAGTGTTACATGATTCTTGGCGTAAAAATTATAAACTGATAAAATGATTGTACGATTGTGCTGTTGAGCACACGCAAGTCATTAAACAACAGGGTTAGCAAAACCATGTTTTTATTTATTTAAAAAAAAAACGGTATTTTGGGTTTAAACCAGGTTTCTTTTGGTTTAAATAATTTGCTCTATGTATTTATATCACATATGGACAGAAATAAGTTTGTTTAGTCTGGTGTTATTATGCAACAACGGGGTTATGCTGGAAGGGGTCACATAAGCTTAAAGTGGAATCCAAACCGCTTCTCGGCTTACATTTGAGAGAAACTGTTCTCCATTTGAACTCGAAACCGGGACTAATTGGCCACAAATGCGATACGTCTGCCGACTCACTCACGAAGGACTCCTGATAAAAAATACGTTGTACTGATCTTTACATACTTGTTAATATAATTGTCAAGAGTCGTTTTAGAAGGACAAAAGGATAAACAGTTGTACAAGTGAAACCATTATACAGAATTACATATGGAAATTTCAAAATACTGCAGAATACAGAAAACTAATTTAGTCCAAGTTAAAGAAATACAACGACTTAATTTGCATATCAGTAAGAAAAGTGAATAAAATTACGAATTATTTGAGTCAATTTTGGATCTGACCCATTTACACATAAATAGATACGAAAGATACTTTTGACTTCAGTAAATGCCTCTCGTGGGGTTTGTATGACTCCCTCCCCAAAAGTACGTCATTTCGATGTATTTTATCAATAGTAAACATTATTAAAACGAAGCAATATTTAAAATTTTTCTTTGATTGCAATTGCATAACAATAATAACA
This sequence comes from Thermobia domestica, assembly GCF_964235325.1. Classification (NCBI taxonomy): domain Eukaryota; kingdom Metazoa; phylum Arthropoda; class Insecta; order Zygentoma; family Lepismatidae; genus Thermobia; species Thermobia domestica. The sequence continues at coordinate 80,261,897 of NC_137463.1, forward strand.
AACTATAAAAAATCAGAAAAGAAGCATTCATAAACTTTATATATATATATATATATTTGGTCTAGGAATTAATTCGTGCGGGTGGACAAGAGATGGCGCAACGAACGGAGCGTCCCACAGTTCCGTGTATCCACACATGTGTTGCAAACCCCTGTCATCGCGTATCGTTCGTAGTATAGGGCAGTGGATTAAAGCGTCAACAACACCAGTTTGTAGTTAAGTGAACATGGCGCAATTTGTGCCTGATAAAGTGTTTTTGCGGGGTGTCCTGCTGCATTACTTTAACATGCAGAAAAGTGCGACTGAAAGTCATCCTATTTTGGTGGAAGTGTATGGTGACCATGCTCTAGCTGAGCGAACGTGTCAGAAGTGGTTTGCACGGTTTAGAAGTGGTGGTTTCGGCTTGGCAGACCAAGAGCGAGCTGGACAGCCAAAAAAATTTCAAGACGAAGAATTGACAGCATTGCTCGAGCAGGATTCGTGTCAAACGCAGGAACAACTTGCAGCAGCATTAGGCGTTGATCAAACAACAGTCTCCAAACGCTTGAAAGCCATGGGAATGATTCAAAAGATGTCACATTGGGTTCCACATGAATTGAAAGACAGAGACGTTGAAAGACGAAAAACCATTTGCGAATTGCTGCTTCAACGACAGAGCAGAAAGGGGTTTCTGCATCGAATTATTACGGGTGATGAGAAGTGGATCCATTACGAGAACCCTAAACGAAAAAAGGCCTGGGTGAAACCAGGTGAACCAGGTCCATCACAACCAAAACGAGATATTCACTGTGCAAAGGTTATGCTGTGCATATGGTGGGATATGAAAGGTGTGGTGTACTATGAGCTGCTGCAACCGGGTGAAACTATGAATGGAGAACGTTATCGACGACAATTAATGCGTTCGAAGCAAGCTCTGGCCAGAACACGACCAGAATGGGAGAACAGACATGATAAACTTATTGTTCAACATGATAACGCTCGCCCACATGTCGCAAAACCGGTCAAAACCTATTTAGAAAATGTCGGATGGGAAGTTTTACCCCACCCGCCGTATTCACCAGACGTTACTCCTTCGGACTACTACTTGTTCGATTGCATGAACAACGATTTGATTGGACAGCGGTTTACTTCTTCAGAAGATATCGAAACATGGGTCTCTGACTGGATCGCTTCCAAGGATGAGGACTTCTTTCGCCACGGAATCCGTACATTGCCTCACAGATGGGCAAAAGTGGTGGTGGCTAGCGATGGACAATATTTTTCTTAAGGTATTTATGTATTTTGTGTTTGTACTACAGCTTCAATGTGTGCGTACCAACCGCACGAATTAATTCCTAGACCAAATATATATATATATATATATATATATATATATATATATATATATATATATATATATATATAAACAGAAGTTACTTTTGTAGCATAATCTCTTTGAGTAATCAATTGGTTGAGTTGATTTTTAGTTTAACGTCCCGTTCAGCAGCGAGGCTATATGAGATGTGGACCTACTGATTTACGTGGACTCCGAACCACATGAGCTCCCACCGGGAATCGAACCCGGGTCTCCCACGCCAAAGGCGCGTACTAGTGATCAATGGGGAATATAGGTCTGAATATAATACGAATAATATCGGAAGTGAAACGTGATAACCCATAAATGTGTGTTCATCAAGATTTTACGAACACTTTTCGTTTTTTGGTTTAAACTTTTTTTTTTTTTTTTTTTTTTGAAATAATGGGTTTAAACCATCCAATCCTGTTACACAATATACTGCAATACTAAACTTAGTTTAAATGTTGGTACATTCCACCTTTCGTAAATCTCTTGTGACGCTGAAAGATTTTGATAACTTCTGGATGAAATGAAGAAAAATCAGGGCACAAATTTTGTACATCAATTTACAAAATAAGAAGAAAGAAATTTCGAGATGTAACGAGAAAAGCTTTTCGAGAATCGAGACGATACTTGATAAAATTTACGAGACGAGACAACCTTATTCCTTGTCTGGTTGCAAATACTGAAACATATACACTTTCCGAGAGGAAAACAATTTTCATGACTCCTTGTTGAGACGAAACAGTCTTATTTCTTGTCTCTACGTTTTCCTTTAATACTTAATGTGAAGCCACGTAGTAATTTGTCATGTCTTGGTGGTCTTCCTCTTCACTTCCTTTCAAATACGCTACTGAACTGTGAGTACTGAACTACTGACCTTCGTTAAAGAAAAAAAAATATTTAACTTAACGTTCCACAATTAGCCTTTTAGGCTAAAGAAGGATGATAAATGAAAATGAATAAAAGAATTGCATGAATAAGTTTCCGTGGGAGGAAAGGAAGAACTCCAAGTAAACCCTCAGACACAAAAGGGAGAATATCACAGACTCGTATGGCCTGGGATCAAATCACAGACTTCTTGCACCAGAAATGACAGGGGGTGCAACTCTACAACTGAGCCACATCGAACCTCCGAACAGTGATAACTTCATTGGGTGGCCCGGAAGGCTCAGCCCCCAAGAGCTAAGAAATTCCTTCCCTCATGGTATTTCTCTGATCGGGATCAACTTGAGTTAAATATTTTCGCAGGAATAATTTCACCCCCCGTTTATTCTTCTGAGATAATCACTGTCCCGAACTTTATTGAAGAGTTCTAATGTACTGCGTGACCCATGAACTACCTATCAAGTTCACAAGGATATATTTTTAATGTAGAGTCTTGCTTAAAAGACAAGACAACAAAAATAAATAAAAATAAAAATAAAAAGCTAGCCACCCACTTCTCTTTTAGAAGTCCTGTATTCTAACCCACATTTGGATCAAAATCAAGCAAATGTTAATCTTCTTACGCCAACTGAGATCATTATTTAGAGACAAACTATATGAATTTTCTATGCATGGTTGCCATAATACAGACTATTGAAGAAAGGTGGAAGTTTCTTTTCTTTTCTTTTTCTTTTTTCTTTTTTTTAACAAGACTAGTGTGTCGCTAGTGATAGAAGTGAAACGACGCGAAAAAGTTGAGACTGATGGTGTCTGTTGAATGATAATTTTGGTAATTGTGTTCTCGTATTTCGTCACCTCACCGTGGTATGGACTGGCTAGCAATATCCCCAACTTTACTTGCGTAACTAGTTCCTGTGGGGTGCTCTTAAAATATAGGTTCTGTCGGGATTATTTAGCAATAATAAATGATTTAAAACATGCAATTTCAGACATTGTTGCTGTTCTAATACAGCTGTATCGATTTTTTTCCCGATACTGCCTAAACTGCAACAGATTGGCCGAAATCACATGTCCTGTAAATGGAGTCACACGAGAATACACGTCTGTGTGTCGGTTCTTTCCATATAATTGCAAGAACAAGATTATATTTGTATGTTGTTTCTTTGCTTACTTTGAATGAAAATTATAAAGACAGCCTTTATGAATAAAAGCTAAGATTAGTGACAGTTACTTACGTTCATAGAACAAATAAATTGCATTCTTCCTTGAAATCTTTACAAATTTATATATCAAAATATATCTCGAGTACAACTAGAACTTTCAGAACATTTACAAACAAACAAGATACGAAATCAAGGTAATCAAATTTCTCAAGCAAGTTGAACATAATTGGAAAAGTAATCTTCATAATCAAATTTCTCAAGCAAGTTAAACATAATTGGAAAAGTAATCTTCATGCTTGACTTGTACCTAAATCTCTTAACATTTTAATATCATTCTTCTTCTAACGAATCGTGGTTAAGGTGGTCATTTATAAATACAAATAATTTCATTAAAACTTTAATCGGTTCAAGTATTAATATTCCTAGTTCCTTGTAATTTTAGATACATGTTAGAACTGATTCTGATAAATTCAATACCGTACAGAACTTCTGACTGGGAATAAATTGAACGATTCCAATAAACATACTGCTTTCATCCAGAATCCGTATGTGGATTTGCGAAGAAATAAATAAAGAAAAGAAAAAAAACTGTAAAATGTTACGAGGTCGGACACACACAACAATAATATCCAGGAACCATATTTTAATAGCACAAAGTTATTTGTTGAACGAAGAAAGAACCTTTGGACAGGAAGCGACCTTCCATAAATTATATGAACTGTAACAAAGCTATTTGGAAAGGTTCCCAACTGAAGCAAATGATGCCAATTTCTGCCTTCAATAATCTTCAGCTAAAAATAACAAAATGTAGAAGGGAAAACGACATCCAGTTCTAGAATTATCATAAAATAATATGCGCTCAGGTAATTTCATTTTATACTCATTTGAAGGTAAAGTCTTAATTACTCCAGATTACTTTTTAAAAAAAGAAAAAAGAAAACAATAAAACTTATTTTCATTTCAATATCAATATAATTATGAGTCAATATGGTTGATTGGAAATTAAACGCCACTTTTCATTACAAGTATAAATGTGAGCCTACATGGAATTTAAATATGAGCTTCCACCGGGAATCGAACCCATGCCCTCTCGCACGCGAGAAGCGAATGCTATACAACCGCAAGGGAGCTATTTATTCTATATGTTTGACATCGCCACAACATTTTAGTAGATTCACATCTGTTACTGGCATTTCATAAAGAAATATCAATAATTACAATATAATCTACAAATTTTATACGTGGATATAAAGTACTCCTATTAAATTATTTTGTTAGTATATTTGTTTATATATATACACTCATACAAGTATTAAACGAATAGTTAAAAATTACCCTATCTTTGGCGTTAAGTAGTTAGCGATGGCAATGGTATGCTCAGTTTGACAAACAAGTCAACTAAACTAAAAAGTTGGACATCCTTAACCTATGAATATGAGTGAACGTTTCCTAAATACATCGTAGATTGATAGATTTTTATTTACGTCAGCACCGATCCTACATACGACGAGACCTACAGTTTAAAGTAGAATCTGAACCACTGTAGCGCGTTCGATGCTGCCCTACCTGGAATCGAACATGGCCCTCACGCACAGAAAACACGTGCGCTCGCCATTAGGTCAGAGTAGAGAAACTACATACATTTTGTCTGTTTTTTACTGTATCTGAAATCCTCTTTATCAGTCTCTGAAAATTCCTTGTGCTATCTTGTATAGAAAAGATTTTACGAAAGATCATAAGCGTTTAGAATTGTCAATTAACCAAAACAGTATTAGATTAACCAAAAAATGTCCATGGAACACAAACCTTACGAAAGAAAGTCGCATGTTTAATACTTTTAAACATGATTATGCATTAGAAATGATTTACAATTCAAAACATAAGAACCAATTTTGAACGAAAAATAATTCCACTCTTTATTTCAATCTTTGGAAACTGCCTTCTTCAGCCGGAACTAATACCTTTTTTTTTAGGGGAAGGGGGGGATAAACCTTTATTGTCACGAAAAAAAAAAAACGTGCACAATCAATAAGTTTCAAAAAGACAATCCATGATGTTCATAATAAAATTTCAGTGTTATCTGACAATAGCAATGTAACATGTTTATTGCCATATGATCCTTATATGGCTAGTTTTACAGCTTCAAATCATGAAACAAAGAAACAGTTAACTATTCCATAACAAAGTGCTGTAAATACCTGAGCAATTGTGAAAATCGTATTTGTATTATGAATGCATATTCTAAAGAAGTTATGTAATTTGTTTATTCCTTTTCATATCTGCTAACATTACAAAAACTGAATACTCGTATAACAGTGTGTAATTATATAGTTTCTGTGTAGCTATACAGACTTCCAAACTATCCTATGCATATGTCGGAAATCTTAATGAACGGCTATGTCCGTTCGTCGATAGCTATCAAGAGTAAAAACGGGGACGGATATCGAGATGAGTTTTTTTTTTTTTAATCGCTTCATCGTCCCAAGAATAGGTTTCATCTTCTCTGTTAACCCTCTATTGAAACAGAAATGATGGAAATAAACAATTTCCGCTTTCAAGTTGATAGCCATAGAATAAAAAACTAATAGGATAGCAACAAGTTTTTTTTTTTCTAAATCGATTCATTCTGTCAAGAAAACATTCCATAACCACGTATATCACTATCAAGTGGTTGAAGTTTACTAGTACTTCCGGTTTCAATATTGATTTACATAGAAAGAAAACTGTACGAGATATCGAGAATAAGGTTTTTAAAATAGATTTAGTGTTCCAAAAATAGGCTCCTAACCCTCTATTGAAACCGGAAGTTGATGAAATCAGCCATTTCCGGTTTCAACGTTGATCGCCCTAGGGCAAAACGGTAATAGATAGCGACAAGTGGATTTTTGGAATCGATTCAGTATGTTAAGACTCTTCACTATAGCGAAATTAAACTACCGCTAATTTTAGAGTTTTTCTATAATATCTTCAAAACAAATAAAAGTTCTCGAAAAGCGGAAACGTAGTGAACTAAATAATACGATTTTGCATGTGATACCGTTATCACAACTCATCTATCGTCTTTCGATTTGCAACTGTAGATAGATTTATCATTTTGGGGATTCTGTAAATAGCGGCATACCAAAAACAGATGGGTGAATTGTGGTAAAGGTATCACATATAAAATCGTATTGTCTAGTTCACTACGTTTCTGTTTTTCGAATATTTTTATTTGTTGTAAAGATATTAGAGAAAAACTCTAAAATTAGCGGTAGTTTAATTTCGCTGTAGTGAAGACTCTTAAGAAAGGGTTATCTTCTCCTATGCTAAGACCGGAAGTGGTTTCAGCTGTAACAGGTTTCTTCTCACACTATCCCTCCACTGCAGCTGGAATTTTTAGATCTGTTTCCTATATTGAATTCGCATAGTTCGAATTTGGAAGTCCAATATAGTTTCACAATTGTGACACGAAACTCGATTATTTAATTCTCGTATTGAGTACACTTAAATGAGTAGACAAAAAGTTAAATCTTTAAGGCTCTCATTGATTCTTTGTTTAATAATAATAATAATAATAATAATAATAATCCCTAGACCTATTTAGTGAATATACGGGACTAGTGGTTGGTTGACTGTTTTTGAGTTTAGCGTTCGTTTCCAGTAGGCAGTTCTATGAGAAGTGGACAAATAGTTTATATTCATGTCCTGTACAAACCCATACCGGGAATCCAGCCTAAATCTATCACCCCGAAGGCGAGAACGCTAAGTTATTTAGCCACAAAAGAACTCTCGTTCTGAAGTTGTTTCCTAAGAATTGTAGGTAAGTTACTTTTCAGAAAATACATAGGGTTTGAAAGAAGCAATGTCAATTTATCGACAAATATTTTTATTTTCAAAAATACACTACTTGATTCAAGGGCGGATCTAGGACGAACTTTTGAGGGGGAAGTTGTCATACTACTACTTAGAGCTACTTTTAAGAGCTCCAAACTCTGGAATGGGTTTCTTTTATATATAAAATAAGTTTCCCCTCCGGGGGAAGCATTTTCCCTCCTGGATCGGCCCTTGACTTGGTTGATGGTTGTTATTTTGAAGTTTCAGCGTTCTACCAGACATAGAATCGAACTCAGGTTTCCCATACCAGGGCAGAGAGAGAACTGCAATTTAACACATTCAAGGCCGTTCATCTAACATTTTGAGTCACTGACGTTTATTTCATGACTTTTTAGCTTAAAAGCAAGGAATACGTCGGGTTTTTAACTCACGAAAACTGAAGTTTTTTTTTTTATGTAGGAACATCCTGAAATATTCTGTAAATTTTATTAAATCCCGATATTTTATTTTTGGTTGTATAACTAACTGGTATAACTAACTAGTAATGATCATAACTCAAGATGACAGGAAATTCTATTTCATAGAATTTGCTGTGCTTCCTAGTAAAGTAAACGGAAGTTATACAAAGTTTGGGGGCATCTGAGACATATTAAGAACATCCTGATTGGTTAATCCTTTGTTTCTGCGTTCTTCATTAGTCATCCCATTCTCAATAAGAAAACCGTTGGTATTACTCGTACAGCCTTCATTTATTGTGCTTTCAAATTTTCAAAAATTTTGCATGTAAGAAGTGTAGTCACATTAAAATTTTATCAAGAGACAAATATTATCTTTTTAACAGACATGTCTAACATAAACACTGGTAAAAACAGTAAAGCGGATCATGCGAAACCAATGCCGTGCCGTGAAAAATTAGCGCCCGGGGGGAGAGTATACGACGGCGTCCCCATACATATGAGTGAGGTCGACAGACCAGCCGCGAAGCACCACCATGGTTGGCGCGAAGGGCAAGAAAATTTTCAAAATTACACCCTGCCTTTTCTTTATTTTGAACACTTTTTATTATTTTTTTCCTTCCATTTTATGTGTGTTGTGCACATGCATTTTCATAACATGAACAACATTTTTCTTCTCTCTCTTTTTCTTTTCTTTTTCCTCCCGCATACTGCGTCCTCACTACTTCGGCAAAAGGGAGACATCGCCCTGATCGCCCCCCTCCCCTGGCAGGGTACTGTGTGGAACTTACATTTACGAGTGAATGTACGTTGATAGTTGAAGCAGACACTATTACATACCCTCTTATACCCCCGTATGTCAGGTTTTAGTTTTAACCTCATCAATATATTGTTCTCAAGTTAACTAAAAAAAATCTGCTAATATCAAAAACACTTTTACCAAAAAAAAAAAAAAAAAAAACTAGAGAAATAACTTAAAATCTAAAAAAATCTAACAGTACATATTTCCATATTATTGTCATCCATCAAGATGTTAATAAACTGACTATTATTCGGTCGAGATAATGGTTTTGGCTGTCTATTGAAATAAATAATAAATTCGCTTTCATTCAAACATTATCATGTGGAGTAACGGACGGAGTATTAACATTACAATCTAATAAAGCCTACCAACGTGATCCTAATAAACGCTAGGTTTGCTTTCGTCTTAAAAAAAAAAAAAAAACTAATTTCAATCGTAACAAAAAATCTTTGTCACTGCCTTACGAATGTGACGTTGGTTTATGACATCAGCAAGACCTATTATCAAAGTAATACTAGAATCTCATTCCAAAACAATAGTGCGTGTTCTGAATAGGATCTATGATCTGTTGTTTAACCAAAGAAATCGTATCTACTATACTTTCGTCAAATTTAGGGTAAAATTATATTACACGGTACTGTACAGTTATGTATTTCAGTATAATGATACGTTTTGCATAAAATTGTTCGCCCTTGATCTTCCTACACTATACATGGTTGGTCCTGATAAGGATTAGGAATTAGATTTTTGGGCTTTCGGCATTTATGGCTATGTTAGTCCGTTACGTATAAGAAGTGACGTCCGTCTGCGATCATACTGCCCGGGGAATTGGGAAGGAACCGCGCTGGGACCATTATGTGAAGTACCATTCCGGTATTTGCCTAGTGTCAATGAGGAAAAACTTAGGAAAATCTCACTCAGAATGGCTGGTCTGAGAAAGCTATTTACTCTTTTCAAGCGGATGTCCCCACCGGGAATTAAACCCGGGACAGGTCGCACCAAAGGTAAGAGCGTTAGCGAGTATGCTACGCGGGCCCATCTTGCTCCTGATAAGATCTAGGCCCTAACTCCTGGGTTCTTTTGCAATAAAATAATTCTTGAAAAACAAAAAGAAAATTAAAGAATAATTCTCCATGCTCTGTAGGTGTGGTAGCAGAGCGTTATATCAGTATTTAAGTTAGCGGAAATTAAGATGATTATACATTACTACGTAGCTCTTAAACCCAAGGTCAAACTGATGTTTACAAAGAAATGGGGATTTCCATAGTACAAAAAACGCAAGGTAGTAGTTAAATGAGCAAAGGAGCATGTGCGTAAAACAGTACAGTATTTTCTTTTTTCTTATTTTTTTTAAAGAGCATATTCTTCAAAATCTGGATAACAATCTTCATTTGATTAAATTGGCACAAATAAAAATAAGCCAGTTAAAAGCTGTTGTTTCTCAAGAACCTTTGACTTCCTTAGTTTCACATAGTAAAGTAATTACAATATTTTTTGTGATTTTTGTGTTTAGCGTTACTTACAGCAACGAGGCTATATGAGACATAGACCAACAGTTTTATCGTGGAATCCAGACCGTTTTCATCGGAAATCGAAACCCGATCTCGCACGCCAAAGACGCGTACGCTCACTGCTTAGCTGCGAGCTCATACAATATTTTTACTTAAAAGTTGCTCACGAGACTAAACTTGGGGCTGTCTCGTCTCGAGAAATACATTTGTTTCTATTGGAAGAACTCTCTATCGTCTCTCTCGAAAGTAGTGTAGAATACAACAGGCATGTGCCCAGCATTTATTTTGAGCGCATGTCCAAATTGAATATGAGGATATAAATTATATTAAAATTTCTAGCATCACTCACAAAATTAGACTAAATTTAACAAAAATCAGTATCAGAGGATTCGGATCTCCAGGACGCACTCTCTGCGTATGTCCCTGACTTTCAATACAAGAGAATTTAGTTTCTCACCGTGAAACTACGGCAGACTTACAAAACTGCGGAGAGGAAATTGAAACCGGAAATAGCAGATTGTCATTTTTGGATGCAACAGAAAAGATACACACAGCAAAATGTGAGGTGTTAAAGTAAAATGTCTATCACTATTACGTGTTACTTGTGTGTTATTTCAACATCAAGGACATCGCTTTCCCAGCATACCACAAATAACTAGTAACTGCCAGTGAGAATTTGCATTGGTTTTCATTGTTCGCTATGAGAAAAGTTCACGCAGTATATTTGGCATTTATACCAAGTAACGAATAACGAATAGTTTCTTGTAATCAGTCCGAAAATAGTTTTGTAAGAATATGAATCGTTTGACAATATTTACATAGACAGCAGTGCTGCCATCTGTTGTTCTTATGTGTTAGGAATTTAGTGCAATAATACGGTCTTCGTTACTTTTTAGTGCAATAACATCAAGTAACGACCAATGTATTATTGCACTAAAAAGTAACGAACAACATAGTGTTGCACTAAGTCCCTAGCACATAAGGACAACAGATGGCAGTACTGCTACTCATGTAACTGTTGTCTGAATTCATAGGCTTACAAAACTATTTTGTGATCGATTACAGAAAACACTACGTTATTCGTTACTTGGTATAGACGCCAAATAAGCTATGTGAAGTTTTGTTCATAACAAACAATAAAAAAACAATAGAAATTCTCACTACCAGTTACTAGAAAAAAAAAAGACGATGTTCTTAAGTTTTGAAATAACACAAGTAACAAGCTACAGTGGCAGTCATTTTGTGTTGTTTAAACACATCATTTTATGCTCTAGGTTCAGAGACGGAACCAGTTTTTGTTGCTGAATCTATACCAAACACAATTTCTTCCTATCTGTTAGTTTTACTTGTATATGGATCGAATCTGAAACCAGAAATTGTATTAGCATTTCTACTTCCGGTTTCAATAGACGAAATTAAGAACTGAAATGGGATTTTTTCTTTGGATCCTGAATCTATATCAAAAAATAATTTGTCGCGCCTAATATTACAGTTTCTGCTCCACGAGAATCAATATTCGAACTGGAAGTAGTAGGACATTTGTACTCTTTCCGTTTTAGCAAACAAATAAGAGCAGAGATCAAAATTATTCGTATTTATACTCGAATTCATAATAAAACACCACTTCTCGTTATCCATTACCGTCTTTTTTATCTATGACGATCAGTACTGAAACTGGAAATAGTAATTTCTACCACTTCCGGTTTCAACAAAGAGTTAAGACAGAAGGTGGAACCTACTTTTGGGAACCGAATCCACATATAATAACAGAAAAAGAAAATTACTTGGCTCATGTTAGCTTTGCTTCAGTAATTCAACATAGAAAAATACATATTTTAGCAAACCACGAAATTTTTAGTTAAAATAATGATGTCTAACAGTTTCACCAACTAAATTAAACATTTTGTTTCATCAGACGAAACCAAATGTTTAGTTAGTACGCGAAGCGGTTACTTATTAATATTTCAATTAAAAACTGTGCTTTGGTCAGAAATTTTGTTTTTCTATGATTTGAAAAAATACTATCTCGCTATCTCTTGGAGTTTATGCTCTGATACCTGTCGACAGATGGATATAGCCGTTCTCATGACCATGTGCAGCGAGAGGGAAGGGGGTAATAGCTCCCGGCTTTTCGAAGGATATTCATCAATTCTTGGAAACATGTTGAAACGTACTCATTTGCTTTCACATACTATAGTATTTAATGTAAGTCTATTTAAATTACTGTAAACACTATACTATTCTAGCTTATTTACTATAGTTAATAAGATGTGCATAAGTAACTGTTTTATATGATGTATGTGCACCCGTGCATCAAAGTGTATGTACTAGGGATGGTCAAAATTTTCCGGAATCGGAAATTTCACTTTTCAGATTTCTGAAGAATTCCGGAAATCGCAAAAATCCCAGAATTTAGAAAATTCCAGAAATCGGAAAAATCTGCAATTTAGAAAATTCCGGAATTCAAAAAATTCGGATTTATTCCGAACTCCGGAACTTCTCCGAATTCGGGATTTTTCCGAACTCCGGAACTTCTCCGAATTCGGGAATTTTTCCGAACTCCGGATCTTCTCCGAATTCGGGAATTTCTCCGAACTCCGGAACTTCGAATTCGGGAATTTTTCCGAACTTCGGAACTTCTCCGAATTAGGGAATTTTTCCGAACTCTGGAACTTCTCCGAATTAGGGGATTTTTCCGAAATTTCTGATTTTACTTTCCAGATTCCGGAAAGTAAAAATTCCGGAAGTAGCCATCCTAGTATATTCAAGACTTGTGTGTCAGTCTTTTGCCTCTCTCCCCTTTCGAAAAAATCCTGCAGGCGTCTGTAACTGTTCTACAAGACTTATTCTCGTACTACCTAAGAGTAATTTGGAAGTCTAATAAGTGGATTTTCTCAATAAGAAGTACGATATACGCCTTCTTACCAAATGACAACTCACAACACTATTTTGATCATTAGAAGAGGATTTTGCTTCCAGTTGTCTGCGCTGCCGCTTGCCTGTTAAAGAAATTATTACATAATCAGTGCGACATAGTTTTAAGTTATCTATCAATTAAGTGTCGATTGTATACAAATGGCTATGACAGACGGTCCATAGTGTTAAATGTAATCACATATTTGCATCGATCAAGTCAATCAAGAATTGTATACAGGCCGTAGCAGTGATTTGTGCCACGTGCAAAATAAGGATTCAATACCAAACAAGGGTTTTCATAATTGTATTTTGTAAAACTACTTCTACGATGCAATAAACTACAGAAACATTTAGTTTACTACGGATTTCTCTATAATTTTAGTGAAGAAAGTAATAATATTGCGTACGATAGATGCACATAAATAACCCAATCATTTTCCCATGCTGGCTCACATTGCCAATACTGGATTCAAACTGAAATTCTCATTAAGCTGAATTTTCACTAAGCTTCTATAAAAGTATTTTATTAAGCCACAACTCTCTATCAGAATTAGCTAACTGCAAATTTACTTCATGGTGCTAGTGTGTTACACAGTAAAGCTAGACCACTTGTTAAATTTGGGCTCATGTCCATGTAATTAAGTAATGAAACTTTAAGGGTAAAATTGAGCTGTCCAAGCTCAGAAAGAACGTATGAGCAACATGCAAATTGCAGTCAGCAGTAGTCGACGATCATACTACTGGCTGTATTTCTCAAGGACACCGTGAATGGTTGGTATCTCTACATACAAACATACATGTTCATCAAAGAACTAATAGGTCTGCATAGAGCAGTTCTGTAGGTGAAGCAAGCGGGTAGGTTGCCCCAGACCCCATGCAATGAGAGAGAATACTTAGGATCTTTAGGAATAGTAACATGTTCACTATTTCTAATTCATTCTTCGGATTAATTATTTTGAATCTCAACCATAATTTTGTAAGAGACTTTTACGAATGCATAGAATTAATGTAGCGTAGAGCACTCATAATGTCAACAGTGGTTATATTAAAGATAACTCTTAGGTGGATATCTGATTTGACCTTTAGAACGACGGAACTTCGTTGTAAAATTCAAGTGAAACAGATAAGAATTTGTAGATTGTTAAAGTCGAAACTTGGGTGTCCTACATTCAATATAATAAAACTCTGGACATCAAAAGGTTTCCGTAACTGAATGCGCTGACAAATCGCAAATATTGTATTGTATTCTACAGCCTGTCATTATCATCGTGATTACTTTCCTTTTGTTTAAAGATTCAGTGAGATATTACACTATTACCAGTATTAATGTGGGAAAGACAAAATTGGTGCAAAATAATTGAATCATGCTGCCTTTCGAATTCTAAACTACATTATGGGCCATGTAAGTTTCTTTCTTGAGCTATTAAACGGTATATTAGAAGAGATGACAAATTTGGACGTTCACCCATCGAATATACTGTTTCCTTTCACAGCATTTCTATCAATGGCTCTGTTTTTTTTCTTTTCGTGATATTTATATTATTAGTCCTATTTTAATTCCTTTCATGGCATCCCTATCCATAGCCCTTTTATTTCGTTTCACAGCATTTCTATCAACAGCCCTGACAAAAGTCCAATGAATTTATATGCATTTGGACTGTTAAACCAACTTTTACAACATAGCAGTTCACGTACCCTTAATGGCTTATACAAATCCCGTAGGGAGGAATGGGTTCGAATTTGTATGTATGTCTATGTTCCCACGTAGCTGCATTAGAAATTGCGATGTAGGAGAATAGTCCATAATGCTTGCTAGTCCGATAGAACATAATCGAGTGGCGGCACAGCTTTTCATCAGGTAAGCACACTTTAAAATTAGGTCGGAGAGAACCCGATTAACCGCTGTACAGACGCTCTCCTTTGCTAGTTGTGCTGTTCCTTTTGCAACTTTTTTTTTTTTTTTTTTTTTTTTTTGCCAATATGGGATGGACAGAAGCGAAAACTAAACATACGACCTCCAAACGACTATACAAATCCATTTTTAATGTGGCTAATTAGACTTTTTCGAACCTTCACATGGTGACTGGCAAAAATCATACTTTAAGTAAAACGTCACATACTATCCATCCAGGATGAGAATTTATCATGTGATATTACATTAGCAGTTACAATAGAACTAGGAAGCAAATTTAGTACCTACAAGCTTTGGTTCCTTTTCTCTTTGCTTTCTGACGCGTGAACAGAATCTGTGACAAACGTACATAAAAGTTTTCTTCCACTATAATTTTCGTGAAATTCATTATGATGTACTGTAGATACTGAGGAACAAAAGTGATTCATAATATAATATTATATAACCCTACAACATAATGTCTTTATACTTTATGTTGCATCTAAGTGAAAGAAGAAAGACGGTTACGCGATGGTACAAGCCTTCATCTCCGTAGAGAAAGGGGAAAATATTATCCTCATGGGAAGCCAAGAGAAAAAGACGTGTTTTACATCCATCGGGCTAATCTTGTTTTTACACTTTCCGCTCTGGTGACCCGGAACAAGACTAAAGCTGACTTCTGCTTCCATCTACTCTCCAGAGATAGAGAAGCTTTTCTCGTGTGTTCTAACTTAAAGCAGAACAGTTGCTGGATGAAAGTGACAGAAGTATCTACTAATGAAAGGGAAATACAGTAGGAGTCACTGGCGTAGCCAGAAAAATATAGTGGGGGGGTTAATAATTGCCATGTTGATGAGGCACACGCACACACCTACATATATATTTATAAAACCATTATGTGGCATAACTACTTATTATCACACATAATTAGCTTAATTATATATACCTTTCATAAATACAGTAGTTTTGTTTTTAATAACTATTTTTAAAATCAATGAACTGATTTTAAATCAAGGACTCGAAAATTGGACGATTTTCACTGTTGAATAAACAATTTCGCTAACATTTGGCAAGGTAATATTTGATTTAATTGTCCCTTGCAGTCGATGATAAATATAAAATACGTTGATTAATATCTAAATTAAAATGAAACAGACAAATAGGTCGAAAAACGATAGACACCACCCATCTAAAAATCCACGGATTCTTGATACCAATATACTCTAAAATGTAGACCAGCGATTTTCAACTAGACTGCCTATGAGACGAGACTGGACTCTTTCAACAGAAATAGACAGAACCTCAAAGATGTTATGTGACTTCCACTTTGCTGATCCCATTCACAGTAAAGCACACATACAAAAGAAGGAGCAAACAGGAAACATGACGTCGACAAACCCAGTGGTAGTAAAGCACACAGAGAAAAGAAGGAGCAGACAGGAAACCTGGTGATGATAAAACAAACATGAACGCCGATGGTTTTACAGAACA
Source organism: Thermobia domestica (assembly GCF_964235325.1). Lineage (NCBI taxonomy): Eukaryota > Metazoa > Arthropoda > Insecta > Zygentoma > Lepismatidae > Thermobia > Thermobia domestica. Next base: position 80,278,163 of record NC_137463.1, read on the forward strand.
CTAGTCGTGAATCTACGATCACTCATACACTGCCAACACTTGCTTGTCCCCCTCTTTTGCTATACCTGTTCTATTGTTCCTCCTAACGTAAAAAAACTTAAATCTAAATCGTTCAGTGGCCTGTTAGAAATGTCTGGCTTACATACTAAAAACAGTTATTTTCAATAAACCTACCCAAAGTATGCTTTACATTAGGGCAGCGAAAAAGGAAAATTGGAGCCAAAGAGAAAAGGGACGATGTGGGGGGGAAAGACAAAGTGTTGATAGTGCAAGAACAACCATATATCCATAGTAGTTTACCTGCAAAATCGATATTCTTGTGAGTCTGTTACCCCTGCCTTGGTCTACGTCAGCTTTCTCATTCTGCTCTGTATGTCAGTTCTTCTGGTTCAATGAGGAAAGAAGAAAACTTTTCGGAATTAGTGATAAAAAATTGAAATAAGAATATAATGCCAGCGAAGAAATATAAAGGGAAATAGAACGGATTTACTAAATAAACTTAGAAAAACAAATCGCTGTCCATCACCATGTTTATACTACTTATTTTAAGTAAAAAATTTCATCCAGCTCTTGTACTGATGGGAAGGATTTTAAAATGCTGACTGCATTTCCTCTTTGTATTGCTAGGCTTATTCGTTGTATTAAATAATTTCTATATTTAATATATATTTATATATATAATAAATAATATATAAATAATAAATAAACTATTTCGTCATTAAGCACAGAACTGAAAAATACTTAAATAAATGGATCATATCTCTATTTTGAGTTCGAGCTATAAAACACACACACACACACACAAAGATGAATACGTGTGAGTTTTCAAGTTTACAGAATTCTACCATTATATTCCACTAAAATATTATCAGTCGACTGTGTTGGACCTGAAAATCGACCCTTTTAAACATAAAGTCAACAACTACCAGATGTGGCTGCTGTTTTAGGTTATGCAAACATCAATTTTTTAACCTCAAAAACATTTTTGAAGTGTTAAAGTAAAGATAAAATTTCACTGTTCAGAAATGCACGTAACTGAAAGAGAATGGTTTACGTTTATAGTTGGATAAGTGCTCCAACTGTAGCCCTTTAATACTGACCATACAGCAAGGAGCTGGAAAAAAAAAAAAAGTACAAGCACACTAATAACTGCATTGCTTCTATATTCTCATACTGTCGACAAGTGGTTACAGTCACTTACCTAATAGTTGTACATTTCTACACTAGCAGCACTTGATTCAACTATTCTTTTTTCAAATAATACCTTGCTGGTAAGTCACGGAGAAGTGGGAAAGAAAAATATTTAAAAATGCCAAAGCGTTTCCTGAAAAGCACCAAGTGTGATTCGAGTTATTTTCACAAGAGTACGTTGTTTAACATGTTCTGAGTCTGTTTTTAATCCTCCTATAACAAGTTAAGTAACATGTATTTGGATTATGTTTTACTGCAAATAGAATACATCGGAGAATGTAGTAGTGCTTTGCTTTTAATTTCGCACATGAAATGGGACATACATAATTACTAAAATATATTTTATGCCTTGCATTATATGCAATATATTACTCAACTAAAGCTTGTGACAAACATCTTGGCATTTCAGCTAAGCGAATAAAACGCAGCTCTGACGCGACGTTGCCGAATACTAAGGGGTGTGGCTATGACTAAGCACACGAACTACAGCGCGATCAGGTGGCAGAGGATAGACGTGGATGTGTACAAAAAAAAAAAAAAAAAAAAAAAAAACGTGGCAATACCTCTGGCCTCTCATTTGCTAGCAGCATTTAAAGGGAACTTCGAGCGCCGCCTTCAAATGCCAAGATGTTTGTCACGCCGCGCCGTTTAGTTGCTTAATAAGGTCAAAGTAGAAATTGAAATGAAATCCTTCAGTTTTAAGTCCCACAGTTACGCCGGGTACGCTAAAGAAGGTGATTGTGAGAAATTAAAGAATGAAGTGGGAGAACCCCGGGAAAACCCACACATACGGCGTTTCTCCATAACAAAGTTAACTTGGCGCAAGCTGGAATCGAACCAGGGACTCCACGCACCAGTAGTGAACGCTCTGCCAGTAAGAGGCCCGCTGCCCAAGATCGAAGTAGAAATTTTGTATAAAAGTACCTTAACTAAAATTAAGCAATAATTCTTCATTATGTTTGAAACTGAATAGTAAGTGAATATTACAATAATAGTAGCGAATGTAAAGTTAAACCAATAAGTATGAAAATAGAGAACATATTTTCCTGTCTGCATTTTCTAAATACAGTAGACTCCCTATTAAGCAATCACCATGGGCCCAAATCCTGGTTGGATAAAGAAAAAATGCGTTAAACCGAAAAATCACCATATCAAAGCCTCTAAATTGTATAACAACTCTATAATTATTTTAAAGAAAAGCTTACAGTGTTGTAATTCAATAAATTTAACTTCCAAAATCAGAAGTTTCGACCATAAGTTGCTCCTGTAACACAATTGAAGGAAATGCTATATATTGAATAAAGCACGCTAAACCAGTGGTTCTCAACCTTTTTTGGCTGAAGATACATTTTACTGAATATCCAGGATATCGTGACATATTTGATATTTTTATTTTTAGTATTATTATTATTATTATTATTATTATTATTATTATTATTATTATTATTAATAATAATAATAATAATAATAATAATAATAATAATAATAATAAATTAGTATGTTGGAGTGAAATGCCCGCTCGAGTTCGTTGCGAGCCCGCAGCAGACTTTTCTGCTCGACTGAACCGAGTCTTACTGGTTATTTATCACTACGAACAAATTATATATATCTACGGAGAAATCTCTATAAATAGTTATATTGGCAGAATTCAATAGCTACCTACTTACTTTTCACATATTTCATGTGAAACGGCTTTAAAATTGCCGTTGGAATGTTGTTCGGTAAACTAGGTCTAATATTATATATATATATATATATCCCCACTACTGCGATCGCGTGTGCTGCAGTTAGCTCCTTCCTTCACCTCAGTGTCAGCCCAGTGTCAATGCTATGCGGTCACGCTACTTGCTTTCGCAGTGATTCAAGCTGGCGGCGACAATCGAAAATCCTGTCAAATGTGAAGTACGGAGTGTCATTCGTTTCCTGAACGTACAAAAATTAAGCCTATTGAAATTTATAGGCAAATAAAGAATGTTTATGATGATAGTGCAATGAACGAGTCATCAGTGAGAAAATGGTGCATTATGTTTGTCAGAGCCTCATGAATCACCACCAAAACAGCAGAAACTTCAACGTCGTAAAGTGGGACATCTTTGGTCATCCTGCTTACAGCCCTGACTTTGCACCAAGTGATTTTCACTTATTCCCGAAACTTAAGGAATTTTTGGGTGCAAAACAGTTCACAAACGATGAGCAACTCAAGCAAGCCTGACTCAAATATTTGGAGGCAAATAGCATTGAAAAACTGATCCCACGTTACGACATGTGTCTTGACAACCATGGCGATTACATAGAAAAGTAGAGTGAGGTCCTGTGGCTTTGTAAATAAAGTTTTGTCTTGATATATTTTGTTTTTATTTAACCATGCCAAAACGTTCTTTACTTTCAGCACGACCCTCGTATTATTGTATATATATATATATATATATATATATATATATATATATATATATATATATATATATATATATATATAGAGAGAGAGAGAGAGAGAGAGAGACCTCTTCTACCGAACAACATTCCAGAACACAAAATCCTCTCCATGTGCACGAAATTAAGCGATTTTAATAAAGTCGTTTCACATGAAACATATGAACAAGTAAGTAGGCAGCTATTGAATTCTGCCAACATAACTATTTATAGAAAGATTTCTCCTTAGATAATGTGCACCAGATATTTCTGAAGCAAAAGTCGCAAATCAAGACCTGATTTTATTTCCCTTCTGTTGATGCTTATGTCAAAAATACATTATCGGGAACACTTGCAAGACATACGCATTTACTCGCATGCGTTTCAAGAAATGACGCTGAAATACATAGGTGCCAAACACGCATTAAAGCAGTTCGTGTGTGTAAAAATAAAATCATCGCAGTAATAATGTGCATAATGTATGTTCCATAGCCAAGAACGGCGACAGACTATAGTTACTTGGGTTGGCCACGAAATATTCAATAAAAACAAATCTCTAACAAAGTAATATATTAGCATTGGTACTTTATTTTCTTTACGGAGAGAAATGTGAAAGAAAAAATGAAATCTTTCAGTTTAACGTCCCACGTTTATGCTCTTTTTTGGTTCAGGGAAACAAATGATCAAGACAAGTGAATGACGATGAAAGAATCGGTGGAATGAGAATGTGCTAGGAAACGGGAATAGCCCGAGAAAACACATGGATGCTATCTTGTCCACCACAAACTTACTTGGCCGGGGATCGAACTAGGGATTCAAAGCACTAGAGGTAAGCGCTCTACCACTGCGCCACCAAGCCCCCAGTAATGGGAAAGAGACTGTGCAGTGAAAACAAAAGTAATGATACCATGAGCTTTGTCTTAACAAAAAGAGATTAAAAATATAATTTTAGTTACTTTCGACAAAAGAGGATTATGTTGATAGTGCGAAAACAGATTTTAGAAAGAATATTTATAAATGAAATGAAATCTTTCAGGTTAACGTCCCATAGTCATGACTTTTAGGCCAAGGAAGACGGATAATTAAAAAGAGTGAAATATTTAATACTCGAATGGTGGAATAAGAATGTGGGAGGAAACGGAAGTACCTAAGAAAACCCACGGGCACGATGTTCACAAACTTACTTGGCCGGGGATCTCGAAGCAGGCACCAGAGGTAAGCGCTCTACCATTGAGTCACCCTGTCCCTAACAACAATTTTATAAAAGAGACTTATCATTGGTTAGGTACTCGGCTGTTACTCGGCTGTAGCCTTAAAATCAAAGGTAGATTCTAGAGATAACGAATATATTAATAGTTAGATATAAATTTGGAAACATTAAGACTTATTCATTTAAATAAACATTAGGCAATGTTTCCTCCCTCCACCATAATGCTTTTTGTTTATGCAAACTAAGTGCTGCATAGAATTTTAGAACTCCTTTGCAGCTATATGGTTAGTGTACGCGCCTTTGGCACGGGAGACCCGGGTTCGATTCCCGGTGGTAGTTCATGTGGTTTTGATCCTCCGTTAAGTTGTAGGTCCACATCTCGTATAGATTAAGTGCTGAACAGGATGCTATACTTCAAAGCACCACCAAATTATGAAACTTCAACACATAACCTTTTAAACTAACCACACGAGCTCCAAAACGGAAACCTTATCGTTCAGTATAGGATACTGAACTTCACAACATGTAATAATATTTCTCCTACAAAAAGAACCAACCAACTAACTACTGACTGGACCACCTTAACATACTCCCGACTGGACCTATAGGTACACTTGTGTCCAAAATTGTTGTCGCATGTCTTTAGAAATTACATAAATAGAAATAACTCTCTTTCTTGTGATAGAAAATGTCACATTTCTTCTTTGAAATAAACAGAAAAACAAAACACATATTTCCAAAAAATATTTCAATAAAAAATTAAGAAATAAGCAAGTTATTATTAAAAAAAGAAATCTCCGAAACTTTCATCGAAAAATTCTAAGTTCCATTTTCGTAAACGTGGCAAACGCGCAGCGAAATTTACAAAGAGGGAGGGAATTTTATGCTTTGTTAGAAATACAACGTAAATCTGTCATAAGGTTAGTTACTATACATGTGGCACAGCTCTAACAATCATTGCTATTAAGCATTTTACATTTAAACAAACGACTAAATAGAAATAAGCTACAAAATGTGCGAAGCGATCAGGCATTTTGTGTTAGTGGTTTCGCTACATACGTCTACCAAGGTGCCATTCGTACCGTGCCTTTGTAGAGTAGTCGGTTAAAGCTTCTTCTTTACATACTTTATTTTTCCACGATCATCACTTCGAATCCCATACCCTATAGTAACTTTTTTTTTTTTTTTTTTTTTTTTTTTTTAGAAAAGCTTGATTCTGTGAATTCCTTAAGGAACAATGTTTTGTTCTAATAATGCTCCTTAGTATTATTCTCTTCATTCTAGTTTATTTGAATATTTCCAAATAATTTAGAATTATGTCTTTAAAAACATTAAAACTCAAGAGTTTTATAAAAACCGGAAGCTTCATTTATAATCATTTCCATAACAGAAATGAGAAACTTACAAATAGTGGAATTTTAATTAACATATGGCTAAGCTTTCATAAAACAGTAACTAATAAAAAAAAATATATATTTACTCCGCATAGTTTCTGCAAGTAATATGCAGGTAATAGGCAGAAAAATTAACGTAAACTGTTAGATGTCGATTAAAAATTAGTAGGGATAGTTCTAAAACCAAGTAGAAAATTCTCTCTGCTTCATGAAAATAATGAACATTTTACAAAAATAATGGTATTTTTGCTATATCGGAAATTTGTTTAGTAAATAAATAAATAAATAAAATACAATTACATAATTCAATCACTCTTACTCGATAGCTTGAAGAGAAATTGTTCGGCCGGGATCCTTCGGTTTTCTTCGTAGCACACGATGGGACACGAAGTTGATCCGAACCAAGGGAAAGGATGTAGAAAGAAATAGTGTCACTCCACAGAACGGCATGATATGTGACAATGGCCACAGCAGTGACACGGACGGATCATGGCAGGGGAATGACATGGGCATGATACACTATGTGTGAATTGATATTTAACTGAAAACTGGCACATTCAGTACACGAGGGAGTCAAGTTCACTTTTGGAATTTTAGACATGTTTTATCTTTAAGATCTCTACTTGAATCTCCTTTCAGAGCGCATAAGGTTTAAAGATTCATGTTCAGAAATTGTTAAAAATGCAAAGTATATCTGTCATAATGCTAGTTACTATACATATGGAATAGCTCTAATAATGATATTAAGCATTTTACACGTAAACAAAGAAATAAATAGAAATAAGCTAGAAAATATGTTAAACGATCATGCATTTTGTGTTAGTGGTTTCCTTATATGCGTCTGCAAGTAGTTCGCTCTTAACTTACCTTTGTAGAGTAGTTACTTAGCACTTGCTCTTTATTCTTTATTTTTCCATAACCATCAGTACAAATCACATACCCGATAGTCTTTTTTTCTTTTTTTTTCTTTTTTTAAAGAAACGCTTGTTCTCTCTATTCGTTATAGTGTTTTTCAACAAGTAGTAGGGTGATTTGTTAAAGCATGATTTAGTGCCCTCTTTTTTTTTTTCGATGATCATTAGTTCCAGCTCCGTGCCTACAGTATTTTTAAAAGTTTGTTCGCGAGATTTTGTTATACACCTCTCTTCTATTAATAAAAGGTATTTGATATTATTCTTTTTATGTTAGTAATTTAAATATGGGCAAACAATTCAAATTTTTGCTTTTAGACGTGTTAAAATTATCAAGAGTTTTATCAAAAGTAGCAGCTTCATTGTCATAAAGTTTCATTGCGAAAATGAAACTTTAATAAAACTTAATCAACATATCATTAATTTTAATAAAACAATACTTCAATTTTTATCACGAAGGGGCTAAACCATGGCTATACAAAGGATCGCAAAGAATTTCGCATTTCAGTCATACTCTTTATTGGGACAAGTGTCATCTTACTTTTCAAAAGGAGTTTATAAACAAAATTTAATCTGCCTATTTTAAGAGTTTCGGAAGATACTATATTTTTATCACAAATTTGAAGCCGATTTCTTCCTTAGGATACCGATTCTAATGAAAGCAATATGATAAAAAAAGAAAACTGATTCGACTATCTTCGAAGTTTAATTCCAAACGATTCAGTCATTATCCGTGATGAAAGTGATGAGTACAAACTATTTCTCCCGGGGGAGAATTTCAATATACAGGGTTAAAGTAGCATTGCAAAAGTACTGGTTTCTTCGGAAGTTTGGACGGGAGTAGTAAGAACTTCATTGGTCCCAGGAGAAAATGTGCCCCTCTGCTACCCCCTGAAATCATCAGGACGTGGTGATGAGGTAATCAACATCAACTTAATTTTTACAAATTGCCCTTTCTCTTTTTAGAAGCCAAGCTATCCTAAACGCTGGAATAAGTCTTCACTTGCTTCATTGACGAATTTATATAAGTAGTTTCAAGTCCCTAATGACGGACTTGCAGGATACACTATTTTATCATGTATTTTGAATCTCCTTCTGCTTTAGGATATATATTTTGGCGACAGTGAGGTGGTGAAATCACGACTCTAGCCAAATGATTTGGCGTGGTAGACCTGGGTTCGATTCCCGGAGGGAGCTCATGTGGTTCGGATTTCACATTAATCAGTAGGTCGCGTCTCATGTAGCCTCGCTGTTGAAAGGGACTTTAAACTCAAAATCAACTCAACTCTAGCCAAGTGATTCTGATTTTCAAAAATTCGTTTTACATAGTTCAGCGTTTACCTGTGATGAGGAGACAGAAAACTTCGATTCATATGTTGAGAAAGTATTATATAAATTACCTTTATACCTTTTCCTGTAGATGCTGAATATTCGAAAACTCGATTACACCGAACCATTTATTTTAGTGAGGAGTTTATATATCAAACTTCATCTATATAACATGAGGGACTTTTGAGATCCTTTATTTATAGGTTAAATTTTAAAATTCCATTTCCCCCTTAGGATGCAAATTTAGCAAAACATTGAGAAGACGACAGTGCTAATTATGTTCAGAAAACCGTTTAACTAGACTAAAAAATGAAGCAACCACACCTTTTGTTTACATGTGTTATCGAGATGTATTTAATAAACTAGCAATCGTGGAGCAATCAATTAGTGTGCACTCACTAAATATTCACGTTTGGTGATGATCAGCAGTTCAAATCCTGCATACTAGTTTTTTTTTATTTATTATTATGTTCACATTTTGTGTGATATTTTTTAAAAACTCTCTTTTCATCCAGCGTGGGAGGCCCGGGTTCGATTCCCTTTGGGAGCTCATGTGGTTCGGATTTCACGTTAATCAGTAGGTCCACGTCTTATATAGTCTCGCTGCTGAACGGGACGTTAAACTCAACTCAACAATCTCCTTTAATCTAAAAAAATATTTCTCAATATTACTAATTTAATGCTATTCAATTTGAATGTGTGCATAAAGTATAATTCAAACTTTTATATTTATCAAACATTACAATTAGCAAGATTTCAATAAAAAGAAGGAACTTAATTGTCACAACCTGAAAATGAAACTTTAATAAAAGTTTAGTCAACATGCCCGCAACTTTAATAAAACATTACTTTCCTATTTATTATGCATCATTTAGTGCTAACTATATTTGTTGTATAATTTTGCAAAACAAATTAATTTAAATATTCTAGAAAAAGTAACTACATTTGTTAATTCCTTTTGTACACAATGCTGTGATAAATCGTTACATTACTACATAAACAAGTATGAAAGTATCAAAATTATTTTATCGAAAATTTCTTCTAATTGAATGCAGAATATTTTAAAATCATCATTCAATGTTTTGTTGCATAAAAATGACCATAATAGCATTGCTTTTTTTTTGTTGTTTACTCTACATATGCACTGCAAGTTATACGTGAATGTAGTTGAAATAATTAATATAATATAAAAAATATATATATCAATTGGCGATTAAAAAAAGTGTTGGTCAATATGAAGATCTGCAAGTATGATTTTATGCGAAGTTGTCTAATATATATGTGAAATTAAAATTTAATATTTTTTTAAAGACAGCACTCCAAGTTAATTTGTTTGATTGTAAATGTAATATTTTTTTTTTTTAAAAAAAAAAGCGCTTAATACTCCTTGATGAGGGTGAAAAGGCGACGTAAATAAGTTTTCGGTTTGATGGCTGATCTTGAGTTTGTCGTCTCTTTGATCACTGAGACTATATGAGACGTAGATCTACAGCTTAATGTGGGTTCCGATACACATGCGCTCTCACCGGGAATCCGAACTGGATCGTTTGCGTCGAAAAGGCGTACGTGAACCTTATAATCACGAAGGAACAGTTTTCACTTCAAGGAGAAATCCCAGTCGGATGTGACTTGAAAGAGTTTATTTCGGAAGAAAGATTAAATATTTGCATGAACTTCAGAATGGTTAACTTTTTCAGGTCTAAAAAACCTATTTAGTTGCGTCTGAACTTTTGGAAATGTCATTTTGAAGGTAGATAGAGTCTTGAGTGTGTGTGTTTTATAATGTATTTTACAGTGACCTTATTGTTTCTCATAGTCATTCTCTGAAATGAAGTTTTTAAAGTGGCAATTTCAGTCGAAATCTTTTATTTTAAGGTATATGTATGAAATTAAGTTAGAAATCCCCCTTCAGTAGTGTTTGAAGGATTGATCTTAAACGCTTCATACTTAACACGTTATCTTTCACCCAGTGCTTCTTCCGGACAAGCTCTGACAGTGCCCCACGTAATACTGACAAGGAGAAGGCATACGATGTTTAATTCATCGTATGTTTATAATGAGTAAAACAATAGAAATTTTCAAATCTATTCCGTAAGTGAACTTCGGAGCCATTTTTTTTTGGGGGGGGGGGAGGTTGTAGTGCACATATAAAGAGTTAATATTACAAACTGAAGAGCGCCATGGCCAAAAATAACGAAGAAAAACCGTCTTAAAGTTTACTACTCGCGAATTGACGGTGTGGCAGAGTGAGTAAAATCTGTACCTCATGTGTAAAGTGTCCCGGGTTCGATTTCTGTTCGAGTCACACCAATAAAGTAGGCATTTGTAACTATAAGTAAAATATTAATTCATCGTATGTTTATAATGAATAAAACAATAGAAATTTTCAAATCACTTGTAAAATCTTTCAATGTTCCATGTTAACTGGCAAACAAAATTTAATCTATTCCGTAAACATGCTGATATCATGAGTTATATTATGGTTACGACCAGTGGTGTATTTGCGATTTTATTTCGGGGGGGGGGGGAGCTTTGCCAACTTTGGTCCTGGAAATGTGAAAATTCTCGAAGATATTTCATTTACTTTAATATAGTAAATAATATTTCGGGGGGGGGCTTAAGCCCGGAAGCGCCCCCAATAAATACGCCACTGGTTACGACAGTCGTTGTGTATTAAATGTTGTTGACGCTTCGTGTCTATATCTGTTGACAATGTACGAATTACAAAGGAGTTGAGAGGGAAATCCCCTTGTAGACATATCTGCTGAGGTGGTAGTCATAATTTACGTTTTAGCGAAATATTTCTGAATAGAATTTCGTTCAGACAAAGGATGACTTCAAATCTATACTTCCTACACATTATGGATTACAGGGGATACCTAGTACTTTGCCGTACTATGTAAGGTATGCCGAACAAATTGTTTGTAAGGGGAGTGCACAAGAAAGTAAAAAAGCAGTGTCATCTTTAGACTTTTATTCAAAACTTTCAATTGAAATATAATTCGTTGAGCATTGAGACAATTTTAAACAAATTCAAAATACTTTGATGGATTCCTAATTGCAATTCTTAATTCAGAAATCTGAGGACGTCTATATTCTAAGTGACGAAAATACCAAAGTTTCTTGTCTAACGAGTTAATTGGCTTCCTAGCGTAATTCTTTATTTCTTTTCTGTACACGAAAATACCTATGATATTAATCAAAGAAACTTTTTTCTGACGTAACAAGCAATTATTATAATCACACTTATTTCTAATTTAATATGATGTATAACTCTTGTTATAGATGTTATATCAGCTTGAGAGTTTATACTGTAAAAGTTATAGGAAGAGAGTCCTTAGTATCTGATGATTAGGCTGCTCTAGAGTGTATTAACTGCTAAGGGGTGTGGGATTAAGCATTGTTCTATTGTTAAATTATTATTTATTATTTAACACTATTTTGAAGAGGGAACATAATTAAATTAACTCTCGCAGAAAATAATAAATATTTTACAAAAACAATTGTTTCAAAAACTTTATCACATGAATTGTAACTAATGAATGTAGGTGTGCAGTTAGCACTGGCGCTTCAAAATCAGGAGTCTCCGTGTTTCAATTACATATATGCCTTCTTGGCTAGAGATTCTCCATCCCATTACGCGGAGGCAGGGATACATATTTTTAATATATAGCCATGACTGAATTGATAAATATTCTGTTCATTTTTGTTAATGTTTCAGTGCACCTGGATCTTTTGGTTTATCAACTTTATCTAAAATCTTTTAAATAAATAAAACACATAACGCAATCACCATAATTTGTTCCCACATTGAATACAAGTGTGAAGTCAAAACATACTCTTACAAAACATTATACAGCTCAAAGAAGACAGTAAATATAAATTATTTATTCTAAATGAACGTTTAAAATAAATGTGAATACCATATTGTATGTATACTGATAATCAAATAATTTCCCTAATTTCAGAGATTCAGTTATTCAGGTAAGATTGAATATTAGCATGTGCAATCCTTCTAGTTAGTGGTTTTATACAGGGTGTTTCAAAGCAACACCGACAAAATATTTGGGATGTGATTAATGACACCAAGATAGGACAAAAAGTATAGACCAGTCTGGGTGCACAAATGCTTCCTTTCGGAGTTATAGTATGCCAAAAATATGAAAAATGAACTTCAAAGGTCCATAGGTCCAAACCTATGGCACTCACCGTGGTCGGGTCAAGGCTTCACTTAGGAACTATATGTGCTCTCTCCAAATATCCAACTTTCACAATCCTGCGGTACTTCCGCAACAATTTTTAGAGAGATAGTTGGTGAGTACTTCAAATCATATGCCTTTAGCCAAACTCCCTCTATAGAAATTGTTGCGTGAGTACCTTAAGATTCTGAAACATGCATTTTTGGATAACTCACGTATTAGTTTCTAAGTGAAGTCTTGACCCGACTAAAGTAGGTCCCATAGTTTTGGACCTATGGACCTTTAAAATTCATTTTTGTTTTTTCATGTTTAAGGCAGCCTATAACTCCGAAAGGAAACATTTGTAAATCCAGGTTGGTCCATATTTTTTGTCTTGTTTTGGTTCAGGAATCACCTCCCAAACGTTATCGGTGTTGTTTTGAAACATTCTGTATATTTGATACCAAATAATAGGTATGGTTCAGAAGTATAAAAAAGATAATAATCAAAATTCAGTAAGGTTTATCAAATTTGCTTTGGAAATACGCAAAAATCTAGTTAAGAATTTCAAAAGTACTTTAAGAAATTTATCCTAATTTGGAGATATGAATCCACTTTATTTTAATGGCGTAGAGACTCGGATTCGATTCCCGGTGGGAGCTCATGTGGTTCGGATTCCACGTGAGTTAGTAGGTCAACGTCTAATATAGCCTCGCTGCTGAACGGGACGTTAAACTTAAAGTCAACTCAACCCAACTTCATTTCAAGTTTGGTTATGAATAGGAATTTGTTTAAATTACTTGCAAAGAAAATACGATTTTCGACTATTGCATTTTCCTTTTCATCAGTCAATAATGAAGCCCTACGTTTTCAATGCAAGAGACGTCTTCTTAATAATGCCAAACAATGGTAGTAATTAGGTATCTCTCTTGTATATGATTTTTAATTACGAAGGAATGTTATGTATGAAATTTTGGCGGCTTGGCAGTAATTGTGCAAGGAATTGGTAGGCGTAACAGCTAGTGAGTGGCTAGAGTAGAGGTAGCGTTTCGGCTTTAGATAGTGAGGGTTGCTAGATCGAATCCCACTCAAAGCACATTTTATTTTTTAAAAATATATTTAGATGATTGCATCACAATTTTTTCTGCATGCTTAATCACATATTCACATAACATTTTATGGATGAAATGTAGCCCTTAAAAGGGCTGTTTGAAACTAAACACGTTCTTAATATGATGTCCAGTGACCACCTGCTTCAACAACCGCTAACATTCGACGAGGCATTCTTTCTATCATTCGACGGACATAGCCCGTGCCATTCGTAGCAAGATCTTCCCAAGCATTAACGATCGAATCCCAGAGCTCATTGGAAGTTCTAGGAACTTCATTAGCTCATTTCTCCCTCAAACATCTCATTACCTCTGCCCAGACATTTTCTATTGGGTTAAGATCTGCTCCGCGTGGAGGCCAATTGATTACCTCTACATCATTTTGCTCTGCCAGCCACTCTTGGACAACTCGTGACATATAGACAGGTGACCGGTCGTGTTGAAAGTGGATTGCTCCCTCAGGATAACGTTCGCGAACAGATGGCAGCATAATATTCTCCAAGATGAACTTATACTGCGCACCTGTAAGACGCCCATCAATCCTGTGAAGATACCCAAATCCATCTGCAGATATCCAGCCCCAGACAGCCACTGATATGCGTCCGCTGGAACGCTTGTGCCATATGTATCGAGGATCGAACCTGGAACCTCTCTCACGAAAGACACAGACTGGTCCATCATTTGCAGAAGAAAATATACATTCATCGCTGAAAATGACATTTGTCCAGTTCCGATGCATATTTTCCTCTGCAAATTGACGTCGTCGTCTGATGTGTTCCGCAGAAATAAATTCCTTAATGGCTGCACGCCGAGCGAATAGATTAGCCTCCCTGAGTCGCCTAATAGCTGTTTGACGTGATCCAGGAAAGTCAGCGGCTTGTCGCAGTTGACGCGAATTTGAATGGGGAGTTTCCTTGGCTTGTTCAACCAGACGACGGTCTTGCTCATTTGTGGTAACTCGGCGTCTCCCATTACCACGACGACGAATTGTTTCCCCGGTAACACGATATCTATGTGCCCACCGCTGACCAGTTCTAGGGTGAATGCCTACATGCTCCGCGGCTTGCTTAGCGCTGTAACCTTCGTCAAGAAGCGTTATGAAACGAATTCTTGCTTCCTCCATGACGTCTACCACTCAAATGTAAGGGAATGTCTATCTAAAAGAAATCCCATGTATTACGTGGCATTAATTAGACACGAACTCCCTTTTATCGAATTTTGATTGGTTGTCATATCAGATATTTGGTAGTGTGAATTGAGTCCTTACTTACTAGCCCTACAGTATCACACGAAACACAGCCAGAGGCGTTTTCTTTCAGCTTTACCTTTGAATGTGCATAATGTAACTTGTATTCTCCAGGCGTTTCAATAACCCAACACACTTAGCTTCAGAACTAGTAACAGTATATATGTATATACCTCAGTTTCATTCAATGACATCTAGAATACTTCTTCCAGCACCGAGGTTATATAAGACGTAGACTTACAGACTAGCGTTTAATTTGAACAAATGCACATTCACCGATAATCGAATCAGGCCCGTATCCAGGGGGTCTAGGGGGGCCGTCACCCCTAAATTTTAGCTGCCCCCTAAAAGTTTCACGGTAGGCTTGCAAATGAACTATAATATGGTTGGATCGGGCCTCCCCTAACTTCAGTCGGACCCCCTTTACATTTTTGGGCTGGCTACCGGCCTGAATCGAATCCAAAGTGCCCCCATTCCTTTGTTGTTGTTGATTTTAGTTGAGCGTCCCGTTCAGCAGCGAGGCTATATGAGACGTGGACCTACTGATTAACGTGGAATCCGAACCACATGAGCTCCCATTCCTTTCACAAGGATACCCCTTAGCCGCAAGTGAACGCAACATTCCTTTAAATTATATATACCAGAACCACTTTAAATCACATATAGACCCAATTTCATTCATTTTTAATTTTCTTCGTAACAATAAATCCTATTTAATGTATGTATACAATTTACCGGTAAAATAAGTACAACTGAAATAGGAAATAGCGATGGCCAATTCCAGAATTTTTACCTACCGGAATCCGAAAAGTAAAATCGGAAACATTCTAGATTTCGGAAAATTCCGATTTTGGAAAAAATTCGGAATTCGGAAAGATCCGGATTTCAGTAAAATTCCGATGTCGGAAAAATTTCGTATTTTTTCCGAAGTCCGGAATATTTCTAGATTCCGGAATTGTTCCGACATCGAAATTTTTCCGAAATCCGGAAAGTAAACTTACCGATTCCGGAAAATAAATTTTCTGGATTCCGGATCGCGAAAAATTTTTGCCATCGCTAGGAAATAGTAGGCTGTAATCTATATATCAAGGGTGCATTTCGTGCTTGTGTTTTAACCTGCATCTGATTGCTTCAGAGAAAAACGTAAAATTTCTACATTTATTTCTTTAATAGCAAAGATGTCCGTTCATTGTACGGGAAGAGTAGTTTTATTTGAAAAATATTTTGAAGGTTGTTTGGACCTTCTTTCTCCTCTCAGAATGCGTATTTGAATTGAAGTGAACTGATGAAAACTAAGCTGGACTCAAGTGCTTGCTATGTGCACAAATTCATTTCAAATGGCTGAGTCGTTTTTCGTGGTGAAACAGAAAATATCGATGCAATTTTATACTGTTTATTGAGAAAACATAGAGGAATAGTTGTGCTTCATCCTAAAAGCGAAATTTTCGGAAACTTTGGATCTTGTGTCCATCGAGTTTTAATAAGGAGTTTATTTACCGGATTCCATATTCCAAATCAGTCCATATTCGTGATATACTGTATATATATATATATATATATATATATATATATATATATATATATATTGCATAATTTTTAAACCCCCAGAGTATTTTAATGAAATGGACATGACAAAAGCAATGTCGAGTTAACTGTTTATAACTTCAATTTAAACACTTAGGAAATTTTCCTATCATGATGAGACTGTATTGTATTCGAATGCGAAAAAAGTCATGGTAGAAATTGCTCCTTCCTTACGTGAAAACGGAATTGTTCAAAATACTAGAACGAGTGCCTATATATTTTAAATTAGGAATATATACGGTGACTTTCATATTCTTAACTTAAAGATCTCGTAAGATACTCTATTTTTATGTATACTTTGGATCATGTTTCCCTCCTTAGTATATGTGTTCGTCCTTATTAAAGTAAAATAAATAAATAAATGAATAAAACATTGAAGTGGAAGACAGTGCTAACTATGCCTAGCTGTTATCATGTTACTTTCATTAAAATATGTTTACTAAAAGATTAGAGATATTCAAAATGTATGCCAAAAATATAGCTTGGAAATCACTCAAGTTTAACAGATGAAACTCAGTATATAAGTTCCTTATTAAATCTAAGCTGGTATGAGTCCAAGCGCTTTCGAACATTTCGATTTATGGGTATGGGGATATCAATTTCCATATTATTCTAGTTTCCCATAGTCTGTTCATAAAATAACCAAATTTTAAAAAGGTTACATCGTTTAAAATGAATTTGTGACTTGCGTCTACCTGAGTTTTTATCATCTCACTTTAATTCATAGGGGCGTCCTAAAGGGGGAAGAGTCCCCAAATATACCTTTCAAATATGTTCCATACATGTCATCTTCCCGTGACAAGAACCGGCATTTCAACTAGTATATTGCGTAAATGAAATCAACCTTGACTATCGAAATCGAAACGAAAAAAATAAAAGAAGAATTTTAGGAATGATCCAAAAAATGAATCAAAATTTTGCGATCTTGGCCAATAATTAGTTTCTTAATCAAGGGCAGAAAATTTTTGAATGGTCCCTAAATCAAGTGTTCGTATTTTCGACAGAATAAGCACATTACACTGAGTTATGTGATAGTTTGGGTTTGGCTACACTATATGTAGAACTCCAGATAAAGGTGTAGAAGAAACATTTTGATTTAATGAAATATATTAGATTTTTTTCAGGGGTCACAACATTTATGAGCGGCCCCTAAATCGACTTTCCTTTTTTTTTTTTTTTTTTTTTTGTGAAATAAGCAAATGATACTGAGTTGAATGATAGTATGAGTTTGGCTACACTATATGTAGTTCTCCAGGTATAAGGCGTACAAGAAAATTTTGCCTAAAATATATTGAATCTTTTGATCCAATAAAACAAAAATGTTAAGATAGGTAAATTTTAACAATGTTCTGTATTTTTTTTACTTTAATTAACGCGCGTATATTAAAGGTGATAAAGGATTAAAAAATTATGCCAATAATAAAATACCTCAGAGCCTCTCAAGTTACGGCCGTGAAACTCGATACAAATGTCTTATTATAAATAAATAGACATATATCCTAACATTTTCAAAAATTCCAACTTTAAGAAGTAGTAGAGGGGATTTCTTCAATTGTTTTATTCATATTATTTTGTTATCTATTGCATCATCACAAAAAAACATTACAACCGTTTCAAATTAGTTTTTAAACATAATTATCAACCTTTTCAAACTAAGGCTTTATTATGTTACTTTCGTCTAAAGTCCATAGAGAAAGAGGGTGGAAAAATTTATGCTTAAAAAACAGTATCTCACAAGACTAATAAGGGGAAAGCAGACTTTGGTAAATGAATTTCGGGTTCATCCTTCGCGAGGTAGGAGTGCATATTTAAGTGTATATATTACAAACTGGGAGAGCACAATAGCCAGAAATAGTGGAGAAAACGCGTCTTAAAGATTCCGACTCTCGCATATGATACCACGCGTAAAGTTATCAAGTGACGACGTGGCAGAGTTAGGAGCATCTACGACCCCGTGCAAATGGTTCCGGGTTGCATCCTCGCTCGATTCAACTTTTTTGTTTTTTGCTTTAACCAATAAAGTAGCCATAAAATATTAATTCACCATATGCTTATAATGCATAAAACAATAGAAATATTCAAATCAGTTGTAAAATCTTTCAATGTTCTGTGTTCTCTCTCCTATTCTCTCAATTAATTGTACCCTATTCGCCCTATTCTCTCAATTAATTGTACCCTATTCCGCGTTGTATATTGATATCACGCATTATATTATGGTTAGCACAGTCGTTGTGCAAAAAATTTTCTTGTCCCTTCGTGTCTATATTTGTGAACATTGTGCGAATTACAAGGGTAATGAGGGAGAAATTCCCTTTGGTAATACTGGATGTATGCTGTAATCAGCGGCGTCATTTCAGACTTCAATTGTGGGGGCAAGAGCACCACCGACATAAGGCTTTCACGTTTAGTTCTAGTGTATTAGTAGACAATCGATTAAAGGATATTTATTCCTCAAACTCTTGAGGGGTAATTGCCCCTCCTGCTCTCCCTAAATGACGCTCATGGCTACAACTGTCATACTTTGCCATGCTATTGTCGTCTGAAGTACAATCCATCCTCCCTTGCAAATGTCCGGTCAATTCGCACACTGTTTACAGATACGACACGAAGCGTCAAGAACATTTTTTACACAACGACTCTGCTAACCATAATATAACTCCGGGCCGCGGTGACTCAATGGTTGAGCGTTCACCTCTGGTGCATGGGGTTTCGGGTTCAAACCCTGCTCCCGCCAAGTGAACTTTGTGCTGGACAAACACCATGTGCGTGGGTTTCGTCGGAGTTCTCTCGTTTCCTACCACTTTCTTCATTCCACCATTTCATTAATTTCTCATCTTCACCGTCTCCTTTAGCCTAGCCGGCATAAACGTGGGACGTAAAACTCAAAAATTTCATGTTTTTTCATAATACAACCCGTGGCATCAATATACTACGCGGAATAGGTTACATTCTATTGCTAGTTAACATAGAATATTCAAAGATTTTACAACTGATTTGAACAATGCTATTGTTTTATGGATTATAAACATATGATGAATTATTATTTTACTTGTAGTTAAAAATGGTTACTTTATTGGTTAAAGCAAAAAACAAAAAAAAATTCACTCGAGTAGGAATCGAACCCAGAACTCTTTGCACGGTAGCCGTGGATCATCCTAACTCTGCCACGCCGTCACTTGAGAACTTTATACGTCGTGTCATACATGCGCTGAGTTAGAATCTTTAGGACGCCTTTCCTCCACTATTTCTGACTATTGCACTCCTCTAGTTTGTTATATTAACATTTTAAATGTGCACTACTGCCTCGCGAAGGATGGCCCCGAAGTTCATTTACCAAACTCTGGTTTTCCCATGTTAGTTAATTCTGGCCGGGCTTTTCTCATGTTACTTTCATACAATACATGTTCTAAGCGAGGAAAGGAAATATTAAAAATATACTCCAAAAAAGACTTTCTGATGAATGTCTCATCATAAGGAGATGGAACTCGGCATTTAAACTCCTCATTACAAATCTGTGACCACGTGATCCATCGTTTTTGGAAACTCCTACTCTAGGAAAGAAAGTAAGGCAACTGCTACAATATTTTAATTTCCCATTTTGTGTTCATAAACTGGCCAAAGTGAGTAAGCATTTTAGCTGTTTAAATTAAATCTAGAATATAGCAGTTGGATTCACTTGGATCTTTTTCATTTCACTTCGCTTGATATGCTATTCTATTGGGGAACAGGTTTGAATATTTCGCAAATAATATTTCCATAAACATATTCTTTTCGTTCGATAAATGGCTATTTCACTAGTTGGTACCTGACCTTTAAAGACTGCTCCAGCCTATATTTTTAAACGAATTGTAAATTCTATTTTTGAGTTTTAGAATACACTAGCATCAATTATCTGCTTCGCTGGGGTAAATTAAGAAAACATAGTTCCGCTAGTCAGTCACTTTTTATTATTACTAAAGCGCTCTTTTATATTGGTCATTTTCGATGGTTTTTATATATATATCCCCCTTCTCTCCCCATGTTGCGGGGCACGGGATCGGAAGTAACACCGTTCATCTCACCAACCTGGATATCTATAGATTCGCCACTAATATCGGTCACTTTATATCGTATTTATATATCTCCCCCTCCTCCCTCTCTCAAACTGTGGGGCTGAATTTGGATTTAAACAGCATCGGTAGTGTCACTGTTAATCTCAGCTAGCTCAAAAGCTATAGATGACTAATATCGGTCATTTTCGATCATTTTAAATGTCTCCCCTCCTCCTCCCTAAAGTTACACCGTCAAAGTGATATGACAAAAACCATCTCAGGTTAGAACTTCATTTAGGTTGGAAACTTGATCGAGATCGGTCCGGTGGTTCAAGTGTTATTAAGTTCTATTTACTTTAGGTATCCCCTCCCCTCCCTTAAGTTCTACTGTCAAAGTGAAATGATAAAAAAAAAATCTCTGACCCTAACTTCATCTATGTTTAAAAATTCGACCGAGATTGATCGTTTGGTTCAAGAGTTAAGTTTCACTTACTTTTTAACTCCTTCCTTCCCCTCCCCTAATTTTTATCGTCAAAGTAAATAGATACCGGTAAATACCATCCCAGGCGCAAATCGCATCTATGTTGAAAATTTGATCGATACTGGTTGGGTGGTTCAAGAGTAATAAAGTCACAAAGACAGCCAGTTTTTTTTTAAATTTTTTTGACATATCTCCCCCTCCCCACCTTGCACCGTCAAAATTAGATTATAAAAATTATCGAAGGACCGAACGTCATCTATCTTGAAAATTTGATAGAGATCAGTTGGGTGGTTCAAGAGTTGTTTTATTCATTTTCATACATCTCTCCCCTCCCATCCCCCTAACTCTTTGTTCTACCGTCAAATTCATATGATAAAACTACCCCAGGTCTGAACCTCGTCTATGTTGAAAAATTGATTAAAATCGGTAGGGTGTTTAAGCGTGATGAAGTCACAAACAGTCACTTTTATTTTCATTTTTTAACATATATCTACCCCTGCCCATCCCTTACGTTGCATCGTAAACGTGAAATGGCAATAACATCCCAGGCCCGAACCTAATCTATGTTGAAAGTTTGATCGAGATCTCTCGAGTAGTTCAAGAGTTACTAAGTTTTATTCATTTCCATATATTTCCCCTCCTGCTCTCCCCCTTCCCTAAAATCTACCGTCAAAGCAAAATGATAAAAAAAACTACAGGGTGCAATTCTCAGATATGCTCTCAATAGAGTTTTCAGATATACGCTGATGTCAAGGAGGGTTCAAAGTAGGCAGAATATAAGCCTTAACAATAATGGACATCCACTGCTTCGGAGGGAAGTCGGAAGTGTTAAGAACCGGCAGCTCCATGTTTTTTGTGTTCGCAATAATGTGTGATTCGATGGATTTCCTCACTGTATATTTCACGTTATCTTCACTTACAAGCGTGAAAGAAAACATTACAACATGCGTTTTCCCGATACGAGAAACCGTGTTGCTGACGATCCTTAACACTTTCGACATCGCGCTAAAGGTTTCTGAGTTCACTGCTATCAGGGCTTATCTTTCTCTACGTTGGACCAATCATAAAGTCAGTCAAATCTCAAAATTCAGTTGATTGTATGTCTGGGAATTTTGCCCTGTATGGAATACTTTGTACACCCACTGAAAATTAATGAAATATGCATTTCTGGATTGCGTATGTGTGACTTCTTTTACCTGATAAGGACCACCACCCACAATTTCTGGAATTCGAAAGAGGACATATTGAAGTTTTGCTTTTTTGCGATTTTGGACAGCCCTAGCCATGAAACTATGCACTTTTCCCCACAGGTCCATATGAACTTTTTCTCTTATTTTGATGTAAGGAATCACCTCTTAGAGTTTGTCGGTATAGTTCATTAACACCCTGTATAAAACTCTAGTACTACAAGTAATGGCTGTTCCTTTGACGAAAAGAAAAAAAATTAATATTACAGGTAATGGCTGTTTCTTCGGCGAGAAAAAACAAAACACACTTGACCACTGGCGTCTCTGGCATGTAAAATTTGGGGGGGACATCAAGGAAAGTGATTTAAATGGTACTACCAAGCCCAACCTGTTTATTATCTTCGATTCCATTTGTTAGCTTTCTGATTACCTTCACGGACCCCTGAGGTATATGAGTTATAATCCTTTCATAGCCAGAATATTATATTCCAAATAGTGTAATAATTATTTATATGTTATTCTGTCGTTAGTAAATAAATTAGAATAAAATATTGAATATTTTGTATTTCAAAATATTGAGGTGGACGCGTCCCCCTCAACCCCCCGCCAAAGACGCCCATGCACTTGACGAAGACTCGAACATGGATCAACTGATTGGTAGATTAGAACGTTATCTACTACGCCACATACTAAGTTGCTTTTTTTTTTTTTTTTTTTTTTTTTGCTATACACTTTAAATACCCAGTTTGTGATTTTTGTTTCTGTTGTCTTACCATATAACAGTTTCTCTGCTTTCCCTGCTTCTCACACTATTCGTGTTATTTGTTGTGTAAATTGCATCTGCAAACGTAATATATTTTGTTAATTTACCAGCATCCACAGCTTTTAAAAGTTTTAATGGTCAATTACATTAACTGAACCGATTTTCCCGTATTTTCCATCGCGTCAAGAAGCAACAGATACTATCCTACGGAGAACATGCATTTTCTTATGTGACAGGCAATACCTATCCCGCCCTGAGTGCCATTACACCCTTTCCCTCGGTTCGGATCAACTTCGTGTCCCTTCGTGTGCTACGAAGAAAACTGAAGGGTCGCGGCCGACAGTTTCTCTTCAAGCTATCGAGTACGAGTGATTGAATTATATAATTGTATTTTATTTATTAATTTACTAAACACATTTCCGATATAGCAAAAATACCATTATTTTTATAAAATGTTTATTATTTTCATGAAGCAGAGAGAATTTTTTACTTGGCTTTAGAACTATCCCTACTAATTTTTAATCAACATCTAATATTTTACGTTCATTATTTCTGTCTATTACCTGAATATTACTTGCAGAAACTATGTTTTATTTAATTACTGTTTTATGAAAGTTTAGTCATATGTTAATTAAAATTCCACGATTTGTAAGTTTCTCATTTCGGTTATGAAAATGATTATAAATGAAGCTTCCACTTTTTATAAAATTCTTGACAGTTTTAATGTTCTAAGGACATAATTCTAAATTATTTGGAAATATTCAAATAAACTAGAACGAAGAGAATAATACTAAGGAGCATTATTAGAACAAAACATTGTTCCTTAAGGAATTCATAGAATCAAGCTTTTCAAAAAAAAAAAAAGTTACTATAGGGTATGGGATTCGAAGTGATGATCGTGGAAAAATAAAGCATGTAAAGAAGAAGCTTTAACCGACTACTCTACAAAGGCACGGTACTGATGGCACCTTGGTAGACGTATGTAGCGAAACCACTAACACAAAATGCCTGATCGCTTCGCACATTTTGTAGCTTATTTCTATCTAGTCGTTTGTTTAAATGTAAAATGCTTAATAGCAATGATTGTTAGAGCTGTGCCACATGTATAGTAACTAACCTTATGACAGATTTACGTTGTATTTCTAACAAAGCATAAAATTCCCTCCCTCTTTGTAAATTTCGCTGCGCGTTTGCCACGTTTACGAAAATGGAACTTAGAATTTTTCGATGAAAGTTTCGGAGATTTCTTTTTTTAATTATAACTTGCTTATTTCTTAGTTTTTTATTGAAATATTTTTTGGAAATATGTGTTTTGTTTTTCTGCTTATTTCAAAGAAGAAATGTGACATTTTCTATCACAAGAAAGAGAGTTATTTCTATTTATGTAATTTCTAAAGACATGCGACAACAATTTTGGACACAAGTGTACATATCAATCGCAGTAACATTTCTGGCCCATACCATAAACACAGTAACACTCATCACCAAAAAGGGAACTCGAAAAAAAAAAAAAAATAAGGAGAATCGGAAATGAAAGGAGGTGTCATAATGAGAAAAGTATGTATAGTTCAATGTATAATGTTTCTCCTTAAAAGGAGTGATTAGCTTAATGCGCAGGAGTGCTCTTGCTACATTCAACAGATTACGATCAGAATATTTAATGGGTTATGATGGTTTGAATTGCACCTTAAGCTACAGTTTTATGTTCCACAGCTTCAGTACAGAAAAATATCACTGAACTTCAACAAACAAATGAATAAACTATAATTACTACTGTACCTCTATCTTTCTTGCCCAAGCAATGGCACACACTACAAGGCCCATAGGTCAACAAGCTGCATAATTAGGGCTGTGCGAAACCCTGATTTGGATATCGAAAATCAATATCGATAAAATATTGAAACTTGATAGACATATGGAAAAACATAATTGTCAAAACATTGAATAGTTAAATACTGAAAAAGTTAACATTGAAAATTATTGATCAGTAATATTTTTGGTATTGATATTCGAAAATAATGATCGACATAGAATATCGAAAAAATGTGGAGTCCTATCTTGTATGACAACACTGTTTCACCACTCGTGGCATATTAAGTGGCTCGGCTCTTTGTTTTGTAATTGAGAATACAGTTTGGTCGTAGGATTATATTTTAGCTTCTCTTTTAGTGCCAAGCTATGTGAGACTGGACCTACAGTTTAAGGCGGAATGCGGACCACCGTAATGCGTTCAAATTAGGATGCTTTCGCACTTAGAATCGAACCCGAGTCCGTGATCAAACGCGTGCGCGCTAGCTACCAGACGAACTAGAAAATCAAAAGATAGTAGTATACAGCTGAAAACTGTTTTTTTAAAATATATAATACTTGTTTTCATTCAAAAGGAAATCTCAGTTACAAAGATAGAATACTATAATTATGGATAATTTCAAACCAGGTATTACAAAATTCCATCCTCGAAGAAGACTAAAATGTTTAGAAACTAGCCACCTACACCAACCAATGGAAATACTTGAGATGATGTCACGGGGTCTACATCTTTAATTACATATTCTGTTGCTACGAACTATTTGAATAATTAGAAAAGCATGAAGAGGAACTTAACAACAAATACAAGTATTAAGTCTTAACCTCATTAAGAAATGTCTCCATAAGCAAACTATGTTTTAACTTGGCTTTAGTTTAGTTTCGATTTTTATTTAATACTGAATTCATTAAGAAGATAGGAAAAAAAAACTATTCAATACCTGATGACTACGACAAGTTATTTTTGAAAAATTTTCCTAAGGTATTTTGAGTAAATAAGGAGTGAAAGTGATACTGTAAAAATACTTGTAGCCTACACCAGGTTGAAGACGAACAAATTCCTCTGGGGGGGGGAGGGGTCTTAGTTCCAGGGAGAATTCTCGCCCCTCCCCGAACCACCGCTTGAAATCATCACAAACAAGACACGCAATAGATTGAAATTTAACCACTATGCAGACTTAGTGGTCAACAGAAGCGTTCTTATTAGTACATCAAGAGTTCAAACTGTGATGACCATTCTCATTGAGATTTCCCTTGATTTTAAGAGCATGGACACGATAAATATCCAGACACGAACACAATATAATTTCACAACTATACACTATATTTTCATTATTTACATCATGGTAAGCACGAGACAGAAAAACTATAATTACAAATCGAAGAATCTGTCAACACTGCTGAGGTAGAGGTACAATGTACACTAAGATGTGAGTTTCGAAAGAGAAGGAACTAAATCTATCATCAATAGCTCCCAGAGGGTAGCTAAGATAGGAATTTCGGTAGCTTTCTGTGGACTTGACTCCAACATCTATAACGGAATCAAGATACTAACATGTTAATTTAAAGAACTTTATTCAAACCAAGTATTGATTATTACCAAAAGGTTCCTTGATATTTGAAGGCCTGCTATTTGAGTATATATATATATATATATATATATATATATATACAGGATGTTTCGAAACAACACCGACGTTTGGAAGGTGATTCCTGACACCAAAATAAGACAAAAAATATAGACCTACTTGGGTGCACAAATGCTTCCTTTCGAAGTTATAGGCTGCCGAAATTATGAAAAATTGAACTTTGAAAGATGCATAGCTCCAAAACTATGGGACCTACCGAAGTCGGGTCAAGACTTCCCTTAGGAAGAACTATGTCCGCTATCCAAAAATCCTTGTTTCAAAATCCTGCGGTACTTCCGCAACAGTTTTTATAGAGGAAGTTTGACTACGGGCACATAATTTGAAGTACTTACCCACTACCTCTATAAAAATTGTTGCGGAAGTACCGAAGGACTCTGAAACATGGATATTTGGATAGGGCACATAAGAGTTCCTAAGTGAAGTCTTGACCCGACTACGGTAGGTCCCATAGTTTCGGAGCTATGGACCTTTAAAGTTCAATTTTTCATGCTTTCGGCAGCCTATAACTCCGAAAGGAAGCATTTGTTCACACAAGGTGGTTTTTCTCTTATCTTAGTGTCAGGAATCACCTCCCAAACGTTGTCAGTGTTTTCTCGGTGTCGGTGCTGTCGGTGATCGTTCTTCGCACGGATCAGATAAAATATTAATGTAAACAAACTGAACAACAAAAGAGCAATTAGGAAACATTCCTAAAATTTGATCTGTTTTGTGCGAATGTATATCCAACAACGTAGATGTGTTTCATTGGGATGGCCGATGGGGACTCAATTTGAACTAAGGAGAGTGTCACTATAAGGGAAGTTCCCCAAAGAGTACGCACTTAGTCTTTAAACACGTAACGAAGAAAAGGGAAATCACCCAGAGTGATAATTTCTATCACAAATCTTTATTCATTCCTTAAGGTCAAAATTGGAGGCAAATATAAAGACAGTGACGCAATAGTTACAACAATAGACGCATTGTTATAAAACAATGCATTTGCGCACTCTTGAAGGACTATGCCTCTAAGAATACGCAATGTGTCCTCCAAGAGTACGCATTTGCTATGTGAGAATAATACTATTACAAGGCAGCAAATGAAGATAATATTACACAATTCAAAGAAAATTATGACAGAAATACGAAAAGAGGTACAAAGTTTTTTGGTTTGACGAAAAATTGATATAAATTATGTTACAAATATACGTGTAACATCAAAAGTATTCAAATTCTTGATAATGAGGGAAACCAAAAGATAGCTTACAATTAGCCTAGGCCTAGATTACAAAATAAAATGAAAACTGCAATTACAATTACAAAATAAAATTGAAAACTGCCAAATTATACCAAAGTATAATTGACACTGCTTTTAAACTAAACAAACTTATATGCGCAAAAAAAAAAAAAAAAAAAAAAAGAACATTACAATAAAATTGTGCATCTAAAATCTGACATTTCTATGATCATTTGCAGCAGTCACTCTTAAAAACCCCGAGGCCCTCATAATTTGAACAGGCCTCATGCCACCACTTCCTGCAGGCTTGACACTGCACCTAAACCTCGATGATGGGTTGCGTGTACTGCTCATCACATCCAGGGCAGAAGTAATTCTCCTCAGATGAAGATCGTGGTTGGTCTGAATAAACACGACATCTTCCTTCAGTCTTGGCATCAACTTAATCGTTAGGCCTATTCCTCTTGCAAGTTGCTTCTGTGGATGCTTCAAGTTTGTTTTTAAACGGTGGAAACGTCATAATCTCAGACTTCTTCCCTGCTCTGTACACCTGAGTTTTTAGGAAGAGGCAGACATGCTGACGATGTACTGCTACTGGCTCATTTGAAACATCTGATGTTGCATCATTCTCTTCGCTGTAAGCAGAGCACAGTTGTTGATCGATCAGTGCCGAAAGTTGGAAGTCTACTTCGCTCAAGACGTCAGGATTGAAAGCGTGAATCCCTATAGCTTACACGAACTCCTAGCTTCTCAATTGTTGCAATCCCTTCGTATGCAATGTGGATGATGACGGAAATGTCCCTTTGTGTTATTCTTCCCACGGGTGATCAATGGTTGTTGACCTCCATTTGTCACATTCAGCTGCAAAGGCAGTCTTCAGAGGTCCAAACCCCTTGTCAAGGGACTGCAGCATGTGGCTTGCATGCGGAGGAAGAGAAAGAAAGGTAATGTAATTATCCCTACAATACAGCACTGCTTCCAAACTGCAGTGTGTGGTTATCAAGAACGAGCAACACTTCATCATTCTGAGTTGGCTTCACGAGGTGAGAGAAGTGTTTCAACCAATCCGATAAGCGTTCGCTGGTTATGTATCCAAAATATGAGACCAGAGGTAAAGTTCCTTCAGGTCCATCTTCATACAACACTATTTTCATTCTATTTCTGAGAAATATGATGGCTGGAAACACGTAAACTCCAGTTGGAGACATGTAACAGAGAACAGTAATCGTCTGTCCCCTCTAACTAGACAACTTTACCTACATGCCTTTTACCGATTGGCGAAATTACTTTTGGAATTTTATTTGGGAGAGTTAAAATTCCATTTTCATCCATATTAAAGATTCTATGTAACACTGACTGAAAGTTTGTGAAGAATATCGTGTATTGAGTTTTGTTGAAGCCAATTATTTTTCCAAGGCTGCATTTCTCCAGTGAGCGCAATGTTATTATTCCTTTTGCAAAACGCATATATATCCAATTCTTTCCGGCTTTCTTTTTCTCTCTCTTGAAGTTGTGTTGATCTGATTTTTCTCTGCATAGTCGAACGCAAGGTCCATCAATTGTTGGCATGTGATACCGTAAAGCATAGAATCAAGGTCCCTTACGTACTAAGCCAATTCTTGTTCCTGTAGAGGGCTGAATGTTGGCTTTATCCGTCACACGGACGTTGGGACAGTTTCTGGAAAAATTTAAAAGGAACTGTAGCTAAACAAAAACCATTAAAAAATCATTGCAGTATGTTAGTTGACTCTTTTCTGAAGTCAGTTCGCATGCAGTAGGTTCAAATTTGTCATTTTCTGATCCTGAAATTAATCATACCCACTTTTCTGAGATTCTGTCCTACTTCATTCACTTCAGGAATAGCGTAATTACACATTGCTATAATGTAAATCATTGGTGATTTCACATTAGTATTACTTCAGTGAGCCATGTAAATCGCCAGCGATTCACATCATACCTAGGCTTACCTACTTTCTCGGGCTATGCGAATCAACAGCGATGCACACTGCTATTGTTTATATTAGAGAAACCTATTCATTTTGCCTCAAAGTAACCCCGCAGTGTCAGAATTGGGAAAGAATCTGACAATTTGTTCTTCTCTGATAGTCAAATTCAATTGTCTACACAGTCCTCCAAGAGTACGCATTACCGGTCCCAAAGAGTGCGCGCGTACTCTTGAAGGAAAGAAAATGTGTACTCTTAGAGGAATCGCACTCATTTTACAAATCGATCGCAAGTGTGCAGTAGTTTCCAGATATGATGGTATTATCTGCCTTATGCCCAAACTTGATTGTGACACCTAATATTTGATACTAAGCTTAGAAACAGAATATATCTGCATTCAACTACACACACTAATTAGTGGGAACTCAATTATTACAATGGAAGTATCAAAAATATTTAATTACCAATAAAACGTAGGGCACAGATGCTGGCAGCAGACAACTTGCGCACAACCACCTTTCATACAACGACGCTTCTGCAGGAATACAAACAAACATCGTACAGCGTGGCCAGATCTGGCAAATTGTTGATCGTACTCTTAGAGGCCGCGCGCTCTTAGAGGAACTTCCCTTACATCTGAGTGACCCCGATAAATATGGATTCGACACAAATATTGGTCATTTTCTACTACTTTTACATATCCCGATAAACGCCCCTTATGACTCCCTGGTTCTAATTTTCAAAAAACAACGCCTTTGGCCCCCAGCCGATGGGAGTTGTATTTGGAAGTCAACGCCTGTGGGAGTATCACCATTCATCTCAGTGACAGCGATAACTACGGATTTGACACTAATATTGGTCTTTTTGGATTATTTTTACATATCTCGATGACCCTCTATTATGGGCCTCGTTCCTTAGCTGATAGGGGCTAAATTTGCAAGTAAACGCGGTTTTGAGTTTCACCATTCAGCTCAGCGTCCCCGTAAACTATACATTTCACACTAATACCGGTCACTTTTGATTATTTTTACATGTCTCCGTAACTCCTCTCCCCACAGATGACCCCCCGGCCAGCATGCTATGGCGGTTGAATTTGAAAGTCATCGCTAATGAAAGTATCACCATTGATCTCAGCGACCGGGAAAACTATTGATTTGACACTAATATCGGCCATTGTGGATTATTTTTACATGTCTCAGTGACCCCCCTTTATTATGGCCCCGTTCCTTAGCTGATGGGGGCTAAATGTGAAAGTAAATGCAATCTTGAATTCCACCATTGAGCTCAGCGACACCAAAAACTATGGATTT
Organism: Thermobia domestica; assembly: GCF_964235325.1. NCBI lineage: Eukaryota > Metazoa > Arthropoda > Insecta > Zygentoma > Lepismatidae > Thermobia > Thermobia domestica. The sequence goes on from NC_137463.1 coordinate 80,309,108, forward strand.
GACATTAATATCGGTCATTTTAGTTTATTTTTACATGTCTCGGAATCTCCCCGGGGTGACCTCCGGCCCGCCTACAGTGATGGATGAATTTGAAAAACATCGCTAATGGAAGTGTCACCACTGATTTTAGTGACCGCGAAAACTATGGATCTCACACTAATATCGGTCATTTTCTACTACTTTTTACATGTTTCGGTATTTCAGAGCATATGTTGTATGGCTTATCTGGAAGACTATTAGCGGTCGAAGAATCACTCATTATAGAAAGCTGCCAAAGTAACAAAAGTGAACTCTGGATTAACTAGTTCATACATTCAATACGGCAGAAAAAGAAGCTTGATAGTCTATTCGATCTTGTTCTAATTTAATCTAATGAATATTTTATCTTACCTAACCCTACTCACACCTTGTCTTCCCACCCAACTTTTGGGCTTCTCAGATCAAAGAACTACGACTAGTCCACATAATTCTGTAACTTTTGCGTGAATGTGACAGCTAAATTATCAATTGACTACTTATTTATACATAAATGCACATGGTATACGCTTAATCTTTTAGCAAATTTTAATAGAGTCTCCTACAACATCCTGTTATCGCTGCCATAGTTACCTGTTCTTTTACCAAATAGACTTCTCGATAGATGATAGAAACCTTTCCACTAAGCAGCAACTGATTTATTTCTTAACTGTATCTTTGTCTGGATACTCCGAGTCTCATAGCCATTTTGAGACAGGTCGCTTGACCTAGTATGTTTGTTTACTTTCTTAATTTAACAGCACATCTGTCTTTGGAATCAGTACAAAAGACTCGGTAAATGAGCATTAATCTCACACAGTGACGCCAAAGCAATGATAAAATAATAACGTACAATTCCATTTTCTCTCGTAGTACCTATACTAATATCATCAGTCTATTTTTTTAATGAAGCAACCATTCTAATTTCAGAATATGAACGCATAAGCGAACTACCACACCTGCAGTCGCTCCTTCCTAAAACTGCCTGGCAAAAGACACGCACCTTTGGAATTGGACAGGGATACCTCAGACACATTGCCAGCTGGCTTAACAGACATTTCATGTGTTAAAAAGGACTTGGCACGGATATACAAAATAGTCACCATCAGAAATGACCTGTAGCTTAGCTTCCTTCGTAAGGACGACCGAATTTTCCACTTTTCGACGTAAGAATGAAAGAAAAAGTGCCGCACGTGAGAAACATGCTCGCAGAGTTCAGTTCATATATTTCTCTCTCTACCTACAGTCACACACGTTACTGACCTTCGATAAGGATGTACCATTACTAACAGGCCATATACGAGGGGAAAAAAGTAAAATTAAGTATCTTTGAAATACGTTAACACAATATATCTACACAATGTATTTAATAAAGATTTCTTTTTGCTACTCGGCTTTCTCTAGAAATGTTGATTCCTGTCAATTTTGGTTTAAGCGACTGTCTTATTTCTGTTCCTTATATACAGGGTGGATCATTATCTTTTTACGCCCTTGGAACTTTTAAACTAGAAGACAAACGCCAAAATTGTGTATCATGCAAGTATCGGCAGAGGGACACTTTTCAGCATACTCTCTGACACTATAAGGTTAACAGTTTTACCAACACAACATAAAGTTACATTTTTCAAATGGTACTACGTCAGGTTATTATATCTTTCAGATCTATATGTAAAACAAAAACAATCACATTTGCCATGCAATGTTGCAAAGTAAGGACGCAACAGTATTACAAAGATTCAAATTTTAATGGCTTCTATAGCAGTAATGAAACAAATGATATAGATAGCGCAACGTACATTCAAAGTACTTTAGTGTCTAATACGATATGCGCCAAAATATACAGTACTGAAACTCGCGCATCTCGAACACGTGGTTTCGTTTATCGACGGGGCATAGCTCCAGCTGTACTTATTCGCAGTAGTGAAAAGGAAGTTGTGTTGTGCAGTTGTTGTTGGAAATGGGTCTCTTAATGGAGGAAAAAAGTATTCATAGTTGAGCATTATTTCCGCTCATACGGAATCGGTCGTAAAGGTGGACAGAGTTTGAAAAACGTAGCAGAACAATTCCGAGAGGGGTTTAATAAGATGTTACCAAGTAACACAGTTATGCTGTCTATTGTTACGAAATTTCGCCGTTCTGGTAGCGTACTGTGTCAATGGAAGGGAAAGTCTGGTCGACGAGTAACTGTTTCGACAAATGAGAATCACGCACGTGTTCTCCAGCAGATGCTGCATTCGCCCCGACGAAGTCTACGACGAACGACCTTGAAACTGAACGTCAGCGGTAAGTCCGTTCGCCGATTGTTTAAGGACATAGGCGGATTTCCGTACCGGATACAGATTGGACAACGCTTGACAGAGAGATATGCGAATGGTGTATTGTGGAACATTTTTGGCCATGATGTACGAGGATCCAGATTTCTTGAAGAATGTGTGGTTCTCCGACGAAAGTCACATTCACTTAAACGGCTACATCAATCGCCAGACAACTCGCTTCCTTGGTTTTCAGCAGCCAGATGTTATCGTCCAGAAACTGCTACATAGTGCATGCATGACGATATGGTGTGCCATCTCAGCACACGGTTTATTAGGCTCCTATTTCGTTGAAGATGAGGAAGGCAATGCTCTTACAATCAACCAAGAACGCTACAAGGGTTTAGTGATCGAGCCGTTTCTTCAGGATTTGGGAAGGTTCTGTCGTGCAAGGAACATTCAGATGAATAGACAGTGGTATCAACAGGACGGGGCGACCAGCCATACCGCTCGAGAATCTCTAGCCATGCTGCAGGTAAACTTTCCACGACGAATCATTTCACATGGTACTGACTTCCCATACCCGTCCCATTCCCCCGATCTTACACCACCTGATGTCTACTTGAGGGGAATGTTGAAGGACAGTGTGTTCAACTGTGAAGATTCACCAAGAACTGTGCCTGCACTACGTGAGCAAATCATCTCCTTTGGCAGGAGTCTGCAGCAACGATATAAACACTGTCTACAGCGAGGCGGTGCACACTTTGAACACTTATATTACGCTAAATCAACACGCTAACAATGTGTGTATGTATGTACGTAGTGTGAATGCTATTTTTTTTTTTTTTAGGAGAAATAAACTTACAGTTTACAGTAATGTAATTATGTCATTTCAGTACTGTATCTTGTGGCGCATACTGTACTATGATCATGATATGATGGACTCGAATGAATACGAATAAAGTTACAAGAGATTGAAAATTTGATTATTTTTTTTAATTCTTTATTTATCTCGAAAAACTGCTTGGATAAGTATCTCATCTAATTGTATAGATTATTTTCAACAGATGTAAAAATCACTATTGTTTACAGCAATTTGATATCTAAAATCATTTTAGAGATATGGTAAAAACTTAACGTTTGCAACACTACTTGAAATTATGTAATTCCGAGAACTTATTGTAATTACATCTACCAAGAAGTATTGTTGTAATGTTAGAAGTAAAGTAAATCAAAATTTGTGTTAAAAGTTCCCACAAATACGCCATTTTAAGCAACATACCAAATATTATCTCCCCCCTTTTTTTTCATGTATCCGAATGGTTTCAGATATCTAACTGCTGTAAATGGCATTATGATCGTATTGAGAAAACGTAAGTAGTTGGATGTGATAATTATCTAAACATTTTCTCGAAATAAAATCCCTTGAAAAAAGTCATATTTCCAATTTCTTGTAACTTTGTTTCTACTCGTTCGAAATATGTTATATGACGATCGTAGTATTCGAGATTAAGATACTTTGGGTGTGTATTATCCCGTCCGTTTCACTAGCGTTAGGTCTATATTGTTGTAGAGTCCTCCAAAATTTGGTTGTTTTTCGATCTTTGTGATACTCTAGCGTCCTTGGCTTGCAACATTGTATGACAAGTGTTGTAAGTTTTCGGTTTACATGTAAATTTGAAATATGTAATACTGTGACGTAATATTTGAAAAAAATACAGCTTTATGTTGGATTGGCAACACTGTTAACCTTGTGGTATTCCAAAATATACCAAACATCTCCCTGCTGATATTTGCATGGTACAAAATTTCAGCGTTTTCTTTTTTTTTTCATTAGTTAAGGTTACAATTGCGTATTACGATATATGGTCTACCCTGTAATGTTTTTTTATGAGTATATATGAGAAGTTATTGTGCAAACACACATAATGAATATATACATCAATTTAAAGAAAATTCCATGCAGACCCCAAATCAAACTCAAGATGATTTTAGAGTCATACCAAAAATAATCAAGATCCTGATAATAGTTTTTGTGTGATGTTGCAGCTTTGAAAATAATGATGTGTTAAGAATTTTGATATCACTGTAGTACATGTACCTTCTTGCGAATACATCTTGCACCCTCTCCTTCCGCGCCTTCCAAACTGAATTAGTAGAGGAAAATAATACACTTGTATTTTCTAAAGCGACATGGTTCTCATGCGTTTATATCCAACGGTGATTATGAGAAATGAATGAAATGGTGGAATGAAGAAAGTGGGAGGAAACGGGAGAACCCCGAGGAAACCCACGGTGATTGTCCACCACAAAGTTCACTTGGCGGGAGCAGGGTTTGAACCCGAGACCCCATACACCAGAGGTGAACGCTCTACCACTGAGCCACCGCGGTCCCGCGAACTTGAAGCAGTTGTAGAATAGGAGCTTATGGGGTCAGAACTTAACCGAACGAGTTTCGCCTTTTTCAAAGACTGATCACTATCAGTGACTTTTATATTATTCCACTGATATATGAAGTCCTAATCTGAAGGAATTTATTGCGATCATTTCTCCATCAACTACTTGCATTGCCAGGATATACTTTTTTTTTTTTTTTTTGTATATTCGTATTTAATTGTGTGATATTTTTATAAGCTACATACATACAAAACATATATATGTTGCCTACATATATGTGTGCCTATATACATGTGTGTGTGTGCGTTAGTATATTTTTAATATGTTAACTAATAAGTAACCTTAAATTCAAAGCTTTCATTCATTAAGAAATTAAGTAATTACTGTGATTTTGAGATATGTAGTAATCAAATTAAAATTTTAGATTTTAAATACAAACATTAATATATTGTTCAGCTTCATCGATCAATACTGAGAAATTCACGATATACAGATCAAAGGTAGTTTCATCAAGTTTAACAAAAAGTCCAAAATAAGCCTCTTGAAAAAGCTATTATTTGTAAAAGGATACATAATGATTGTTTTTGGTTGTTGCAATGGCCTGTCCAAGCAGCTTGATAAAAATTCAGCGTAGCTAAGAACGAAAGCTGTTTGTTATATGAAGAAGGAAAAAAAAAAAAACGACAGAAGGAAAAGCTTGGTGATACGAGAATAGGGAGCACTGAATTCTACTCCACCCGGAAGCCGAAATCTTTAGTTACGGCTCTGATCATCGTTGTCTGCTGCCTGCAACAAACAACGAATTTGCACGTACTCTAAGTCGTACATCGTTCCAAACACGAACAAACTAATGAATTAATGTATTACATTGCTAGGAAAAATTCATTGTTGCTTGATACCCCACATGACTCCCTTTCCATCTGAAAAAGTTGATGTTGATCCAATATGGCAAATTCAAGATGGCGTTCATATTCGGGAAATATAGGTATCCAACCCGATTTACAAAGTTGACCTCTGAACTATTGTACCCGCATCAGCTTCAGAAACAGTGGCTCTTGCAACTCGTATCACACTATACATGGCTTTCCAATATTTAAGATTCCATTTGCTTTTCCTCATATTTCTAGTGCTCATTAGCAGCTAAAATTTACGTCCCTACTATATGACAGTAGTTTCATTTTCCTAACCCATAGTGAAATGATGAGATCTACTTGTAAACATTTCACTTTCAACGAACTTGAAAAGATCGTTACTGAATTATCTATGTCTGTGTGTCTCTGTCTGCCTGTCCGTCCGTCCGTCTGTCTGTCATTTGCAATGTTTTCAGTCTCGAACCATTCGACAGACCATCAAAAACTATCAGAGAAAGCAATTACATTTTTCGCGTCACCCTTATCGTTTCCGAGATATTGGCCAAAAAATGGCCGATTTCCAGATATTTAAGGAGCTATATCTCGGGAACCGTAAGTGATAGAGAGATCATATTGGTGTTAATCAATATCTAAAAGGATAGTAAATATTTTGGTACCAAAAAGTAACCGGTGGCCACTGATTAACTGTTTACTGGCCAACTGGCCACCGTTTCCCAGATATTGGCCAAAAAGATCGAATTTCTAGATATTTAAGCAGCCATATCTCGAGAACTGTAAGTCATAGAGAGATGATATTTTGCTAATTTTTGCGAGAAAGAGAAGAAGGTGCGGATACAAAGATTACTTTTACATTTACGAATAATCACAGTTATCCTTCCCACTCCATCTCTCCATTCTTTTTAAGTTCGTTCTGGCAATGCTCTTAGAGAATTCTCAACTGGTTAAATTATGTATTGAACAAAAGCACATATCTTTCCTGCAAATGATAGCTGTTTAGTAATTAAAAGGTTATTGCACTGTGGTTTCATCAGAAATGCCGTGCTCCAAAGAAGGTGAAGATAAGAACTTCCGCATTGCGTTATAGGCAGACTGGGTTCGTATGTTCCTCGAAATTCGTCTGTTTCCTTTCTACATCAAGTCGTCTTAAGTTACAATTCTGCGCATATGTGAAAAGCATAGCGTGTTTGAGCAGAAAGTAAAGGTATAGAAACATATTGTTGCTCTTTTTGTTGATGCAAGTGTATTAATCTTTCCTCACTATAATTTTATTTATTTATTTATTTAATGTTCTGCAGCTATGCCATTAAACTAACGCACACATCATACGCGCAAGTTAATTATAACTGTAGGACTGAATCAAATCACGAAACTTGTTAAAGTTGCCAAATTATTACACAGATGTATCGGATTAAATCATGTATCAAATTATATAACACTTCTATGTAATAACACTAAACACTATATGACTCTGACCCATTTATAGGCTACTTATGTAAATTGGATTATATTATGATCTTAGATAGTTATCCTACTCCCAACGACTTTTACTGATACAGTAATCACATTTGCTATCTGTCTTTCTTTTTAATTTTTGTATGTCAGTACTTGCAAAATTCCCCAATTATTATTATTATTTCCGATTTCACGCGCTTAGTTCACTAGATGTCCACGATATATATGTTACCAATACGACTTTATTATTTGCTATCAATAAACTCCTTTTTTCTCTTTCCCGGGTTCCTTCGTTTTTCCTAAAACCGTTTAAATCCAACCACTTAATATCTTACAGTTACACTTCTAGATATTGGTGGAATGATGCCTAGAAAAAGAAATGGGAAAAACTGGTATGTCTTCTAGCACCGCACAGTCTGGTATCTAATTCTCGCCCCCTTTGCATTATGGAACAAAGTCCTTTCGTTTAACTGCAACTAACATTAAGCTTTTCACAAGGACGTTCCCGCAGAGTATATTCTTCCAAGAAACTGGACACTATCCCTTAGCAGGAATTAAAACTAATCAACTCATTGGTCAATGAAAATTATCATGGAAGAACTGGTGGAAATCAGAAATGTACGAAGAAACGAGAAAACCCAAGAAAAAAACGCACGGAGTCCATCCTGCAGGTCTAGTGGTTAGGTCGCGAGTCTTTAGTGAACGGGGTCTCAGGTTCGGTTTCTGGTGTGTGAGTCTTGAAACCTGAACACCACACGATGCGTACCTTAAAATTGTAGGCTCAAGTCTCATACAGTCTCAGTGCTGATAATTGGACGCTAAACTTCAACATACAACAACAATCTCACAGACAGATATTGTTCATCAGAAAATTCACGTGAATTAGATCGAACCTGGGATCCCTTTCCACTGAAGATAATCACTCTACTGAGTTAAGTGCTTCCGCATCCAAAATAAAGAGGATAATAGACTGAGTCTTGTTTTACCAAAAAATTAAGTATAACATTTAGACTTTAAAAAATTGTCTACAGCACAATAAAGTGTACATGCTGTGTAAGCTGTAAGTAATTTGTTCAATTTGACAAGAACTATTTCAGACATTTGGACTCTGAACAGAGTGCCATACATTTTCTTTTCTTTTCTTTTTTATCTTCTTTCTCTACAGGTGTGCAAGCTGAGCAACTGCGGGGCTATTTTTAGACGAGATGATGTGTACAGAGGGCTAGGAAACACTCAAAGAGAACATGCCTTGGTAAAATTATTTATTTTTAGAAAATAATATCTTTGAAGTAATGGCATTCAGAGGATGATGAACTGAGTTAACTTCTCTTTGATGTTCATCTCAAAAAAAAAAAAAAAAAAAATCTTCCTAGAAGATGGTGCAAAGGGCTATTTATCAATTAATGATATGGAACAGCTAATGACATTATTGTTACGAATTTCTCTCTCATACAATTCCATGATCTAACATCAAAACAATACTTGACACAACTATAGGAAGAATCATTGTGAACTGAAAACGAATCAATCTGCATACGAGATTGGAGAATTGAATCGATCATTATTAAAAGGGGGTTTTGTTCCACTATATTTACATCGCACATATCCCCTTGTAACAATGGGCGATTCAATTGTAGAGTAGTATTACCGATGAAGCAGCCATAGGAGTTGTGTGATGCGAACGATGACCGTTCACCAAGAAATGGCCAGTGTGCATTCGGGGCTCAGTGTGGCTCGCCACCCTCAATAAGGTTTGCGCTGATGGGATTTTGCGCTCGCTCCCTCACTAACCTCACTTGCAGTCCATGTTCGTTAGGATTTGCGCTCTGACTTGCTCTTCAATTATAGGACTAGTGCTCGCACGGGCTCACTTCCATTTATTGAGCCCCGTAGCAGGACTCGAGAGTTTGAACGTGTTTGTTTCTGCTCGAGAGAGGCACGGTGCCTAAGTGGTAGAGTGCTTATCTCTGGTGGGTGGGGTCCCTGGTTCAATACCCGGCCAAGTAAGTTTGTGGTGAACAATATCGTGTCCAAGAGTTTTCTCAGGGTACTCCCGTTCAATCCTACATTCTCATTCCACTAATTCTTCCATTATCATTCACTTGCCTTAATCATCCGTCTTCCTTAGCCTAACAGCCATAATCGTGGGATGTTAAACTGAAAGATTTTTTTTTCAGCTGAAGGTAGACAGCGAGAAGCACTATCGGATAGTGCTATAGCAGTTGCCTGAGGAAGCAACTCGGTTGAGATTAGCGACAGATATGTTAGAACTGGAATACATAAAAAAACATTTCTCTTAACTAAAATTACAAAATTATATATTTTAAGTTTTCTTTTTTCTTTTTTTTTTTTTTCATTCTATGGGCAGTTAGTTCATTTATACACAGCACAATGCCTGCACTGAAATTGTATTCGGAATTAATTTACACATCACAGCTGCATTCGAAAAAAGGGAAACAGCATTTGCATATCTGATAAACGTATTGTACAGTATCTCACATTAACACTACATACTGCAAAGCAGGGACTGTGAATATATCCTCTATCACATTCCTAAGTATCATGTGTAGCATTTGTCAATAATAATAAGTCGCTTCCCCCAGCCAACAGCTCGAAAAAGTTTTCCTTTTCACTCAATTGAAATTATAAAGAATCACAATTGCATTATTAGCATTACAAGTATTTATGTATTCTAATTCCAGTTTCAAGATTTACGTATTCTACTTCAAGATGGGACTTTTATCTAAAAATGTTATTAGATTAAGGAAAATAGGAATACTAAACGCTATTTACTTTGATCTAGTATCTACATGCTTACGAACCTAAATTGGACCAACTCCCTATCCCTTGCCGATGTATTTGCGCTGCCTTCTTGGCCTAAGGCATAAAGGAATACAATGTATTTCTCATACCTTTCTGCTTATCTTCGAGAACACAAAGGTACAGTAATATTCACCTCTGGTGCAAGAGGGTCCTGGTTCGATTATAGGTTATGAGAGTTTGTTATGGATCCGTTTGTAATGCAGATATAAGCACTCTATATATTATCACTAAAGAAAATTCACGCAACTGCGAAACCCAACAGCTCACCATTGGTTGCAAAATCAGTGATTTGTTAGAAGTTTCTTTCCTGATATATTTATCTCTATCCATTCTTTAAAAAACTATGCTTAAATGTATATACAGTGTTACGCGCTGAACAGTGAAACAATCGACAATAGGACTTATCAAAATTCTTAAATCAATGTTTTCGTTCTTCTTGACGCAGAAAAATTAACGACAGTATTTTGCTATTTGACAATGGCATTGCGTCCCACCAGTCAAGTCACCTGTCACTTGCTTTCACCAACTCTACCGTTAGACTCTTCTGGGGGGGGGGGGGTATTGCGCGATTATAAGCGTCTATCAAGAACTTTAACTCTACATAAAAAGAGGCGCTTATATTCGAGTAAATATAGCATTACTCATCGATACTTCGATATTTTGGTATTCAATATTTTTCGACACTTCAATATTCTCATATTTACTTTTTCGATATTTTGATGTTCGATTTATGGATAGAGTTTTGATATTTTATCGGTATCGATTTTCGAAATCCAAATTCATTTATCACAGAGTCCTACTTCCCCACTGTCTCATGATAACGTGAAATGAAATGAAAACGTACAAAAATATGTTCCCCACTTCACAGAATGCTGTAACAATCATATATTTTTTTTAAAAGTTGTTACATAAGGAAAATATGAAATGTCATGAAGAAGTTCTCCTACCGACATAACAATCTCAACGGCAATCGTTTTCTCATACTTCGAACACTGTTTACAATGTATCTATTGAAGCTTTCCTGGCGACGTATTGTGAACAGGTCTTCTCGGGCTAGCAGCCAGGTGAATACTGTTATATCTTGCGACGTTTCGAGGGCTGACATCGTCCTCATCTTCAGGCGAATATGATGGTGCAATGGAATGTATGCAATATATATACTCATGTATGTATGATTGGACTCTTCTGATTGGTGGTTGAAATGGCGGCTTCTGATTGGTGCTTGGAATGGCGGGATATGATTGGTGTCCATGTTTTACTCAGTTGGAATCCTGTGTCTCTGTTAAGGTTTGTTTTTTCTTGTATGATTGCAACGGCTTCTTTTATCCTCCTGTCCCAAACTCTTCAGCATTTTGCTATTATTTCGGCATCTGTGAACAAAATCTTATGTTGCTGTTTGATGCTATGTTCAGCCAGTCCAAGCACCAATCAGAAGCCGCCATTTCAACCACCAATCAGAAGAGTCCAATCATACATACATTAGTATATATATTGCATACACTCCATTGCACCATCATATTCGCCTGAAGATGAGGACGATGTCAGCCCTCGAAACGTCGCAAGATATAACAGTATTCACCTGGCTGCAAGCCCGAGAAGACCTGTTCACTGTTTACAATGTTAGTAAACGTCAAAAAAACATGTGTTCCCTAGTGTTGTCCACGAAACGGGACGGGAAGTACATTTGCAAATTCGAAACAAGACGAGAAATTTTTACGCGTTTTATGGGGTAACACTAATTCATCGAAGTGTGATCTTTATAGAAATCCCTTGGATCTTCACGGCCGGTCCCGAACGCGGAATAATGGGGGAGAGGCACATTTACTTACTTTTTAATATAGAGCACTTTCATCTCTTCAGAAGCTGTAATTTCTCAAACAAACAGATGTTTTGCAGGGTTCTTATTGATCTGGAGAAATCTATTTCCCTGACTTTCCCATATAAATAGCAATAAATAACTGTGAATATTTATATATGAGATTTTTTTTTTCTATAGAGACAAAAAGTAATCAATTGCTCATAAGTACAATCCACTTACCTCCCATATAAATCTGATCAACGTCCCATACGGTGACCGTTAATATCTACCCACAAAGGTCTGACAATCAATTACTTTGAAGATACGATACTTCTTATACTTTCATTTAGCTGATAATCGTTGGTTAAGCTGAAATTGGCGTACAATTAATGTTAGAAATATACATTTTATAAAATTTCCCTGATTTTCCCTGATTTCCAGTCTTTTCCCTGAGTTTCTCTGACTTGCATCATATTCCCTGACTTCCTTGATCTGTAGGAATCCTGTTTTGCACTTAAGTTAGACTTGGAAGTAGATGTCTTCGAACAGTTTTAACATTACCGGCAATGAATGAAGGAAAACTTTTTTTTTTTAAAAGGTAAAATTCATGATTATTTTCTTGTTTCAATTGTATTACAGACAAGAACATTTTACATATAAAATAAATTTAAGTATTTATACCAAACAAAGAAATGGACTCATGGTCTTTAATCTGGATCAATTAAATGAATCTGCTTACTACTTGAAGAATTTAAGTGTCAAGTCTTGTCAACATATTGTATTCAATAAAAACAGACGTTAAAAAAAGAAAGGCACGAGAAAAAAAAAAAAAAAAAAAAACCTTCACACTGCTGAAGTGAAGAAACCCAGAAGTAAATAGATAGCACTATAAGTTATCTGAAACCATCAGTAATCTGGAGAGCTACAAGCAAAAGGTTGTTTATTTGACCTTTGAATTATGCAAATAGGTCAATGCTACGTAATAGATTAAAGAAAATCATAAGTACTTTTATTTAAATCTAAAGATAAGAATGTTTCTATCAAGGATTTGCATTATCTATGTTGTAATTTTAAACAAAAATGACATTAAAAATCACGATACAAAACAGATTAACACTAAATCAAGTACGTTTTAGATAGGCAAGCTGTAGTGTGCTTGTTTCCTATTTGAAAATGAAAACGCTTATGCTGTCTAGGCTGAGACGATGATGATGAAATAATGAATGGAATGGTGGAATGAAGAAAGTGGGAGGAAACGGGAGAACCCCGAGAAAACACACGCACACGATGTTTGTTGTTTCCTATTTGAGTACGGTACCATTTTATGTTTATAGAAAGTTTCAGCTATTATTATTGGTAGATTATGTCTAATTTATATTAACAAGTTGAACCTGCGCTGTCTACTCAGCTCATAATTCTGATATGACCATGGATCTCCTTCCCATTTTCTCGCTATATCTGTGTGTCTGTTTACATACATAAAAGAAGAACAGGATGACTCACAAAGGGAGTAAATTGCTATAGACAAATATATAAACGTAACTTTTAATGTAGATATGTTGGGTTGAGTTTGTGGCAAACTTGGAGAAGTAACAGATTATGTCAGATAGATTTTCGCCCCTTATAAATCCACATCCGTCCGAGTACGTCTCACTGTGAGTCTCACTGAAAGACTTTGAAGTTGCCCAGCAGGCAATAGGTTTTGTCATTCAGATTTAAGCAAAGTGCCTGCACTATCCATCAACCCACTCTACGTAGCTCCTCTACTGGTTGCCTAACACAAGGATATGAACCTTCGCTCTAGCGTAGCGACAACGTTAATCTTATGGGCTCAATGCGACCCATAAAAATGTTGATTAGAAAAATAATGGCACTTTTTTTTTTTTAATTTTGAATAAGAACTGGCAGGTCTACACCAAGTTTGAAATAGACCAGTGAAAACCGCACGTTTCTAGAGTTTGTGATTTCCGAGATCTCATTGTAAAAAGGAATTGGCCACAAACATATCAATGGAATTGGCCAAAAAACATACGAAGTTTTCTTGACCACAAACATATAAAACTAGCATTTTAATATATATATTATACAAAATGGTCAGCACCTAGGATCTTGGCATTCAATTAGTTTCGTTAAGATTTCCATAATCAATTCTGGTTAAATAACCCCTTCCACCTCAAGGAAAAGACTAATACACATAAATAATACAATTGAAATTAACATTTTAAAGCTTGAATTACAATTCGTACTGTTTATCGTTTACCCGTTCACTCTCCCCTATTTGATCCCAATTTTAAAAAATGCAGAGATCAGCTGACGTACTGATACGAGTTGAAACACCTATTTATTTCTTTACCCTTTCCCAAACTAAATTCAACCTTAAGTAACACCAACAACAAATTAACCATTTATTTTATTACATAATTTAAACATTTTGCACAAAACATAAGTTTATAAATTTACTTTCCTTCAATAATGTGAATATGCTCAATGGTACTCGAATAAACATTAGAGCACAATAGCAATAACGAATTTTAAAAGATGGACCTGGCTCGTAATATATTACGTTACGTATTATGGAGCATATTAACATTAGGTAGAGGTACCATTGAGCATATTAACATTATGCAATGAAACGTATTTTAATTTGCTCTATTCAATTGTACGCTCTGAATTTAGAATCAACAACGTCGTCATGAAGAATGCACATCAGTATTGCCAACGCAGAACGTAACATACACCGTAATACAGTAATACTACTAATAATACCGTAACTTTGTATTGCTTTGCAATACCGATGGCCACACACCAAGTATCACATTGTAAAAATGGAGCGCACTATTGTAATTTCGCGTTACTAGATCCCAATATCTTATTAACAATTATGTTCACGGGATTATCAATTCCCACAAGTTGCGGTAACTCTTCCCCTTCGTTTCAACTGTCTCTTTCTTGTTGAAACTAGTAGTAAACTACATATACAGTAGAAAGATCTTCCTTAGATCTCTCGGAATTCGTTATAGTCTGAAGAAGGAAGACGCCATTTCTCTTTTAATTTTATTTCAGAATATAAGATTAGGAAACTCAGATCAGTTTTAATAGCACTGAATAGTCTTAACCAGTTGCTCGAGTACGTCGGCGACAGACTGAGCCCTGAAAGGAAACTGATAATGGGTTGTCTTAACGCATGGACCCGATATAATATGTGTAAAATTTAATCATAGACCCTAACACACTGGTTTACTGGGAGGCCCACAACGATGTTAAGACATAGATAAATAAGTACATTATGGCAAATGAAAACCACGCTAGGGCTCCTCTCTGTTGCTAGGCGTCCGTGGACCTGGTTCGATTCCAAGAAAATGAGTTTGTAGTGGATAACATCATGTCCGCGGAATTTTCTCAGGGTTCTCCCGCTTACTGCCACTTTCTCATTCCATAGATTCTTTAGTTATCATTCACCCCTCTCCTTTAGCCTAAAGGAGTAGGGATATTAAAGTAGAAATTTTATTTCGTTTTACAAATCACGCTCGTCTAGATGTAAGCAGTGTAATAGATGCGAGCAAAATAGAGGAAGTGAAGCGAAATAAATATTTTAGATGTAGTTAAAAGATAAAGAATGCAGAGCTCCCTCGTAGCTAAGGCTGTTAGAGTACGTGCCTTTGGCGTGTGGGAGATCCGAGTTCGTTTCCCGGCGGGAGTTCATGTGGTTTGGAGTCCTATTTAAGCTGTAGGTCCACGTATCATATTGCCTTGCTGCTGAACGGGACGTTGAAATCAAAACCACTTCACTCTATGGACGTCAAGATTGATCTGTGACACTACAGGTGAACACTAGTTCAGAGTATTCGAAAACAAAAGTTTGAGGTATTTTATGAAGTAAAAAAAAAAAAAAAAAAAAAAAAAAAAAACCGAACAAACTGACAAATTAAGACAATACAAAAGTGGAACTTCACAATCTACACGCGTCACCGTGTATTATACATAAAGACACCTAAGATCGGTGGTTCACGTTGCTCGTACGAGAAATTTGTACAGGGTGTTTAAGTTTCAGATGGAAAGATTTTGGATAAAAGAGCATGCGTAGATGAGATAGGAACATAAATATGAAACAGAATTTTGAGAATGCAAGATGTACCAATCGCGACTGGATTTGTTTAGTAGTGCTGCCCAGAGATGAGGAAACAAGTCTTGTCTCATATATTGTAGAGATCTCATATATAAAAGATCTCAAAAATCTCGCTGGTCTCGATTTTTAAAAATCTCGAACTGTCTAGAAAATTTCTCGTCTCGTTTTGTAAACTTTATGTACAAAACTCATGTCCTGCTATTTTTCTTAATTTCACCAAGAAGCTAACAGAATTCTTCCGCGTTACGAGAAGTCTAAGAAACGTGTAACAGGTCTATAAAAACATCTAAACCATTGTTTTCCATATCTTTAAACGTTGATAACTTCTCTTCATTTGTGAAATTCTCGAACTTAGAAATGTACACCTTATTCCAAAGAAAGAAAGAGAAAAAAAGCGCATTGATTATGACTATTCTGACCTAAATTTTTTCTAAGTTCAACTTCGGATATCTTCGAAAAAAGTACACCAAAGATGCCAGGTTCGAGCCCCAAGCCAACCTTGGCAATCGGGAAAAATTACACAGATGTGTTTTTAATCTTATTAAAAGTGTAAGTGCGTTCATTCTTTTTAGAATAGGATATACTTTACATTTCGTTTTCGAGACGAGAGACAGAATTTTTGTCTTGTGTACAGCACTCTTGTTTGGTACAAAATAGGTTTTGATGGCATATTTTCGTTTCTTCGGCGATAAACTCTTGTATTCCTAAAGCCTAAACTCTAGTTGCCATTGAAACCTATTTTGAATAATTGTTAATTAGTATATATTTACATAGTTATTTTTAGCCAGTTTTGAGACAAAGAGTATTCCAATCCAACGTGAAGCTAATAAACAATCAATAGCACTTTTTTTTCTTTAAGTACATTTAACAAGTTCTGCAACTCAAAAACTAACACCTTGAGCGGCTCTCAAATAGTCAAGTGGCAAATACGCGTGCTTTTAGTGCGCATGTCCTTTGGTTCAAATCAGGTGGAGACTTGTGATCCCAATCAGATGTAAAACTCTAAGCTCTTCCTGTATCCTGAGTGCAGAACGGAAAGACCCCACATCAAATACAACCATATTAAAGACAAGTCATTATTATTATTATTATTATTATTATTATTATTATTATTATTATTATTATTATTATTATTATTATTATTATTATTATTATTATTATTATTATTTAAAGAGAGTATGAATTTAGATTGTGAATATATTATCTACAAAATAACAGTAATTGCTCTAAGATGTGAATGAGAGAGAGAAGGAAAAAAATTACAAGAAAGCACGGGTTTCCATTAAATGGGCGTGTTACGTAAGTGGACCACAAGATTAAGATCAGACTCTTGAACAGAGGAATCTTTTAACCATATACGGAAATGACTATATTGAAACTTACCTCATTAATAGCAACCAATTCATGTGTTCGACCTGTAATTGCACAGGCACTATAACGACGCCTCTGCATGCTTTTCGGGTAACACAAACACACGCACACGGGAAAACTAAATGAAGAAGAGCGTTTGAAGGCATCAGTGCTCTAACTGCTCCCAAAGGAACATTAAATGAGGTTGGCAAAGGCTGGCATTTGCTTGCGTATTTTGATGACGGTAGGAGACAAGCTTTCTTCAGGGCAGGGTTAACACGATACCAAGGCTTTGACTTCTGCAAATTAGCTTTTAAACTACAGGCTCGCCACCATCATCACACTTGTTCACATATATATATGGAGCATACAATGACTTCCTTACTCTTAGGTATTTGTAAAACAATTGTTATCCAGATGAGGTAATTAATGCACAAAACGTTCGATGAAGATTTTACTAACACATTTTTAGAATACGATTAGATATGTCGAAAATATTAATAGTCTTTTAAAAAAGATATCTCTGGTATAATTCGGAATAAAGACGTACAAGGCTAATATTACTTTGTTTTTTAAGACCTATTTTCGAACTCTCATCCTGCGTGATCTCTTGCTCTGTTCAATTGAGAAAATACAGAAATTCATCAATACCAATCGTGAGTAACACTTGATATCATCAAAGCAGATTAAGAAACAAAAACACAAATACTACAATACTGTTAGCGCATAACGGAAAAACTAATTTCCAAAGGTAAGATATACAGCAATCGATAGCTCTCACTGCACTGAACAAAATACGGGAAAGTCCTTATACCTGGTTTTTGACAAACTTCACACAACCTAATTCTTTTCTTTTTCTTAATTTTTTTTTTTTTTTTTTTTTGTAAACCTTTAGAGGCCCCATCACGGCGAAATTAAAATATCACTAATTTTACAGCAATTATGTGATATCTTCAAATAGATAAAGGATAATCGAAAAGTGGAACAAGAGCTCGCTACACAATATTATTTACACGAGATACCGTTATCACGACTCACTTATCTGCTTTCGATTTCCAGCCATTTAGAAAATCAGCATTTATTTTCGTGTTTCTAAATGGCTGCAAACGGAATGATACAAGATGACTCGTGATTAAGGGTACCTCATGCAAAATAATATTGTCTAGCGCGCTCTTGTTCCACATTTCGATTATCTTTTTATCTATTGGAAGATATCACATAATTACTGTAGAATTTGCGGTATTTTAATTTCGCAGTCATTAGTCCTTTCGCTAAGCTCATCCACTTCTTTGAAATTTAGCGAATAACTTAGACAATAAAGAATATCAAGAATATAGCAAGTGAGTCAGATAGCCTCCATTTTTTTCATTTGTTTCTATTTACTTACGTGAGATGAGTATATCTAAGTGAAAAAAGAACTTTAGGTACTTTCGGATATTGATATTTGTAATTGTAATAATAGCAATAGGACTTTCTACTTGGCTTTCGAGACAGTTGAATTTTACTTCTTTTTTTTCCTTTACGTTGGCCTACTTTAGCTTGATTTAATTAAGACTTCCAAATTTCATCCTATCTTACACCGAACAGCATTTATAATTCACCAAGGAAATAATTATATATGATAATTAAATTTAAATTCATTGTAATATGGCCTATGACAAACACTTTACCATTTTATATCGTAAAGGTCAGATCCACTGGTATTGTAACAAAGCGGTACTTGAGCGATTGACCGTAGAAATTCAAATCCCAATCAGTGGTAATTTCACAGCCTTGTTTTATTACAAGTGTGAACTCTTTAGTTAGTAGAAAAGAGGGCGTGGATCATGAATCAGAGTTGATAACGATGAGTTTTGGTGAGTGGTGGGTGAGAGTGGGTCGTGGATCAAGTTTTAACCGAATCATGCCATCCGCCATCTCTGGTAGCATCTATAAAATGCTATTAAATTACCGTAATTAATTAACCGTTTACCGGTCTTTTCTTATAGAACAGAAACTTGGGTGCGTAGTTTATGGCGTCACAGTTGTTGGGCACCCAAATTTATACACTGCACGGAGAGTGTTGAAAATTAATAAGACTTCCAAACTACGCTATGTAAAAGTGTCCGAAGTCTTATACAACGACTTTGCCCGTCCATCAAAAACGGTAAGAGATATCGAGATGTGTTGTTTTGCAATCGATTCAGCGTCCCAAGAATAGGTTCCACCTTCTTTATTAACTCTCTATACAAACCGGAAGTAGTTCAAATTACCTATTTCCAGTTTCAACACTTATCGCAATAGAACAAAAATTCTAATAGATAGAGACAAGGAGAGAGAGAGAGAAAGTAGACGGAATTTATTCTTACGACGCTGAATCAATTCCACAAAAATCTCTTTTCGATCTCTCTTATCGTTTTTGCTCTGATACTATCGATATATAGATGGACATTGTCTTTATATAAGACTTCCAATACTTATGTATACAATAGTTCACAAGTATTATTATTATTATTATTATTATTATTATTATTATTATTAAAGTCTGGGAGGTCTTTTGAGCGTGAAACTGCACACATCAGAGTTTTTAGTATTTATGCTATGAAACCTTTTCATATTACATAAGACATTCTGATGAAGGTATAAAATTCTTGCGAGTAAGCATTCTAAATCTTAAAATAGAAAATAATTATTTACATTAAAATACCTATAAATTTACCACTGTAAGTGAATTATACACGTGTAAGCGAAGGATGATTTATAGAATTCGCCATACATAAACAGCTGTAAGCGTATGGATCTTAGGAAGTTTGGTTATCTGACGCACGAAGTGAACTTTTATCTGAAACTCTCATCTTCCGCCGACCTATAAACAGAAACAGGAGACTGCTTGTCTTCGAACAGCACCTTATTATACTCTTCAGTAGAAGAGGTAAATCAGATTAAAAACAAATCTATGTAGAGTAGCTATTTGGTGAAAAGCGTTCTTTAAAAAAGAAAAAGAAAGGCAAAGAAAAAACAAGAATCATACCAGTAATAATCACAATTACTTTTTGTGTGTGTGTAAATATTAAGATGTTCATTATATCACATATTTCGTAATTTTAAACATACAAACATATTTCACGAAACAACATTTTGCACAATGCGCAGTACATCTAAATTTGACAGCATAGTTTATTGTTGGTTCATATTTTGTTTAAGTGGGTTACTTTTTAATTTAAAGATCTTTTCGTAAATCACTATACTGTAGTTTATACACTTCCAATTAGTTTTCATATAATGACCTGCATTTTCCCAATTATTTATCTTGAAATAACTTTTAATATTATCTTCTTACACTTTTCGTTTAGCTGATTCTTAACTTATTGCTAAATTTAAACGCTACGTACCATCCCTCCCCCCCCCTAAAAAAAAAAAAACTACTTTTGTTGAAAACTCACTACTATACTATAGATGTTTCAGTAATGCATATTTATGCATATATCTGTACCATACGACAAATCAAAATTTCTGCTTAGTTTTACAAATTCAACTTCAATATATGCAAAGTGCACAACTCATCTTGCTTCTTTGTAACTTTTAATGTATAAAAATCGCTGAAATTTTGTGCTATGCATATATTGGCAGGGGGGATATTGTGTATAATGACCGTAGTATTTGACATTATAGTAGGCCTACTTTAGATGAGCATTACCCCGTTCATGTCACTTCCGTTATTACTGTTGTAAAGCCCTCCAAAATTTGCAGCTTTTTCGATGTTTGTGATACTATAGTATCCTTAGTTTTGCAACACTGTGTGACAAGTGTGTAATGTATGTTTTCCTTTTACATGTAGATTTGAAATTTATAATAGCATGGAGCTGTGTGATTTGAAAAATAAAAAGAACTTTATGGTGCATTGACAACACTGTTAACCTTGTTGTATCAAACTATGTCTCTTATTTGCACGTTACAAAATTTCAGAATTTTTGTTCATGTTATATATCAGTTTGCTAAAACAATAACCCATAAAGATAACGACAGTTTAAACTTCGAGCCGCCTCTGTCTATGAATTAACAAGTACTTTTTTAAGAATTCAACATCGTTCGAGCTATTAACTAAAGATAAGCTTGGTATCAGTCAATACTGTTTCCTTTATATATATAAGAAATTTAACCAATTTATTTTTGTATTTATACAGTTTATTATTATCAAATTTACACTACACTCCTTCTCAACCTGAATTATGAAAGTTGCTTGCAATCTTCCAAAGGTTGAGAACATTTCACGAGGCAGGTAATTCACTTCTAAATACTCAGTAATTTGGAAACATTTGTTGCTGTTCATTCTGAAATGTAAAAGAACCATCGAAACAGTATTTCTTTTACTTGAAGTTCATGTTTACCGATGCGAACTTCCTGAAGCAGTACACAAGCATGTTCTACACAGGAACTTCACACAAACCCAACCCACTCTCAGAACAAGGATCTTGTAAGTTCTTCGGGTAACAGGAGAACAAAATATTGTATTGCATTCGCTCACACAAATTTTTCAGAGACTGCCACAAATCACTTCTTAGAAACAAGGAAGATCTGAATAAACTCAGATTACTATCATTATATCAAAACTGTCAGTCTTCAAATTTTAACATCCACTTCATGTGTTAAACTTGTTTCTCGTTCACGGGAGTCATATATATTCTGTAACACTGTACAGAAATATGAACAATTCTATTTCTTTAATTCTCAATGATAAAAGGGCTTTAAAGCATTGTTAGGAACCTACGTCTTTTGAGAGCTGTTTTAACACTAAACGTCAAGTCCCAAAGTCAGATTTATTACTCCGGGACCAGCAGCCTTCACTGGCATATTGATAACACGTAAAGTGTCCATAACATATATGCACAGTCTTGTTTTAAAAAAATGGCCACCCACTTTGATTTAGAAGGTGACATTCTGGGAACCATATGTAGGAAATTCTGAAACTGACTCTAAATAAAAGTCTCAATTTATTTATTTTTTTTAAAAAAAAAACGTATTTGTTTTATTAAATTCCAACTATGAGTTCGAGTATGAGCTTTGCAAAGAGAGATGGGTGGACAATTTTTTAACAAGACTGTACAAGTATTCATTTATGTATATGTACATGGTGCTTAAAGTGTTAAAAAAATCAGCGCCTTACAAGCGTCTTCGAGAAATTTATTTTCTTTCATAGTTTCATAAATAACGATAAGATGCTATGAATGTTTCCTTGTAAAATTGCGTGATTTTGTCAAGTCTCTACTGAATTTTTAAATAAGCCGGCGTAGGTGATTCCGCGTCATCTAAAATGGACAGGTCCGAGGACGGTTGAAAATAACCATGACTTTTTTAAAAGAAAAAAAGAATAGCAACTCTTTATCATTACAAAGATACGTGTAGCAGTTTAAATCCAGTAATTTTGCAAATTCACTATTATTCTACAGCGTTAGTGTGTTTTTCAACAACAGAGAAATCAGCATTAACTACAAAATTGACACGGAGGAATATATAATGTTATAGATTTATGGTACATTTTAAAAAATATATAAAGTATTTAGAAAAATGTAAAACTTTTGAGGCTTAGCTTTCCAGTAATAGCATGTTTTCTTTATTTATATCTTAAGTATTGCAATTATGTAGTCGTAATTGCCTCCTTTTTGCCGACTATACTTCATAAATGTTTAACATAAGTATACACGCCTCTTTGTCAATATTCTGTACAATATGTCCAGTGAATTGTATTAGACGTGTGAATTGTACTTTTACTTTAATTCTTCAGCGAAGACAGTTAAATATTATAGTTTTATAAATTATAAACGGACTCAGCACAATTTATAAATGATTAAATACAATAGTTTACACAAACAGGATTGCAGGTCATATTACGAAAGAACAGCATTTGCTTTGCAAGTAGATTTTTCTTTTTCTGTTTTCTGTGTCTGTCATCATACCACTACCAAAATATGCAAATCAAAATCATAAATATAAAAATTATTGAGTGTCTTATGATTTTTTTTTTTTTTTTTTTGTTAGTTTAACGTCCCATGATTATAATCCCTTAGACTAATGGAGAAGGATGATTAACGGAAGTATATATTTGTGAAATTAAATTTTTGTGCTCTCCCACTGGGAACTGAACCCGGAACCACATACACTAAAAGTACACGCGGTAGCCAACAGGCCACCGGGTACGACTATATAACATCATATCTAGGAACTCACAAGAAGAGTTACGGAAGTGTCACTCACCGATTTGAATGAAACTTTGCATACTTGTAGAACATCGAAAAATAATCGACACGTACTTTTAGGCAATAAGGGCAGAAACCACCCTTTGAACGGTAGGGGTGGTCTCCACGGATAGACAGAAAACAATCATTTAATCTAGAAGAAAACATATTGCCAGGGGGGGAGGGTAGAACAGCTGATGCATAATCTGATGTCAAAATTACAAAATTCAAAATAGCGAATCCAATTTGATTACAATTACAAAAGGTCTTCTGGTTTGAAATGCTATGTAGTTAGGCAAGGACAAGCAGATTACTGACCGATTTAAAACCCCTTTCTGTACGTACTCAAACGGAATGCTTGGTTAAAGTGCGTCTCTGCAACTTTCATTATTAGGGGTGCTTATTTATAGTGAGGCCCTCGTCTTTCATTATGCCGGGTGCTTATTGAAAGTGAAACTTTCGCCTCTCACTAGTCGGTGTCTTTATTTAAAATTATGAATTTATCGAGAAAATGTTTTGCAGCAATGATATTCCACAAAAAAAGTGTGTAATGTATAAACAGCATTTACATAGGCGCAGAGACACACTTTAATAAAGCATTTCCGTTAAAATATATACAAAAAGGGTTCCAAAGCGGTCAGTAACCTTCTCGCAGTAACTCCTGCCAACTATGATTGTACTTGCCTCACTACATAGCATTTCAAACCAGAAGACCTTTTGTAATTGTAATCATCATATTGGATCCGGCATTTTGAATTTTGTAATTTTGACGTCAGATTATGTATCAGCTGTTCTAAACCCCCTGGTAGCATGTTTTCTTCTAGATTAAATGATTGTTTTTTTTATCTATGTTTGAATTTCAAAGAGCGATTTCTACCCTTAAAACCGCACCATTGCAGAAATTTAAAAAAAAAAAAAAATACGTGTCGATTATTTTTCGATGTTCTACAAGTATGCAAAGTTTCATTCAAATCGGTGAGTGACACTTTCGTAAGTCTCCTTGTCAGTATCATTGGTTTGAATTTGCATCATTAGAAGATCTGTTAACAAAAATTAAGATATGCAGAACAATTTGGGTTTGAATAAAATGATACGTGTACGCAATAGACGTATTACATACCTTCGTGTAAAAATAGAACAATCTACGTAGAGAAACAAATACATACTTAAATCTTTATATCATTACATATTTTACATGATCTTTATACAGCTTCTCTCTCTGTATCTGGGTCAAATTCACGATCATTTATTGACCTAGAGTCCTGGGTTCGATTCCTGGTAGGACAGCCTAGAAATCTGAATGCATTACGATCGTTCGGATTCCACCTTAAACCACAAATCCATGTTTCTTACAGCTTCGGTGTTGAAAAGAGGCTAAACTCCATCTAACTTTTTAAAAATTATTTCCATCGACCGGAATACACCTTCTTCTTTGGTGTCAATGCAATATTTCAACTGTTCATGCTTGTACACTATTATCATAAATGAATTGAAGTTATTTTTCATTAAAGGAGACAAGTGAAGGGGCGGGTGCATTAAGGATACAATGATACAATGTAACTAGCTCATTCCATACGCGAATTTATATGAGGATATTGTCCAATATTGCCATGAATTATGAGTACCCCAAAGCTAAACACATGAATATTTTTATATCATAGAACTTATTTTTCTTTACTTCTTCATTTTTTATTTTATTTTTTTATTTTTTATTTTTATTTATTATTTTTATTTATTTATTTATTTATTTATTTTGTCTATATTATTACAAGTTGCGTAGGTAGCATTCTCGTGACAGAATATATTGAACTTTAAACTGTACTTTTTGATTACGATATTTCCTTAGAATAGACATGAAGACAAGGATTATCTACAATAGATTTTATAAGCACCTCTTATCTGTTTAAACACATGAAGTTTCTATGTCAAGCTCTTTGACTTAACAACCCAACGACTTCGTCATAAGAACTGAAATGTCATCCTAACATTTTTCGTAGCCTGATTAAATGTGTGATTAGTATTCCTATTATTACACAAAGAAATAATAAAAAAACGTTTTGCATGAGAAAAGGAAACATAAACAGCCATGATTGACATTCTACTTGCTGTAACGTTGATCACCTGATGGAAATTGACATTTCTTCAAGTTGCCTGTGATGCTTACGACAAAGGAAACTCATCAACGCGATTTTGAACTCACGTCTACCTTTTCACACAATTTTTCATTGTCACTGGATCCACAAAAGTTACAAACCTACCTGATTATAAATGAAATTATGGTTTCGACTCCATTTAAAAATGGATTATTATTATTATGTCTATACCAGTCATTCCTAAACAAACCAAGAAATTTGTTTTAACAGAATGATGCAAACAAAACTGAAATCCTGTATTTTACGTCCTTGTAAACTAGAATGATGACATACTCACGTGACTAATTTTGAAAGAACTAGTAGAAAGAGCTTTTAAAAGGAAACGGGACAATTTCGAAAAAGAAACACAGACAAAATGTTGTCCAACAAGAATGCACATTATTTGGAATTGAGCCAGAGATTCCACGTAACAAAGATGTTTAAAAAAAAAAATGTTCCACGGAAATACACAATATTTGAAGTAAGGTTTCACACACCTACATATGACAGAAGACGATGAATCAATGGTTCGATCCCAGGATAGGGGCCGCGGTGGCTGTGATAGAGCGTTCACCTCTAGTGCTTGGGGTCCTTGGTTCGATCCCAGGTCGCACCAAGTGAACTTTGTGGTGGACAAACACCGTGCTAGGGTTTTCTCGGGGTCCTCCCGTTTCCTCCCACTTTCTTCAATCCACCATTTCATTCATTTCCCATTATCACCGTCTCCTTTAGCCTAGCCAGCATAATCGTGAGACGTAAAACTTAAATATTTCATTTTTTCGATCCCAGGCCGTGTGAGTCTGTGGCAGACAGCATCGTGTCCATAGGTTTTTTCCTCGGGATTCTGCCGCTTCCTCCCACGTTTTCATTTCACCAATTATTACATAATCATTTATTTTCATATCATCCGTTTCCTTTAGCCTAAAGGGTATAACTGTGGGATGTTAGAAAATTTCATTTTTACATCTATAAGATAAAATGTGATCATTACAAAGATATGGGCAAACAATGAAAAATTTTGGACGTGGGGTTTGTTGATGATTTCTACCAGTCTTTTCTCTTACAATACTCTTTTATATAGTTTTATAACACCCATTTATGCCGTAATTAGATCCTGTGAAGACAGATTTCAACCGCGAATCGAACCCACAAAGGCGCTCAGTAATTTGTCAACAAGTCACATATTACACATCTTGATAATCAGTCTATCAAAATTACAGATAAATTTGCTTCGTTACATTTTCAAAATTGTTTTTTACAAATTTTCATATTCTTTATTTCTTAGAAATTTTGAATATTATAATACCACTACTAATAATAATCTAATGCGACCTCCTCTTAAACTAAACACACGACTTTTCATGTGTATCCTATTGTGAAATCACTTTAATCAGATGTTTTGCTGTATCAATAATTTCTGACAAAGTAGACTGATTACTGCAATTTGTCCTGACTCAAATTAACCGTAATTTCCTTTCACTGTGATAAACTCAATCTATCAGTTGGAAAGTTATTGGGAAAAGAAAATCCACTTTTCAACGTGACTTTTCACTTCAAAACGAATTTTCTTTATTAACGAGAACAACTCCTCTATTTTTATAATTTGTGTATGCATCGAACAGTTATAATGTATTTTAATGTTTTTATTAATCAATATTATATTCTTCAATAAGAGTGTTCCTAAATTCACAAGAGCATTCCTGAGGAAATGCCTATATAATGCAAAACTGAGCCTACTCATCCACACACGTACTACGCATACATTCAAAGGAATTATTATAATCCGGTACTAACTTAACTACACCGTCGATGTATTCCCTTGCCACTACGGTATTTAGCTTTTTAGGAAGAAACTCTATACTAAGCACAGATACACTTAAGTTTGCCTTCGAGACGAGACAGCTCTTCCAATCATACATACACTATTCCAATAGAGAACACACTTTTTTCATGATACCTTTCCGAGATAAGACGGCCTCTTGATTATGTCTCTCATACTATTTTCTCTGCTTCGATGGTAGTCCTAGCGTAGCATACACTGCATGAAACATTTCCAAACATCATGATGATTGCTTTGTATTAGTTCAATGCAATTACTGATGGCTTGTTTTAATATATTTTTGTAGTTTCATGATACTCATAGTAAAATTTATAGAAACAACTTAAAATATATGTATAGTCAAAAATAATATTACGTATAGGTTGGAAGTTTAAGAAACGATGGCTCAAACCTATACTTAATATTATTTCTGACTGTACAACTAAGAATTTTTGCCACCAAAGGGAGTAATCCGCACTCAGAAGGATATAACCTACGCTGCTTACCATTACCATCATAAATACTAACATAATTTTTATTCCAACTCATACATTTTCTCTATCCAGCCACAATGGTCTCGTACTCTCGTTTCCTGCTCTCTTAAGAACGAAATTTATTTAGAAAATCAATAATTGAGGTGATACATTCTGGAACTGCTCGAAATGAAAGACGTCCTTGAACTGATTTCTCATTGTAATAATTTACAAGGATTAACTTTTACCAGAAATACGAACTGAGAACTGACTTCAACGAGGCATGATTCCTTAAAAAAAAAATCTAATATGATCATCAAGCATAACCATGTTCTAGGTCCACAGGAAAGAAGAGTGAAACTTATTCAATCAAGATTTTCACACTATGCTTAAAATATTTTTTTAAGGCACTTATAATCACACTCCATAACAATATAATTAAGTATCCTCATTAAGTCTTCACTCTCCCTGAACCAAGATAAATTTAGTTCTTAATAGTTTATATTAAGACTATAGTGCGATCCACATACACCGTAAGTGTTACTGTCACAATTTTTCTATAGAAACAAGATACAAGGACATACATTATTGCTTTCGAATGATACAATATCATTAGGATAAATGCTCAATGTTGCAAAAAATGTTCTGCATGTGCATCTGGCTACTATAGATAGCAGACACTATACATAGCAAATAATATATTTTATGCTCTTTGAATTTATGTCTTCTATCTCAGTGAATCATCTTTTGCAATTGTTCTTGGACAATTTTCAAGCACTTCTAACACATATTGTAGAAGCAGGTCCAGATCTCTAGGATCTAGATTATCAGAAAGATTCCTAAGAATGTATTCCTTTTCCAAAACCTATTCTTGCACACGACACGAAACCTATATAACCTAATGCTTATAATTTTGCTTCTCTTTAAAATAGAGTCCCGAAAACCCGGCCTAATGTGGACGATAGGGTAGCCGTTTGTGAAAATGCCGAATTATCGGGAATAGGATTTAAAAAAAGAATAAGTACGAGTGTTTCCTCAGAAAATACAGTACTCATATCGTATATATTAGTTACTTGAGAATACAACAGAGAATAGATTTTTCAATTACCCTTAAACAATGGAAAAGTACACTTTATGAAGGCACAGAGCCTTTACTATACATGAAAGTGAAAATTAATGAATACACACTGTACAGGAATTTACCTAATACGACAGACCTCAGAAAAAAACTTGAACGGGACTGCGCGCGTTTTTTTTTCTTCTTCCCACGGTCTGGCCAAGTTATCCGGACTGCCGGATTATCGAGTGCCGTGTTTTGGGGACTCTACTGTAATATGGGGGGCCGCGGTAGCTCAGTGGTAGAGCGTTCACCTCTGGTGCTCGGGGTCCCGGGTTCCATTCCAGCCCCCGCCAAGTAAACCTTGTGGTGGACAAACACCGTGTGCGTGGTTATCCTCGGGGTTCTCCCGTTTCCTTCCACTTTCTTCATTCTATCATTTCATTCATTACTCATCATCACCGTCTCCTTTATCCTAACCGGCATAACCGTGGGACGTAAAACTCAAAGATTTCATTTCATTTTTTCTACTGTAATATGCTCCACATAAAGACGTAACAAATTCTATATTTAAAAAATTAAATAAATAATAATCTAAATTAAATGCGAAAAAAATTACATGAGAATACGGAAAGCGATCTACTTCTCGAAAGAACTTCTTCCTTTGTTGAAAATTGACACAAAATTCAGTAGATATGTATTTTTTGATAGCTGGTAACATCAATATAGAGAAAAAGAGAAATAAGTATGTATTTAATCTTGTATAGGACCAACAACGGAATACTCTGTAAAGGTGTGAAACATGTTTTCAGTAACCTTGCTCTGCAATTGAATTACAAGAATAATAATAATAATAATAATAATAATAATAATAATAATAATAATAATAATAATAATAATAATAATAATAATAATAATAATAATAATAATAATAATAATAGAAACTTTAAGATTTCGCCAACCAAGTACGTATATCGTTAATGGTATATGTTATTTTTAAATAAACTCAAAAACCATGAAAAGAAACTATAAGCCGAGACAGTATTGCAAATGCACCGAAGAAGCATTGTATTCATAACTGATTTCAATTTTTAGAGAAGTGACATTGAATCTTTGCCAACGCAATGTTTTCTCATTTCCTTGGTCTTGGCATTTATGCAGAACCTTAAGAAGGGGAGGGGGAGGGAAAACATCTCTAACGATGCGCTATTCTCTCCGAATATACACACCAAATCATCCGAAGTAAATCCGTAACAAGGACAAAAGAAAGAAAAAAGGATGCTAGTAAATAATACGTTATGTTAGGTTAGGAAAACAAGAATACGAGAAAGACATCTCAGTATGCTATCAATTACACGCTGATGCTAAGTTCTCTTGTCAGAGTCCCAGTGAACTACGGCATTAACTTTGGTTCACAGGTCAGAACAAAGTAACACTGAACTTCCGAAGATAAGACTAAGAGAGCCAAGAACCACGAAAATTAAACTTAAGCTGTTTCTAGATGCTCATAAAATTTAGTACCATAAACCATTTGTTAGGAAGCAAATTTAACTTGGATGGAATTGCGAAGTTCAAAACCAGTCACCTTAGTTCGTAATTAGATTTTTCTAAATAATAATAATAATACCAAGGATAGTATTCGTATATCGCACGCGATCGATGAAATTCTTCTGATCTTGACCAAATTCAGCATGATGGTACGCCTTGGTGAGCTTAGTACGCATATAAAATACAATGATAAACGGGTTGATATCCGAGTTATGGGCCACCGAAGTTACAACGATACGTTGTATGTTGTATATTTACTACTTGTAAATTTTTGGGGCGTAGAGTATTTTATATATGTAGTAGACTGATTATGCCATTCGAAGAAGAAAAAGAAAAAGAAATATGTTAAATATAATTATATAAGATCGATAAAAAGAAAGATGTTTATATGTTTGTATATGTTTTAAATAATATGACTTTGGATACGTTGTTGTCAGGGGCAACCAGAATCATGATGTAAATAAATGGATGAATTGCAGCAGAGGAGTTATCGTTTTCTTAAGGCTCAATAATAATCATAAAGAACCAGAATAGTAAAATTTTATCGTCTTAAAGTTAGGTCTGGACAGTCAAATCTTTCAGTTTAACATCCCACGACTATGTCCGTTAGGTTAAGGGAGACAGGTGATTGAGGCAAATGAATGATGGCAATGGAAGACTTGGCGGAATGATAATGTGGGAGGAAGGGGGGGAATACCTGAGAATACCCATGTTATCCACCACAAACTTACTTCGACAGTCAAATTTTCGCACAAATTCCCAACAAGTGTATCGCACAGCCCCATGGGAAGTGTACCGAAATTTTAGAACTTACAAACAAATTACCATAAATGTGCGCGTAATTTTCGACCTCGCATAATTTTCGCATCCCAATTTTGAAGGGCATTTTCTGTATATTTTATTTTCCTCGCGTAATTTGCGCACGCGGAAACTTTTTGTGAAACAGCATTTTTCCAGGAATCAATTACGGTAGCTAATAAACAATTGGCAACGCAGGAAAGCCATTGTTGTAAGGTAAGAAATCACACGACTTCTTAATCAATTTTTTAATGTTATTTTTCTACAAATTTAGAATTAATTGTTTGTTGTCAATTCTTGCTTCAAAGAAAATGTATACCGGTATTTTCGTGTTATTTTGACTGGGGAAAAATTAGCCTGTTCACTGATGTGGCTAATTTTTTCCCCCTCATAATTTACGCACCCTTGTTTCAAAACAACTTTTTTCGTCTAAAAAGTGCGAAAATTACGCGAGTAAATACGGTATATGCCGTAATAATAACTTAAAATCAATTTTGAGTCCCCTAAGTTCCTCCTATATTAGACAATGGAATATTACTTAAGTGAATCGTAATGTCGTGGGTGATGTATCACAAGTAGTGCTGTACATGAGACGAGAAATTTCACCCACGTTTCACCAAGTCACACATATTTTACATTTCAAACATTGTTTTAATGTTATATGATTCATAGTACAAAAACTATAAATTAATAAAGTAATTGTACAAACATAATGAAGAGCATTTATCAACATTTAAAAATACACAAGTCACTACACAATATCCTCCAGTAATAAATATGGTTTAAATGCTGTTATATCACGTCCTTTGTGGACCTCTCGTTACGTGGAAGTTTTCTGATAACTTCAAAACGAAAATAAGAAAAAAAAATCAGATCCTAAATTTTGTAGCCTACATAAATGCACAAAATGAGACGAGACAAGTTTTCCGAGAATCAGAACGAGACCGAGACCCCTACACAATTTACGAGACGAGACGAGATAACCTTACTTCACGTCTTGTCTCATAGGCAAGACCAGCCGCCAGTTTTTATTATTATTATTATTATTATTATTATTATTATTATTATTATTATTATTATTATTATTAAAATTGAAAATCACTACTTTACACCATCTTAACCAAATATCGTATGGTCAGACGTAGCCAAAGGGCTGGGTCCGGACTCCCCCTCCCTTCCGAACCAAAAATGTGAAAAATTAAGGAAGGATGGAACAATAAGAGACGAGAAAAAGAAGAATCAGCGTTAAAAATATAAAGGTACAACAAGCATTTTGTTACTCTTTCTTATGAGAAGTTTTCTGTGGAAGAAAAAGGGGGGCGTAAAGTTAAAAATGGATATTATTGGAACAGCATTCCGAATTCCATGTAGCTCCATGCTAATCCTATGGACTACAAATGATGATTGAGAAACCGGTTCGATAGACTCTCAGAAGAACTTAAACTCTGAAGATATATAAAAAAAAAAAAAAAAAAAAAAAAAACTATTGAAAAAGATATATTCTTTTACTCGAGATTCTTAGTAGTTCGTTAATAAAATACTTACTCCTCATTTTATTGTTCTTAAAACATACCCTCATTTTATTGTCCTAAGAAACCAATATGGGTATGTTGCTAGTAAAATAGTTTAGAACGATCGAGCCCCTGGTGTGTAACCAGAGTAGTTTATGTCATGCCCCCCTATTACGAAATCTTGGATAAACGAACCAATATATGTTTAGAGTAAAATAGTTTAGAATGATCGAACCCCTGGTGTGATAACAGCAGTATTTCGCCACGGAACCTCCCCCCCCCCCCGAACCCATTACGAAATCCTGGCTATGTGCCTGGTATGGTTGTAGACTTTGACAAACTTAGTACTATATTAAATAATATAGTGTGCAGGCCTCTGGTTTCCGGGTTATAGACCAAAGTTTAGGTATGGATTTAGTCAAGTCTTTGCAATAAAAAAAATAAATAAAAGTATAATTGCTCTTTAGAACAAAAGTACAGGAGGAAACCTGTTATTAAACTTAATTTAGCCACAAGGAAGCACATAAGCCAGTTGATTAGCTATATTGTGAATGCAGTATGTATTTACAACTAAGTATACAATAATTGCAAAATTGGAGCGAAGCGATCGACCTTTATTGATTATTCGTTTTCGGTGATTATTCCTCAATGGTAGGTCCAATCAGGATATGCGGCCCTTAGCGACACACAGCACGCGCTCTCGAATCAACATTTTAAATTTGGTGGAGAACGGTTCAAGCATCTCAGAGGAGTATCCGGACAAACGAACACTTAACTTGAGTAAAGAGGAGCTTCGCTGCAATAAACATTTACTTATATGTACACTCATGTCCAAAATGACTATCGCATATCTATAACTGTTTTCTTGTAAGAATATAATTTGATAATGATTTTGCAGGGTACTTTTAATACTGATACTATGTGTATAATCGGGAAATCTATATTTTTGGTAAATTTCATATGAAAAGAATTATAAATACGAAAATCAGTATGAGTAAAACAAACTGTTGCTTAATGGACAAGAAAGTTTTATTTTCGTTTTATTGTTCTTATTTACTGCTCTTTTGACATAACATTTGCCACATAGCTACATGTATTTGCCGATTATACACATACTAACATAAGAAATACCGGACGAATTCGTTACCAAATTATATTCTTACATCATCATATTTATAGACATGCGACAATAATTTTGGACATGAGTGTACCTGGGTATAAATGAAGGTTGTTTTCCACTATAGGGAACTTACCAGCTAAAATATAAGATGAAACATTAACTAAATTTCTTTTCTTTGTTATCGATGAAATTGGATCTTTATTATTAAGCGTAGAAGAAAAAAACATTTCAATGAAAATTAACATCGTATATTTTTAAATGTTCTGTTAAGTCCCTACAATAGTTTCGCTCCATCGGCTATCTGAAAATTCAGCTTTTTTTTTTAAAAAAAAAAAAAGTCATGTTACAAATTTCCCATTCTTGCTACTTCTGTGCTGTATAGCACCTACATTAATACACCAATATTAATTCTTAATCATTTAAGTTTTAAATTCTGAAGTTCCATGTGTTTTGTTCGTCGGTTGGCTGCATACATAGTCATCTTGCTACCTAGACTATCCACGCTTACTTGATATATCTTTTAAGTTCCACGCTCGCTTACTTCATGCATCTTTTAAGTTATTTTTAACCTAGATGGAGAAAGAATATTACAATACGCTTAGATTTATATGACTTACTCAACTAATAAGAACTGGTTGGATTTCATAACACGCAATGTCTATAATAAATTTCTGGGCATATATGTTGAAGTAATAAAATGATTGGCGAAATTAGTTTTACAGAGCCAACCGAAGCCATTATTTCTTAACTTTATATATATATAGTCCTTCTGAAGTTGAAAGAGTCAATTTCGCCTTAATTACTACTGATCACTAAAGGTTTATTTTTAAGTCTTTTTCTGTACATCGCAGTTTCGTGTCTCAAACTTGCATTAAATCAACATATTGTTTAATGATTTTCAACAATTTCTTAAGAGAAACTGTTACTATTAGTTATAGTATCACTCCTTGGTTTTGAGCCTTTAAAATGTCATACAAATTGCTAACGTTTTTTTTTTTTTTTTTTTTTTTTTTTTTTTTTTTTTTTTTTTTTTTTTTTTTTTAAAGAATAATGTAGGTTAGGTTATGATAGTGAAATCAAGTTTTTGGCTAAACTTAGATACCAACTAATTCATTCTACAGCTCAACAAACCAAAAAGATTCATTATTGCAGAAACAAAAGCTCGTCATTCAATAATATACTGTACCAGCCAATCCAATTCAGGAATTTTTATATGAACCTTCTTAGTCTTCTCAGAAGTTACAATCTTTTCAACTTTCAGGTACATAAATAAATTAATAAACGTATGTCGAATTTCCACATGGTGCCAATGAACATGCTCGTAACTCACCTTTAGTTTCGAGGTGAAAAAGAAAAGGTGGGAAGTATCGTACTAGTGAATGTTTCTTCTTGTAATTCGCTGAATGTAATTAATGGGGATTGAGAGCACGATAAACATGGAAATCCTAAACAGCATTATATGAGTTTGTATGTTTTGCCTGCTTGAACTCCAAACAAACGCTAGTGAACCGGATATAAAAATATGTAACGTATTCGGTTGGTTTGTGGTAACTTGGAGGACAGTGTAACAGTGGTTAAACCAATTTAAGAACGGTGATAATTCATCTAATATGCACCATGTATAGGATCCATTCAAGTCATAGATATAACAGAGATAACCCTTGTGACCTAATCTCACGTTCATGCCATCAATCTGACATTGCGCCTACTCGATTTTACACTTAAATCATCTCGACATCTCGTTCACATCATCAACCCAACATCATGCTCATTTGACCTCATGCTTACATCATCCCTGGAATATCACATTCACTCAACCTCACACTCACATCACCTGAATACAATGCTCACTGAACTTCATACTCACATCATTTCGACAACACGCTCACTTGATCTCACACTCACATGATTTGGAACTAGCACTAACTCAATTTCATGCTCACTTTGTGAAGTGGAGGTCAAATGACCGGGAGTTCCATGCCTATGTGAGACATTGCAAGCATTCAAATGAAGTGCTAAGAACACCTCCATCAGCTTGGGAAACGGTATAAACTAGAACGATGGGTCCTATTACTTGTACAGAAGTGGCGTATTCAGAACTTCATCAAGTGGGGAAGGTTTAAACAATCAACCTTATACTTCAGGATAAGTGTGCTATATCTTAATATAATAACTGTTTGTATTTCCATTTCATGCTCAAGAGGAGTTTAAATCTGAACCCCCTTTGCCTACGACACTGTTATATAATATTTCTTTGTTGCCTTGTCAGGTGAAAGAATTCGTGTATGGATAGAATGCTGACGTGCGATAAAAAGAGCGTTCTTAACGATATTCAACAGCACCGTTACTGTCGGTTGGGACCACATAACTCCACTCTCAAACAAAATTCACAATTCCGAAATTATCACTGCACAAACGCAAGGTTATGTTGTTGGATAGACTGCTTAGGATAGCATATCGCAAATCGCTGCACCCTGGCCAGATAATCATCCACCCTGGGCAGAGATCAAATTTAAACTCCAATTTTGATGGCCAAATAGCTCGAAAAACCAAAGCGAAATATTTTACATGCTTCCTGAGCAAGTCAAAGTTTGCTTTTATGCACGTTTATTATTTTAATTAAATGATGGACGAAAACTGATAAACAGGTAGTTAAGTTCGCCGAGGAAACAGTCTTCTGTCTATTAGTTGATAATTCCATTTACTTCCTTTCTTTTTAAAAAAAAAAAAAAAAAATATTCCAGGAATAATTGAAGTATATCTGAAAATTATAGGCGCATCACATTACATACGTAGAATAAATGACTAATTTTTACAAATTAATCATGAAACAAATAGCTATAAAGTAATTTAATTTTGTAAATTAGCCCATGAGATGAAATACTGTGAGGACAAGACAATCGAATGTTACAGGCATTGGGGTTGTGCAACTAAATATCAGAATGACCTGGCAACTAATATTTCTTACAAAATTAGTAAGAAAAAAAAAATAGTATTCTCAATCCTGAAGCGTCAAGGCTCCTGCAGCCAGGTCATGGTCATTAAATGCTGATTAATAGACTTTTTTTTCTGTTTTATTTTCAACTTGATGTAGTAAGAGGTTACGCCCACCTATAATAGAAGACTGACAACAGAGAAAAGAATAGAAAATACTTACGACATTTGGCTCCGATGCCTCGTACAGGTAGCAGAAGACCAAAGGTTCCGTTGTATCCTTCACGAGATACATGAAGCACTTGTGATTCACGTTCGAATGGCAAAAACGAGTGATGTTACACAACGGATGCTGGAATAAGCGTTTGGTGGTCTCTACACAGGTGGCTCGAACGTATCCATCCTGGATACCAAGATACACCTAAAAAATAAATAAATAATATATTTTTAAAAAATGCAAACTTTATCATTTAACTTTACATGCATTTTATTCTTTTTGAATGTTTGACTGCCATATTTTGCCATATACAACGCGCATATTTTTGCCAATAATTTTAAATGAAAAATAAGGATGCGCTTTGCGGGTAGTATTAATTCGTATCATTGAAAATGTTTCCAGCTATCATATTGTACGTGTTACAACATGGACATATTGACAACATGGAAGTTTATCCGACTAAAGAAAATGTTAAGTGTGTTAAATTACATTTCCATTTCTCAAAGAAAAACCTCCCTATGAAATCTCGATGTAAAAGGGACCGAGAAGACCATACCCAGACAAACTGCATGTCTCTTGCTTAGGTTTCTAATATTAACACTTCCCAGTAACAGATAATCTTTATATGTGCTATAAATTTTCTACGTTATATCATTATTTTGTAGACAACCTGTAATTTACAATTGATGACTGGGAAAGCTTTCTTGTCATATATAATACACTGACTACCTAAGAGCGTGACATGGGTGGTAGTCTCTCAAGACTAGATTTAGTGAGGAAACAATATTAAATGAAACAAGAGAGCTTCTCTCGAGACATATTTCCACGAAATGGTAATTTGTATTTCAAACACTACACGCTATAAACAGGTTCCATTACTCTCTGTTCGTTGTTTTTGTTCGTTGTTATTTCAAGGCCAAAACAATGCGACATTTGCAATTCTCCCTTTAGAAGTATGCTCTCAAATTCACTTCAGAATAACATTTGAATCAATCTTTAAAACCCATAATATCCAACCAGAAATTTATTTTATATATTCTTGATATGTCTATTCATTTGAATGTATCTGAGTTGTGTTTATGCTCTTATGCAATACCAAAGTTATGATGGATGATATATACTATTAGTGCGCTTGATCTCTGAACCATGACCAAGCGGCTTAAGTGGAACTGAGTTCAGCGTCCCTTTTAGCAGCGAGGCTATATGAAACGTGGACCTACAGCTTAACGTTGGATCCGAACCACATCAGATTTCTCAAGGAATCGAACCCGGTTGCCCCGCGCCAAAGACGCATACGCTATCGACATAGCCATGAGGGAGCTCTGACCGGGGCTTGAGTCTGGAGCAGTTGGAGGATGCATAGATTATCATGTAAAATGAAACTCTCAAAACATATGCCAGTTTTGTCTTTATTTTTCAGTTTTCGATACACTATGTAAGGGCCTATCCAGTTGCGATGATGTGAAAAGACTTTGGAGATGCCTGAAATTAAGCTCAAATGTAGAAGAAACTACGTAGATTCTATATTCCAAAAGCAAATTATACTAAAATTGATGGGACGTAGTCAAAAGGCACGAACATTAATATCAATAGAAAATCACTGAAAAACAAATAATCCTTCCACTTCTTTCAAAAACCAAAAGAGGGAGGTGGCTGAAATTCAGCTTAATTGTAGAAGAGACTATGTAGATTGTAAATTCCAAAAACAAATTTTCCTAAATTGGATGAAACATAGTCAAAAATCATGAAAACATGAATATTAAAGTCAATGGAAAATCAATGAATAAAATGAAGTCGTCCACATATCTCATGGCAAATTGAAAGCTCATTACAAAGACATAATGAAGAGCTTAAAAAGGATATATAACAAGTACGGTAAATATAGATAGAACATTGTTAAAATCAAAAGTTGTTTGAGTAAAATCAATAATAATGTTAAAGTATATGCAGTGGCGGATCCAGGATATGATCAAGGGAGGGGCTAAACCATAATTTGCCGTTTTATCCAGTGTAAAGCTGAATTGAAGCCCATTTTATCCTGTGTAAATCTGAGCGTCAAGGGGGGGGGTTATAGCCCCGTAGCCCCCCTTAGATCCGCCCTTGAGTATATGCATCTTCTGCCAATCGCCCAGGACGCCCCACGCGCAAGTTACATGCTTGAAACATCTCACATCTGGATTTGGACCCACCAGATTCGATTTAGCACGCAATGTGACTTTTAACCTGATCATGTGACACAATCTGGTCTTTATGGCAAATCGGATAAGACCTTTAAAATCGTAAGACATACCCATAAAAATTTTATCTTTTTTCTCATTTACTTTTTTTTAAATTTATTTTTGATGATAAGGAAATATTAGCTACGGAACAGGAACCGCATGACTTATATCCAATAACGAAAACTAATTGTTACCATTTGGAAAATATGAAAAATAAACTTATCTATAAAGTGTTAACCTTCTCTAGACATACCGTTTGAAAATGGCTCGTATAGTCCATTTTCTATCTCGCCTCCAGACAGCTGGATCATGTAACTGGCCCAGCTTATTTATTTGAGGCAATATTCTATCTTGACCCATTGATCTATATACAGTAATATCTTTAAAAAATCTCTGGGACTTGTACGACAGCCGATATGGTGACTGACATGTATCATCAACCATCTGATCAATTCTTTTTTGGGTGTTAATGACAAGAAATTAAACTTCAGTTGCCTCCAGCCGAATTAGTATTTTATAGCCGAATCCCGCTCTAACTCCTGTAATTTTTTTTTTTTTTTTTTTTTTTTTTTTCATTTTAAACTGTCAGACTTTTGCAACACATCCGAAAACGATCTCAATGCAAAAGAATTTTGTCACTCAAGACACTGCTTAGACAATCGATCAGAGATCACATGGTCCAACTTGGTCACAATTTCGAAAACGTCTTCTCAAAACTACGCAATAAAACTTGCTTTAAACAACGAAAGCGCAGTTGCCAAATGTATAACTTTGATTCAAAGATGAACTTCGAAGTTAATCCTTTATACTCGAATGCTACGAAGTTCTTAGTGTTTCTCTGTACAACACTGAGGTTAGTTTATTCGCAAGTTATTGCCAAATTAATATGGAGGTATATGTATTTTTCTGCAGGTCCCTTAAAATGCTCTGGAAATTACTTACATAATTTTTGAAACTGTTTGTTTTAACTTGAACATATGCATTTGAAGTGGTTTATTACGAACAGGACAAAAAGATTAATTACAAGTAATCCGGTTAGAAACATTGTTGCGTGCATTTTAGTTACAAAACCGGCCGCTCGCACTCGTTCGCTGGTCGGGCAATAGTAGTTTTGTATACTGCAATATGTAAACCAAGGATGTTATATGTAAACAGTAAACCCATTGCTGCAGTGCAGCGTGTATGTATCACCTATGCCTGCTACTCTTCAAGATCTGCAAAACTGAATTGCTACAGCAGTGAGTAGAACAGGGACAGTTAATTCGTGTGTGGCAAGAAATGGACTACCGATTCGACCTTTATCGCACAACAAATGGTGTTCATGCTGAATCCATAAAATAAAACTTTGAACTTTCCTCTATCCAATGGTGTATAGTATGTGTATCTATCTATTGTCGTTCATTGAAAAGAAATATTTTAAATATATTCCTTCTTTTTTTTAATAACTTTGTATATTTAACTGCATACGTTAATCAATATTCTTTCGATTAAAAAACAAAATATTTTATAATCTAAAGAAGCCGCATTTCTTAATGCATATCATTAGTCCATTTAAGGAGGAAGAATACATGAAATCGCAAATTTTCATGAACAAACGCCACAAATAGTTACCAAAGCACAGTTTCGTAAAATAACCTTACTTTTTAACTATGATAAATTGTAGGAGTTTGCAGTATGTACCACTTACTACATCCAAGAAGGAAAAACAGCTTTTCCACTAATTATAACACACTTAGCAGAACTACTTGTTTGAATAATCCTACGTCGCGCACTCGTTTCTTCTCGCTCAATTTTACTTGTTTTCCAACGTATTGAGTAGTACACGAACAAGTACAATAACAAAGTCATAAATTATCATAATTTGAAATAAAAGTGTTTGCGTAGTACAAGTACTAACTTCCTTCGCGTGCTTGACCACTACATAAAATCTATGTGCTTACATCAAGCAAATCAATTGTCACATTCGAATAAATATACTATACCGACCACAACACATGACAAAACGTGCTCAATCGATTCCGGTTTCATTTACTACCTTGAATACAAAAAATCATTAGAAGAGTTTATCCTTCGTTGTTTGAGTGACCGTAATTCCGGCGGAAACCCACAAGACGAGTCAACTTCGATTTCCGAGCACAAGTCTCTCCAAGGTTTCATGTCTGACTGGCTCTCAAGTTCAGCAGCCCCATCAATGTTTGTAAACGAGTATTCTCTTTCACATGCTGCAAACTCTTGTCCATCGGTGCCCTCAGCACTGGTCTAGTGGCTTGCACTATAGACTTTGGTACCCGTAGTTCTGGGTTCGATTCCCACTGTGAGAGCATTGAGCGGTTACGATGGTTTAATTTCCACTTTAAAGTATAGATCCAAATTTCATATAGGGTCTAGTATTGTTGTTGAAAAGTGTCTCTAAACTCCAACAAACAACAAAACTTACTTTTAAGTTTATAGGTAGCCCTTCAAAATACAAAGGCATGTATTTATTTATCTTTCGTTCGTTTCAAGTATTTCCTGCACGGTTAGTCACCAAAACTTTATTTACGAGTGCCAAAAGACTCATTGCTAAAGGAAGATGAGTATTTCCCTCACTTCTAGACAAGTGGTCGCTAGTCTGATTCCACGATATTAGATTGTGATGCGGGAGCCGTGGGGGTCAGTGGAAGAGGGTTTACCTCCGGTGCTTGGGGTCCCTGGTTCGATCCTAGCTCGCGCCGTGTAGACTTTGTGGTGGACAAACACCGTGCTCGTGGGTTCTCCCGTTTCCTCCCACTTTCTTCATTCCACCATTTCACTCATCTCTCATCATCACCGTCTCCTTTAGCCTAACCGGCATAACCGTGGGACGCAAAACTTAAAGATTTCATTTTTTTTAAGATTGTGATGCGCAACATTTTGCTCGAGAGTTTATTCGGAGTTCTCATTCTCTCGCCATGTAGTTGATGCATAAAATTTGCCCATCAACATTCTCCTGCATTTATGATCTGCTTCATTCAGACTACATATCAAAATGCTAAGAGATGGATCAGAAAGATAATTTCCTTCCATAATTGTATATTCATACATTTTTAAAACGACTTACAACCCACGATTATGTGTTGTAAACTATAAGAGACGGATGATC
Organism: Thermobia domestica; assembly: GCF_964235325.1. NCBI lineage: Eukaryota > Metazoa > Arthropoda > Insecta > Zygentoma > Lepismatidae > Thermobia > Thermobia domestica. The sequence continues at coordinate 80,351,354 of NC_137463.1, forward strand.
AATGGAAGTGAATGATTGCGATAGAATTACTGAAATGAGAGTGAGGAAGAACACGGAAGAACCTCGGGAAAACGCACAGACACGACTCCACAAGCTCATATGGCGGGATCAAATCAGAAACACTTTGCATTATAGATGAATACTCTACCACTGAGCCACTATGGCCCAGTATTTTCAAACATGTACGGATCAGGTCTCGGAATATTCTTGCTGCCTCTCACTTCTTCATAATTTCTTTCAATTTGCAGGTAATATAAGATTTCAAGTCTAAGACCAGTAGTGCAATTTTACTGAATAGCTTTATGTATATTCCTTAGAATATGGAACAGACCACATTTATGCAGTTGGATTGATTGGAATTAACGTTCCTATTCAGCGGAAAGGCTATGTGAAACGAGATCAAAAGTTTCCAAGACAAGTAACGTACATCACAGCGCTCTAGCCTGGGACTACCGCATGCTACCCACATTGTAGACCATTAAAATCCAAGCAAGGGGATTCTCTTATCAATTATTATTATTATTATTATTATTATTATTATTATTATTTCTAAGTGCTTCTACATTTTTTCGCTTCATATTTCATAGATCCGATCAATTCGAGACGACGCCTATTTTCAAAATTAGTTTCCCCCAATTCTATACAATATTATTAACATTTAATGGAAAAAAATTCGTCCAAAGACGACACATATACCAATCGAACCTTTTATTGAGATAAAAAAAAAAGATATGCGCGAGAATAAAAGCTCATTCGCAGCCTTCGAAAAAAAAAAAAAAAGGAAAAATGAGATGAAATCTTTCAGTTTTTAACGTCCGACAATTATCCCCTTTAGGTTAAGGGAGACGGATGATTAAGGCAAGTAAATGATGATGGAAGAGTTGGTGGAATGAAATTGTGGGAGGGAACGGAAGTACCCCGAGAAAATCCATGGACACGATGTTGTCCATTACACACTAATTTAGTCGGGGATCGAACCAGGAACCCCACGCACTACAGAAAGGCGATTTATCGAAAAAAAAGAGACAAAACCCAAATAATTAATAAACACGAAAACTAATGCTGTACGAGAACCTTGGGCTCCATACACCGTCAACTAGCAAATTGTTGTTGGCCTTTTCCTAATGATGACATAGGGGAAGTGGGGGCATAATGACACCCCGAGGCAAGATGGTCAACCCGGTATATAGCGGTGTTCCTCTGGTGACAGAAAATTGGTACTACTACACAAGCCACAGTTAGTGTAGCACGAAGTGTTTAGAAAGGGAGACGTCGCTACCTTCAATAGCGTGTGAAATAAGCGGAGAAAAACATTTTCATGGCACATCGATATAAAGTATTTGGTCTAGGAATTAATTCGTGCGGGTGGTCAAGAGATGGCGCAACGAATGGAGCGTCCCACAGTTCCGTGTATCCACACGTGTTGCAAACCCCTGTCATCGCGTATCGTTCGTAGTATAGGGCAGTGGATTAAAGCGTCAACAACACCAGTTTGTAGTTAAGTGAACATGGCGCAATTTGTGCCTGATAAAGTGTTTTTGCGGGGTGTCCTGCTGCATTACTTTAACATGCAGAAAAGTGCGACTGAAAGTCATCGTATTTTGGTGGAAGTGTATGGTGACCATGCTCTAGCTGAGCGAACGTGTCAGAAGTGGTTTGCACGGTTTAGAAGTGGTGATTTCGGCTTGGCAGACCAAGAGCGAGCTGGACAGCCAAAAAAATTTCAAGACGAAGAATTGACAGCATTGCTCGAGCAGGATTCGTGTCAAACGCAGGAACAACTTGCAGCAGCATTAGGCGTTGATCAAACAACAGTCTCCAAACGCTTGAAAGCCATGGGAATGATTCAAAAGATGTCACATTGGGTTCCACATGAATTGAAAGACAGAGACGTTGAAAGACGAAAAACCATTTGCGAATTGCTGCTTCAACGACAGAGCAGAAAGGGGTTTCTGCATCGAATTATTACGGGTGATGAGAAGTGGATCCATTACGAGAACCCTAAACGAAAAAAGGCCTGGGTGAAACCAGGTGAACCAGGTCCATCACAACCAAAACGAGATATTCACTGTGCAAAGGTTATGCTGTGCATATGGTGGGATATGAAAGGTGTGGTGTACTATGAGCTGCTGCAACCGGGTGAAACTATGAATGGAGAACGTTATCGACGACAATTAATGCGTTTGAAGCAAGCTCTGGCCAGAACACGACCAGAATGGGAGAACAGACATGATAAACTTATTGTTCAACATGATAACGCTCGCCTACATGTCGCAAAACCGGTCAAAACCTATTTAGAAAATGTCGGATGGGAAGTTTTACCCCACCAGACGTTGCTCCTTTGGACTACTACTTGTTCGATTGCATGAACAACGATTTGATTGGACAGCGGTTTACTTCTTCAGAAGATATCGAAACATGGGTCTCTGACTGGATCGCTTCCAAGGATGAGGACTTCTTTCGCCACGGAATCCGTACATTGCCTGACAGATGGGCGAAAGTGGTGGCTAGCGATGGACAATATTTTTCTTAAGGTATTTATGTATTTTGTGTATGTACTACAGCTTCAATGTGTGCGTACCAACCGCACGAATTAATTCCTAGACCAAATATATAGTGAATATTCTACCAGTTGCTGGAGAAAAGTAATTACTTGAATAAAACATGGTACACACATACATAGTGAGAAAGGTTTGGCCATCAAACAATCATGCATGATTTCGTTGTGGAAGATGGTGGGCAGCAGATAAACGGTTTTTGAAATTTATATTGGGATTGGGGCAAAATGACCCCTTAAAATTGTACAGGGTCACCAAAATATAACGTGTTGAATTGAGCAGGGTAATATATTACCCTGTGAATAGTATGAAGTCAGTGTTCCCTGTGATCGAGCGTGTGTCCTTGTTTTGTCATCTGCTGGCATGTTAGAGACCTAGTCTCGAAATTTTTTGATAGTCCCTCTATTTCACTTCGTAATTTCTTTTTCATTTAGTTTTATTTTAGTATTATTTTCATTTTTATAGTTTATGCTCATCGTTTTATAGTTGTACAACTAATTGTTCCATAAACATTTTCAATAAATAAGGAAACTAGCATTTTCTTATCGAAACAAAACATAATTTTGGTTAATATATACAGATGGAGATCAGAAAAATGGAAACATCTGAACGAAATTGCAACTTACCAGATTAATATGGTGTCGGGTCACCTTTAGCCTTCAGAACAGCCTTGATGCGACGTGGGATGGAGGCATAGAGGCCGTGAATGGTACCAAGTGGAATTTTACACCATTCCTCGTGCAGAGCATCGGCCAGTTCTGTGAGAGAGGATGGAGGTGGAAATCCTCGCCGGAGTCGTGTTTTCAAGACGGACCACAGATGATCAATTATGTTGAGATCTGGGGATTGGGCGGGCCAGGGGAGGTGTTGAACTTCATCCCGATGTTCCTCAAACCACGCTGCAACAACGCCAGCTGTGTGAATGGGTGTATTATCATCCTGGAAGATGGCGTCATTGTCCGGGAACAACATCCGGACCATAGGATGCAAGTGTTCTCCTAAAATTGCGACATAATCGTTGGCAGTGATTCGTCCGCTAAGTGTGACCACAGGACCCAATGAAAACCATGATATGGCGGCCCACAGCATCACCGAGCCGCCGCCATGTTTCACTGTTTAACAGTTAGGCGGAGACACTGCAGATCATAAGCTTCTTTGGGCGTTCTCCACACATAAACACGGCCCGTGGTTGGGAATAGGGTGAAGGATGACTCATCCGACCATATCACATGTTTCCAGTCCTCAACGGTCCAAGTTGCATGGTCGCGGCACCATTTGCGCGTGCGAAAGAGTTATGGTCCCTGATATGCGGTTTGGCCCGTGCAACACGACCCGGTAAGTTCATGTCATGTAATTCGCGGCGGACTGTGATTATCGAAACAGGGTGGGGGAGGTGCTGATTGAGTTCCTTCGTCACTTGCTCCGCAGTGGCACGACGGTTCTGTGCGACAATGCGCTTTAATACCCGGCGTGACCTGTCACTCATGATTTTCTTCCGCCCACTGTTCCGCTTCCCCGATGTGGTTTTCCCGTGTGTTGTGAAGGCTGTCATCACCGTCGACACTGTCCCACGCGACAGACCTAACACAGTAGCCACTGCCGTCACACTCACTCCACATAACAGCGCACCAACAATTTGCCCTCTTTGAAAATCTGAGAGGTCTCCCATTTTACACTACCTCCGTCTGCTGCAGCCTCTGGACACTGCTGTTCCACTGCGCCTGACGTAGTATGGAGACCGACCTAACACCACCACTAGCGGTCCGGCGCTGCGGGCGCCACGACACCACTGCCAACCCATACATCTGACGTGTTCTAAACTACAGGTGTTTCCATTTTTTTGATCACCATCTGTATATGTTTATTTGTTTGAAGGATGGGGCCATTTTACGAAGGGTGTTGAGGTAAAACGGTCATTCACAATAGGTCCATTTATTTGAACATAGAACTTGTTTGGTAAAACTTTCACGCCTTCCACTTATTTACATATGTAGAAGAAAGAATATTGTACTGCAAAATCATCGACTTTCCATTCATAGCAACGTTGCTGTTTCAATTTCAAATTTAAGGTGTCCATTATGCCCCCACCTCCCGTACTTTTTACGCATATTCTACAGTACTTGTAAATTTACTTTTCCCTTTCAAGAGAAACTTGCCTAAAATCACCTAAGGAGCTAGTGTGAAATATTCAATGATCTCTTAATTAAACCAATGTCTTTATTCTTAATTTAAATTAATAAAGAAATCACTGAAAACTTCGCAGTCGTTATTTTTTATTTAATTAAAAATAGTTAAGTTCAGACAATCTTTAAGTTCAATCGATTCCTTCGTTTCGCTTTACATCTTTACACAACACCAAGGCTATGAGAAAATGATGGAAATTGATATTTTCAATGGGCTCCGAAGTATGCCGATACTTGTATCCAGTATAGGCGGTGTCTTCAATGATATGCATGCAAAAATATTTAACACTGGACAGTAATTTTACCTCCGCACTGTCTTATCTCCTAAAGAGTTCGGTCAACGAATTACTTCACATATCTTAGCTTGGAAGTTTATAGCTGATACCTTTAACATTTTTCAATGGCATCCAGAGGACACGCATTTTCGTTGGTTTTAAATAACCTTTTAGCACCGAAATTATATGAGATAGGGAGGGACGTGTAGTTGAACATGAGATCTAAATGACAAACTCCTATCCCCCACTCTATACCAAAACTCAAATCATTTAGAGGGGGCGCGGTAGCTCAGTGGTAGAGCGTTCACCTCCGGTGCTTGGGATCCCTGGTTCGATCCCAACTCGCGCCGTGTGGACTTTATGGTGGACACACACCGTGCTCGTGGGTTTTCTCGGGGTTCTCCAGTTTCCTCCCACTTTCTTCATTCCACCATCTCATTCGTTTCTCATCATCACCGTCTCGTTTAGCCTAACCGGCATAAGCGTGGGATGTAAAACTTAAGATTTGGAAGATTTTAAACCATTTAGATACGACCATGTAAGTTTGTGATGTACAATATAGTGTCCGAGAGTTCTGTCGGGTTTCCCAGTTTCCTTCCGCATTCCCATTCTACCAATTATTTCATAATCATTCACCTCAATTAACCGCCTCCAACTTCTAGGGCATAACTGGTGAATGATGAATTAATAATTTGATTCCATTTATTTTATTCAGCCACGAGCGAGGTCTGAAACTGACAAGCTTACATTCAGAATTGAATCAACGACCACATCGACAAACACATGTTCTACCCATGCGGCTGTTCGGAGACCCATTATCGGTTTATTTAAACCAAGTCAGCGATGACAGAAACTACATTAGTAGCACTGCATATGAACACGGCCTTACACAACAATTTGATCATGTCTAGAGCAGAAGTATCCAACTCGATTAGGATTAGGAATCAAATTTCCGGGCTTTCGGCATCTACGGCCATGTTAGCCTGTCGCGTATGAGGGATGACATTCCTCGGCGATCACACTACTCGAGGAAAGGGAAGAAAAAAGGATTTGGGAAGGAAAGAAGCGGCTTTGCACCTCGACATTTGTCAGGTGTGAATGAGGAAGACCAGGAAAACCTCAGTCAGGATGACTGGGCTGAAAAAGCTTTTACACTTTTTCGACCGAGTGTCCCAACCGGGAATGTATCCAACTCGAACAACACTAAATTATTTATACTCTCTGATTTCTGGAGTCGTGTGCATGTCATCAATAATTTACTCATAATTTCTTTAGTATTTACCACATCCTCCGCGCAAGTGACTTTAAGCATAACACAGTGTTTCTCACAGTGTGGGTCGCGGACCGTTTTTAGTGGGTATACACTCAGTAGACATGCTGGACTAGGATGGAATCAAAATCTGTCACGGGGTAGGGCATTGGTCGGGAGTAGTGTTAGCTCTGTGCTACCTTTCTATGGAAACAATTTAACCCATCTTGCCTATGCGTACAATTTCATATGATACAGTTACTGAGAAAGAAATTTACATTACACTTGCTTGATCGTCAATGACTGATATTCTCGTACCGACAGGACCACTATATTCATAAATTCAATTAGTTTAAAAGTGAGATATTTACGACAGACTCAAAAGAAACCAACTAAATTTTGATTTATTAAAATTTAAGCATCGAGCTCTACTTTGTAACATTCCTCGCTCGGGCTGTTCACAACATCTCCAATAAATTACATGTTAATCACTCATACGAACTGTTAATGAACGAACTTGATTAAAGATATCATTTACAAAATTTAATGGCTTTTAAGTACACCACCATTACGTAGAATATTAATGTGTATTTGAATAAAAGTAGGTGGGCCACAAAAGACTTTTTTTTTACTATTTAATGTAGACCGCAGTAACAAGTTTGAGAACCACTGGCATAAAGTGTACTAAGCGCTCGCGTGTCAACAGAAAGCACCTAGTGTGACTTGAAAACGAAACAAAATCTTTACTTATACATCACACGTTTATATCATTTAGCTAAAGGAGACGAATGATTAATAAAAGCGAATGATTACGAGATAGCAGGTAGAATGATAATGTAGGAGGAAATGGGGAAAGCTCAACGAAACCCGTAGACACGATTTTCTTCACCACAAAATCACATGGTCTGAAATCGAACCAAGAACACCTCACACCATAACAGGTGAGCGTCTACCATTGAGCCACCGTGTCCCCTGTGTGTGTCTTGAGTTTTTTTCACTTCTTGTTCCACGGTGATAACTGAAAATGAAATACTACAAATTCCACGATTATCTCCTTCACCCTAAAAGAGACGGATGATTAATAAAAGTGAGCTATTTTGAAATGACTGGTACAATGGAAATGTGGGAGGAAATCGGAGAATATAGAGAAAACTGATGGCGGCAGAAAAGGACCCATCTGCATGGTTCCTATTGAAACGTGATATTTCTGGTATTTGAAACTACGTCTGGTATTTCTGGTTTGCTACATTACGTTTTTTTTTTTTTTTTTTTTAATTCCTCCACTACCCCTGCTCTTGCCGTTTTCTTACGGACTTACCAGCAGACGCATCTGCCCCTAACTCTGTGATAATCTCTCTCCTTTTTTTTTTTTATCTCATCTCTCTTTTCGTTTTGTATACCCAAGTGCTAGGGGGTGGGGCTTTATGACCTGAGTCCTAAAATGCTTATCTCAGGTCTTAGTTTTCTTCTTCTTATATGCGTATCCTTTATTCTGGAAATAAAAGAGAAACATTACGTATACATTTTCGTGAGCCAGAGGGGGGCCCGGGCCCCACCCTGCCCCCACCTTCGGGCGCCCATGATACGACTTTGTTCACCACAAAATCACACCCTAGGATACAAACAGGTCACTATGTCACACGGTCTTTACATTTCCAACCTAAATAAGTAACAAAAAAAGTAGTTTTGCTGAGCTAGAAGTTTGTAGAGAATCGGTCTCGGTCGACAAAAATTATAAAATATATTGCGCTCCCACTCTAAAGGTCCTTTCGCACTCGGACATCAGCCGATAGACTCTCGCGCTCTGAGTTGTGACGAATCAGACCCGAGTTGAACCGTGTTTGCTCCAGGCATCTCTCCGTGCTAATCCGTACCTTATCACAGCAATGCAATGTTGAATTCTGCCTGTGTTCGATGTTCAAGGATAGATTTGTTGCTGCTGTAGCGATTTGTTTCGGTGGGCGCTTCTAACTCATTATACAGATAAAGGGCACACCAAAGTTGTTCATTAAATAACAAACATATCATGGCATGTCAATGGTATGATAATGACCCTGAAGTGAAAAAAGCTCTCTAATAGGAATTTGGTCAGAGGGGAAATTTAAGAACATGCTGTACTGCGCTCGAACATTTAGTGCTATTTTGAACACGTTGTGGGCCCCAAATATTGAGAAGACGCCAGCGCAATTTCGAAGAGTGAAGGAAGTCAATAGGAAATTTGGAAACAACAAACATTTCTCCAAATTTTACGTGGAGATGGATTACATTTTGGGTGATTTTTCTGCGTTTAAGTTGAAAATCAGAGTGAAAGATATTTTAGATATTTTTAAAATATCTGTTCTGGATGGTCCTGGAACAATGCGACTTAACCCAGGCCGTTTCATTCAGTACGAAAAGTCCTTAAGTCTTTTGATTGATGAAACGCTTGTAGAAGGAAATAGCATGAACACTTCTATTGTCCCACCACAGGATACTTCTACCGAACTCTTGAGATAGGCTTGGCAAGACGCCACCACAAAGAATACACAAACGAACCTTTTCTAGTGATTACGGCCACGTGTTTCCGCTACAATGAATTTCAAGGAATAAGAAAATGTGGCATTTGCCTTTCCGCTTGCGCTTTCTTTATCCCACCGTCTATCCTCCATGTCAATAGAAAATTAACGAGAAAACAGCAACAACTTGTGATAATTCTATTCACCTTAATTATTATCCCCATATGACGCTCAGTAATACAGTATTTTGTTCACATTAATTCCATCAATCTATCGTTTTGAAAAAAAAAAACGCTATTACGGATGATTAAGGTGAGTAATGATGGAATTACTGGGGGAATAAGAATGTGGGAGGAAACGGGAGTATTCCGAGAAAACTCACGGACACGATGTTGTTCACCACAAACTTAACTGGCCGGGGATCTAACCAGGTGCCCCACGCACCAGAATTAAGCGCTCTACCACTGAGCCACCGTGCTTTTGAGAACTACTGAAAAGAGAAGTGGCAAATCTAGAAATTACGTAAAAAAATTGGCTTAATTGAAAAAGTAATACAAGCATGGTATCACCGTCCTTATATGCAGGACACAATACAAGCATGCATTGATAGTATGCCAAGACGAATCGAAGCACTGATACAGGCAAAAGCCGTCTCCACCGAATATTAAAGAAATATTCAAGTTCTATTTAGTAAGCAACAGTAGATTGTTGTAACTGTAATTAATGTTACTATGTAATCAGTGTACTACTTCATAAAGTTAGGTAGAACCTATCATCAAATGCTGTACAATATTTTTTAAAAAAAAATCAAGGTGTGTCCAATAATATGGCCAGAGATTGCAGGCTTTATGTCAATCATCTCGAACTGGCCGATGCATGACGTAGAAGCATGGTTGTACGATTGGAGAACGAACGGAGACAACAGATCAAGGAAGGGAAGAAGAGATAGGAGAATAGGATAGAGTATAGTGTTGGCAGCGCATGGATGATCATGTATCTACATGTAGCGTATCTGCAGAACTACAGAACACGCCATCGACATTCTTGTTTTGTCTGTCATCATTGTCTTTTTATTCACGCGAGGTTACTTGTCTCTTCCTTACTTTCTTTGTATATTTTGCTGAGAAGTGCAGGAGCTAACTGTGACGTGAAAAAGCATTCTGTTGGAAATTACTACCCTATGTTTTGTTTGTTTGTTTGTTAAGTAGTTTGATTTACCAAGACTCCCTTATATACAGACACTTCCCCTGTTCGTCAAAGATAGGAATTAAGTCGTTGATGTAGATGATCCATCCAACAGAAGTGGCAGAAATCAACCATTTTCGATTTTAACGTTGATCATTATCGAGCAAAAAATTGTAATAGATAGCGAGAAGCAGTTTTCTGCAATCGATTAAGCGTCCCAATAATACATTTAATTGCGATCCTTAATTCTCTACTAAAACCAGAAGTGGCAGAAATCGAGTAGAACTTCCCGGTTTAATACTGATCTACACAAAGCAAGAAGGATTAGAGATAGCGAGAAGCATTTTGTACAAAATAGATTAGCATTCTAAGAATGGGTACCATCTTCTCTCCTAATCCTCTATTCAAACTGGAAGTGGCAGAAATTAACCACTTCCAGTTTTAACGTTGATCGCTACAGAGTAAAAATGGTAATAGATAGCGAGAAGCGGTTTTCTGAAATTAATTAAGCGTCTCAGGAGAACATATTCCATCTCCATTGCAATATCTCTGCTAAAACCATAACTGATGCCACTTCCAGTTTCAATATTAAGAAAATAATACTCCATACAAACCAAACTCATTTACGTGGTGTACACGTGATTTTTTTTTTTTTACACAGATAATATTGTTTCTTTTTGATAAACACTTTCTTCTGCAAAGTAACTTTCTAGGGAAGAAACAACATAAGTATAGAAGGAGCCCTTCCTTCATCATACTGAATCAGTTGAGGGTATAGTACTCTCCCTGAAAATGTCTGTAGTTTGTTTTTTATTACGTGACAATCATTTGAGCAAGGAAAGTTTATGGTCATCGTTATGACAAATCTGCATAAATAGAAGAAGCATGTTATTACGTATTGACGTTATTCATTTACAGTATATTCCATTGACGATTACACACTTGCAGTATACACAAGAACAAACTCAGTTTTTGGCTCATATAAAGAGGCGAATCAGTTGCAATTAAAATGGCAACTTCTCGTGGTACTGACAAAGAGTTTGACATGGCTAGAAAGCTGAAAGAGATTTTCGAGTATGGATACAAGTAAGACATGACAGTTCATGAACGTTAATAACAGTCATTCCACTGAGAATCTTTCACTGCGATTATGAAGCTGATGACTATGTGGACTATAAGCAAGATACGACTCGATCTAGTTACGGGCGTTCTGTTTGTAGTAGCCTTTCCTTTAATAAAAGAACTTTGTAAATTAGATCTCTCAACAATCTGCGTAATCTCTTATGTATACAACACAATATGCATTATCATTGTTAGATAGGTCAAGGTAGAATCAAAGAGGTCTCGGCATGATTTCATGAAGGTGGTTGTTTAATATGAACTACTTCTGGGAAACTAACTCCTACAACACAGTTACTATTGGTTGCAACCTTTCATTCCTGAAAGGGCCTTGTCAGATATTGATTTTTTAAAAATCAACTAAGACCGGAAATCTCTCATTATGTGATTTTTAATAAATTTCTTTATGGTCTTACGGTAATCACTTTAGCCTTTACGTTTTGCCTTACAAACCTTCCTCCACCGAGACAACAGAAGTTTTCTTTGGCCTGAGCGATGGTTTGTCGTTCTTTATATAATTTTGAATGGGGATTATTTAATTCATACTACTGCAGTGTGTATGTAGCGGTAAACTGTTGCATCTGTTACTACCAAGAAGCTAGTTATGAACTTTCAGGTGCAAATCAAATCCACCATCCTGAGAACTCTGTATCTCGTTATAACCAACGAAGTAGAAGTCTAAGAATTAACTGGGAAAACAGTGAAAGAGCGCTGAACTTTGATGTGAGAAGTACCTAGCTCGATCCCGGCAATGTGAGTTTGTTGTGGACAACAGCGTTTCTTGGGTTCTCCCACGTTCTCATTCCACAAATTACTTCATAATCATTCGCTTTCAATTATCAGCTGTCCTTCATTAGCGTACAAGGTATAATCGTGGAACATAGAACTAGAAATTTTATTTAATTTTCTAACAATAAACTCCTCTGCTTATTAAAATATCTTGTTATAAAAAAAACTGATTAAAAAAGTAGTACGAGGGTCGTACCGAAAATATCTGACAAGGAAAAAATGGGGGGAAACTATCTTAATTTCTCAACATAGTTTCCCTTTAGCTCGGCTTTGAAAATGATTAGACTAAGACTTTCAAACGAAAGTACTGCATCACACAACGATGATTTTTTTTTTTTTTTTTTTTTTTATGTTTACAAATTCATTGAGGACGTTCACTATTGATGGCTGCCAAACAAATATTAAACAACTCATCTTCAAATTTCAAACTTAAGTTTTATAAGATTGATTTTTTCGACCATACTAGTCGTTTTCAAACAACCGCCAACTATAAGTCAGGGTGGGACAACCCTCGTAGACAAAAAAAAAAAGAGGGTACTGGTAACAGTTGACGTTATTTGAACATAAGTGAACTAGAGATGTTACTGATGTTTTAAAAAGTTAAATGGATATTATGGTGAGATATTTTGATGATCTGTTTATTCTTAGTTGTGATTGATGGATGGGGTCATAAATAGATAAAATTTTTGAAGATTAATGACTAATGAGGATTGGAAGACAAATTATTTTTGTGTTTCGAGTTGAGCTTTGTAATTAGTCCTAAAAGTAGTTTGTTTGTTCTTGAAATCAAGCATCTCTTTTAATACCGGGGTTATATGAGATGAGGGACCTAGAGTTTAAAATCGAATCCGAACCACTGAAAGCGTCCAAATTTCAATGCTATCCTAGTAGGAATCGAAAACGAGACCACGTCCGCCAAAGCACGCATACTAGCCACTAGGCCAGCAGGAAGGACCAAGAAGCAGCTGTTATAGCTAGAGCGAGGTTAGGGCATCAAGTTATCTTCGCCGTATACAACTTTTTCGCTTGTGTCTCGTCAATGGTTAACCTCTCATACAATCTCACGGGATGTCAAATCTCAACCAACCAGCAACTGATAAAATAGTATTACGAATACCTTCTACACCAAGACTACGTTAACCATTGAACGCATGGCTCTGAAATATACTCTAATTCGTGGAGGAAATTACAAAGAACGAAGTAAAGTTGTGCGCCTGTTTGAACTTTCGGTTTTCTTGGACTAACTAACATTTCAAGGACAACCCTCGTAATAAATTGGATGAGTATGATTGACGAGTAGATTAAAATAAAAGACGATTCATTATACGAGCCCTTGAAAAGTTCTATTTTCAGATCAATAAAGCCAGGAATATTCCTCATCAATTATATGAAGATGATTTTAGATATATGCTTTGAAAATTACCATGTCGCACACGTCATTTTATCTAAATAGATTAAGTAGCTAATTAATCTACAAAATGATCGTCACCTTTGATTCATACATCAAATTATATATATCGTATCGTTATCATAAAAATTAAGGTTCATTTCATGGACTGCGTAACTCCAATTCCTCGCTTCTTGAAGTCATCACGGATTCAAAATTTAACAATAAATAAATATTAAAAAAAGAAGAAAAAGAAAAAGAAAAAAAAAAGAAAATAACTTCATATGGACACATTCAAATCAGCTACCAGCTTAACCAGATTGTAGAATATTAAAGTTACAGTATTTTAAAAATATAATTATTACTTTTTCCCCTTACTTAGCTTATCATACTAGTTTGTAGTAAAAAAAAAAATGGTTTATTATTTCACGTGTAAAATAATAACTTCTTTCGCTGCCGAAAATGGGATAGAAAATTTATAAATTTCGAAGAAAATTTAAATTTCGAAAAAAAAAAAAAAACACATATATCTATTCTTTATGTCTGGAGGGGCCACGGTGGCTCAGTGGTAGAGCGCTTACCTCTGGTGCGTGGAATCCCTAGTTCGGCCCCCGGCCAAGTTATGGTGAACAACATCGTGGGTTTTCTTCGGGGTATTCTCGTTTCCTCCCATTCTCACCCCACCAATTCTTCCATCATCGTTCACTTGTCTTGATCAATACCTCCCTTAGCCTAAAGGGCATAATCATGGGACGCTAAACAAACACTTCATTTCATTTCTTTATGTGTAGAGACGGTATGCTCAAAATATATTATATCAGAGACATTAGAATGCCTATGAGGAAATCGTACTGAATGAAGAGCTACATTGTTAACCGATATAAAATATTCTACACTTTATTGCAGCTAACCTACACAAGAACTAATAAAAGTATGACTTCTTCTACTTCTTAATATTACTGATCAATATACAGGGTGGACCATTTATCTTGATATGCCCTTCTAACTTTTAAACTATAACTTTTAAACTAATTGACAAAATACGCTGAAATTTTGTACCATGCAAATATCGGTACGGGAATACTGTTTGGCATACTTTGTGTTGCCACAAGGTTAATAGAATCGCCAACCCAACATAAAGTTGTATTTTTTCAAATGGCGCTGTCAGGTTATTACATGTTTCAAATCTACATATAAAATAAAAACTTACAATACCAGATTAATCACCTAGTGTTGTAAACTAAGGACGCTAAGTATCACAAACATAAAAAAAACAATCAAATTTTGAAGGATTCTACAAAAGTAAGAACACAAATGAGACGGACGGCCAAAGTACCTTAATGTTGAATACTACGGTCATCATATGACGTACCGGGTAGGCACAAAGCCGATTCTCCCGAAACAAGTATTTTTTCACATATCGGGGAAAGCAACTTTGTGCCCACCCAGTATTTCGAGCATGTAGAAACAAAGTTACAAGGAACTAAGAATTTTTACTCTTTTCAAAGGACTTTATTTAGTTTATTTCGAAAAAGTGTTTAGATAAATATCTCATCCAAATACGTAGATGATTTTCAATCGATATAAGAATCATAAATGCCGTCTACAGCATTCTGATATCTTAAACCGCTCAGATGATATGAAAAGAAAAATAAATTATTTAAAATGCCGTATTTATGGGAACTTTTTAAAACAAGATTGCTTCTGTATGACTACAATACTTTTTTGGAGGTGTAATTACAATAAGATCTCGGAATTACATAATTTTAGACAGTGTTTTTAAGCAAACAGCATAAGCAAACTTCAATAGTTTTGACTAGGGATGACCAGTTCCGGAATTTCTACTTTCCGGAGTCCGGAAAGTAAAATCGGGAAAATTCCGGAATTTTTCCAAATCCTAGAATTTTGCCGAAATCCAGATAATTTTGGCCATCCTAGTTTTTATCATATCTCCAAAACGATTTGAGATATCCAGCTGCTGTAAACGGTATCGTAATAGTTATATGTATAACCATGTGTGCAATTGAATGAGGTGTTTATCTATGCAGTCTTTCGAAATAAAGCCTTTTTCTTTTTCTTAAAAAAATCAATCTTTTATAAGTTTCTTTATACTCATTTGAAATTCGTCATATCATGATCATAGTATTAATACTAAAGTACTTTGAACATGCACTGCCCCGCCTGTCTCACTTGCGCTATTACTACCGTAGAGCCCACCAAAATCTGAATGTCCGTGATACTGTACCGTTCTTAGGATACAACACTAAAGAACAAACATGACATTGTAAATTTTCGTCTAACATGAAGAGTTGAAATGTGTAATAACCCGATGCAGTGCTATTTCATAAAAATACAACTTTACGTTGGGTTGGCAGCACTGTTAACTTTGTGGTATTACAGTGTGCTACACAATTTACTCCTAGTGCCGATATTTGCATCTACAAAATTTCAGCGCCTTTTTTGTCAATTAGTTTCGAAGTTACAAGGAAGTATCAAAGTAAATGATTCATGCAATACAGTCACTGGACTACCAGCAAATCTAAGTACCAATACAAACTATT
Source organism: Thermobia domestica (assembly GCF_964235325.1). NCBI lineage: Eukaryota > Metazoa > Arthropoda > Insecta > Zygentoma > Lepismatidae > Thermobia > Thermobia domestica. The sequence goes on from NC_137463.1 coordinate 80,367,155, forward strand.
CGCACGGTCTATTTGGTTTGGATTGCTTGAACATCAACCTCTACGGCGAAAATATATTGTATGGTCTTACAGAAGGACCATATGTCGCACAGGTTAATGCACTGACACGGAAAGCCAAACCAGCAGGGTCCATCCTATGCCCAGTCGCATATATCTACTATCTAAATTTGAATGTAAGCAAAAGCATGCACACCAAACTCGTTGTCTGTTTACTTTCTGCACAATGTGCTCCAAGTAACACGATAAACATCCACAACTGTACTGCTGGGTGTTTGGGAAGTTTGCTACTATAGCTCGTGATATAGCTTTGTAATAGTTTAACTTGTTAAACTAGTTTTCCATCTTTGTCGAGGATTTTTACATGCCAGACTTAATCTCATCACATTTACGTATTACCGAAAAAGGTTTTCACTCCATATTTTATTTTCATTTTTAGGCTAAATTATGAAAAATATTTCAAGGAACTTAAAATACAATTTATTTATGAGCTAGAATCCTACACTTTTAGATTCTAGCTCAAAAGTTTTAAACAATAAAAGTAACTGTACTGAATTTCTACTCTAATCGTTATACAGTATCACACAAATGCAAGGATTGAGTATCCCGCACGTATCATGATAGAATAGAAGCTTGACCTTCTTATTTAAATTTGTAATAACATGTATTATACTAAATACATGGAAGTGCGTCGGGACCGTAATACGGCAAATTGTGGAGGCGTTAAAATATTAAATAATACTTTTGATAAAGTGGATACTTTCAAATATTTAGGATCAATATTAACAGACGAAAATCATATTCACGAAGAAATTAAATGTCGACTAAAAGCAGGGAATTCGTGTTACTATTCGGTTCAAAATCTCTTGTCGTCGCGAATTCTGTCGAGGAATTTGAAGCTTAAAATATATAAAACGATAATCATGCCTGTTGTTCTGTATGGTTGCGAAACATGGTCGCTTACTCTGAGGGAAGAACATAGACTGAAAGTATTTGAGAACAGGATCCTGAGAAGAATATTCGGACCCAAGAGGAACGAGAATGGGGAATGGCGGAAGCTTCATAACGAGGAACTACATAGTTTATACGGTTTACCCAACATTGTTAGGGTCGTCAAGTCTAGGAGGCTTAGGTGGGCAGGTCATGTAGCTAGAATGGAAGAAAGTAGAAACGCTTTCAAAGTCTTGACTGGTAGACCCATAGGAAAACGACCATTAGGAAGACCTAGGCGCAGATGGGAGGATAATATTAAGATGGATCTCGCAGAGATAGGAATACAAAGTAGAAACTGGATCCAATTAGCTAAGGATAGAAGTCAGTGGAGAGCTTTTGTGAACGCGGCACTGAACCTCCGGGTTCCATAGGCCATAGAGTTAGTTAGTTAGTTAGTTAATAACATGTATTATATTCACTGGAGGTCAAAGTTCTATTCCATCACAACTTAACATATCGCTCCTCGAAACAAGAAAAAGTGATCGAAGTGGATTAACTTGATGCAGATTAACTGAATGGTTGGCATGAACAAAGCTGCAATCAGTAAAAGCCAAATTTTACAGAAGGCCACAAAAACGTTTCCAACACTTCTGTAAGAAATGTTGGAAGTAAATTTGATAACATAATGTTAAGATTTCAACAGGGGCGTAAATAAGGGCCCCAAGCCACCACGGGGCTCCCAAATCGTGATGTAGGGCGTAGAGAAGGGGCCCCATTCCAAGTTGTCGGCGGGGTGCCCTCCCCAAGCCCTTAGTTACGCCACTGGATTTCAATCTCATCTACCAATATCCCTGGAAGTCGTTATTTTTTCCTATCGTTGAATGTAACGTTATTCCATTTCAACGGGTTACGCTTTAATAATAATAATAATAATAATGATAATAATAATAATAATAATAATAATAATAATAATAATAATAATAATAATAATAATAATAATAATAATAATAATAATAAAAAGTTACAACGTTGTTCGTATGAACTATTCACTTATACACAATAAAAGATCTATGAAAGCAGATGGCTTCAGTAAGAGTTGAATGCTGAAAGGAAATAATGAATCTATAGATCTGCACACTGATTCAGGCTCAACGACGAAGATGATGCAACAGATTCAAAGAACTTCTAAAGTGAATGAAGTAATAATTACGGATACAGTGTGTTTAATGAAGAATAGTAAATGCTTTGAAAGATAAGAAACGCTATATTATAGAATTTGGGCAGATTTTAATATCATGCCCGTTTACATACCCTCCGTGTAGGGCCTAGTTTTTGGCTACTTATCCTGACGACCAGGGGCGGATCCAGAGGGGGGCGATCGCCCCCCCACAAGAGGAAACTTTTTTATTTTATATATAAATAAACCCATCCATAACAAGTTTGGAGCTCTTAAAAATAGTAGTATTACCGCCGACCGCCCCCCCAGAAGTCCGTCCTGGATCCGCCCCTGCTGACGACGGTCATACAGTTATTGTCCGAAATATATTAATGTTTCTTGTATATTGTACGTTATATTAAAAAATTGACAAGTGAAAGAGCTCATATTTAATTCTTATCGTTATTCTTATAGCCTCCACCTGAATCGAACAAATGTCACTAAAACAACTTGTGAGACATATCAAATTCTCTGTGAGAGAATTAAAAAAAAAAAAAAAATGGAATTTTATTATGTGTAACAAAATAACAATTCACTTCACTTTATGAAATAGTACTCAACTACATTTGCAGAAATAACGGGTTCACGCACTTTTCTTAAAATATGCGATTATCAATTTCTTTAAATTATCATATTTCGACTAAATACACTAGTAAAAGTGAAAACAACAACGTTTTATTAAGCGGTATCGCATCGCAAAACACTACACAAACTCGTGGAAATGGGACTCGAACTAAAAACTCGATACCATAATGTGATGCTTCAAAAGTCAATTTATTATTACGTCAGTTTCTCTGAAATAATGAGATGAGGTATTTAAAAAATAATAATAATAAAAAAAAAGTGAACTGAAAGTATGGGAATGGAATTGTAGCCTATCTTAATATTTTATTTAGTAATGAAATGAAATGAAATGTCTCCTTTATGTCCATGTTTATGCCCTTCAGGCTATAGGAGAATGATGATTTAACTAACATGAATGATTATGAAAAAATGAATGAATTGGTGGGATGATCATGTGGAACTAAATGGGAAAATCTCGAGTATCGCGAAAGAAAACCCACACCCTCCCCGCTGAACTAGTGGCTGGCGCGTGTGCCTTTAGTGCACTCCGGGTTCAATTCCCAGTGGGAGCGCACAAGAATAAGTAACTTCACAATCGTTCACTTTCATTAATTATTCAAGTGTTCTTCATTGCCATCGAAATGGTATAGAAAATCAAATGTAATACAAAAATTGCCTCAGCTTAACGATATTGATATAACTTACTTAAATTATGCTTATGCATTTATCCAGATGAAATTTCAAGAACCGTTCTTGTCAGTTATTCAAAAAACACCAAGGTAAAAGAAAAATACACACCAAATCGTCCATATCTAACGCTTTCATACAAATAAAAATATTGTAATTAAATATAATTGGCCAACTAAATAAGATTCCTACCATTGAAATTCAGCAAGGATATTAATAAAATAAAATAAATAAACCGAACTGAGAAGCACAGAAATGTCAAGAAAGCATTTCACTGAACGTAACGAACATCAGTCTTCCTCCACTCCTATTATTAGCTGCACCAGTATGCCTTTTAAACGTACGCATAAAGAGAATTAAAAGGTAGATTTAACGTTAACTCTTTTCTTTTTTTAAAAAAAAGAGAAACTACTTACAAACACAGCTCGAATTTTTTGTTTTATCAACGTCCCAATTCTAATTTAAGCTCTTAGTTTTTATATAACAGATAATTAGATATGCGAGTTCTTTGACTATGGTGTTTTTTATTCATCGAATGACAAAGGAAGCAGAAGCAGTATTTGAAACTTTTTCGCTTGGATAAATACATAGGCAGAATAAGATCAGTTAGTAAATCATTACATTATGAGAAATGGAATAGTTTAAGAAACTGCTACTACCGTACACAAAGTAAAATAAAATATAAACACTGCTAAGGAACACCGATTAAAATAACGGAGTAAACTAGTCAAGTGATCAGTGAGCTAGGTAAACACCGTATGTTTTCCTCTTACACAGTTGTTGTCCAGCGCCGCCACATTCTAATTGGCTTAAAACCCCATCAAACTCAATGTGAAGCTTATGCAAGATCGGCTGCAGTCCATGAGGTGACAGTATTGGTTGGTCAGAGCTGTGCCCTTTTTCCGTACCGAGGCTATACGAGGCATAGTCTACAGTTTAAAGTGAAATTCGAACCATCATAATGCGTTCTAATTTCAAGGCTATCCCACCGGGAATCGAACCCGGCTCCAAATACCAAAGGCACGCGTGCTAGCCACAAAACTAGTTAAGAGAGCAAGCTGACAGTACTGTGTTGGATTGTTTTGGAGGCATTCTTGCCACTTCTGTGTGTATGTATGTGTGTTCAGGCCATGTACAGAAGTACTTTCATTCAGTAACAATTTCTCCCCTCTATTCGCAAAAAATAAACCGATTTCGACATTGAAGAAACGGAAAGGAAAGAACATTGTTAACTTTACAATCTTGAAAGTTTAACAAGATAAAAAGAGGACCATGCTTCTGTCCGTGTTATATTAAAATGAACTTTGAAAACTGTGTGTACTTATTTATTTATTCATTTACTTTAAAAAATGATTAAGTTACTTCGAGAAGTTTTGGATCAAAGATAACGTTGAAGAGTTAATTGTTGGCATCATTTGGATAATGTTCTGTGGTAACAAGAGAAAAGGAACTGACTTTTCTCAAATGAGAAAAGGCCTCTATTATAACTAGAGATGGTTCGTAAAGGAAGTTACATCAATTAATAATAAAATTTTAACGCTGCAAATTAAGGTACGAAAACTTGTATACAACGATTAGTGTATCATGTATAACTTTTTCTTTCCTCAGTCTGAAGCAATAAAAGTTTTGATTTTTACCGATGTAACTTCCCTCGCGATCCGCCTCTGAACAATACTGATGTTAGTTCTTATCATTCATTTATAATTAAGAATGCAAATAATATTACTTACCTTTTGCCTCGTTCCTCTTCTCTTGATTTCCGCTATTATCCACGGCAACATAGGCGTGGAAAACCTTTTATCCATAGCAGTGAAACCGAGATATTGCACTGTATACGACTTCATATTGTTTTATTAGATACCAAAAGCCCGCGTGACAAACTGCTATGAGTAGACGATATTTGCAAAGGCACTGGAAAGGCACAATGGTGTTTTCTGATTCGAGAATACACCCTGTTTCATCGTTCAGTATAATGTAAGTATACGTTCATCTTTTTGGAAGTTAAGTACTTGAGACCTGAAATGAAGAAAATAAAAAGAAATCGTTAGCATTTGTCAGGGCTTTGTAAACAAAAAACTCACGAAATGAATATCTTACATAAACATTTCACTTAATCACACTTACATTCTACGAACAACATAAATCTCAAAAAAGATTGACTGTCGGAATGAGGTCTAGATGTTAAAGAGATAAGGAGAAATAAATTATGATTATGAAAAATAAACTCCAGAAAAAAAAAAAACTATGATTATGAAAAGATGAACTCCAACCCGTGATGATTTACGCTTGTTTGTGATTCTCCTCAAAACATTAGAACACATACCAGATATTAAGTCAATATTAAGGTACGTTAAAAGCGAAATGAAATATTTTATTTATATGGACACAGGACATAAAATAATACAGGATAATCGATAACTCGTCGCTTCAGAAATATACCACCTAAATTTTACCTAAAGAATTGTATCATATTCGGTAGATTCCTTTGTTTCCAGACCCATACATTGAGTTTGGTGGGCGCTAGTGTCCTGGGGCACTTAACATTTCAGTGACTACTTTGCGTAACAAGACAGATTAAAAATAACAATAATAATAATAAAATAAAAAAAAACACGCAATGAAAACATATCGGTATGTGATTAACATTCAGTTTTTTGTATTCTCAAAATATGCACAACTAAAAAAAAAAGAAAAGAAAAGAAAGAAAAATTAAGTGGGATAATACAATATTAAGAATTTTTCATTTGCTATTCACTTTATCTTAACGTACTAAGTAGAAAGAAAATTGAAATTAATGTGTGACACTGGATTATAATACTGAAATAGACGGATTTGTTCAAGGGGGTAAACTGGCATTTACTGTAAGGTAAACATTCCCCAATTACAGGCCAGTTCATCTATTGGTGATTTAGCAATAAGTCCCATGTCGTTCAATCACCATTGTTTCTGGCTACGCACATAATCCTCGATTCGAAACGAATGTTTTTATGATGAGTCCGGGAGGGGGAAAGAAATAGTTGAGACATACACAGCAGCTAGGAATTGAACAAACTGCATTTAAAATATATATAATTTATAAAAGAGAAAAGTTACAGATCAAAACTGTTAAGTAAGTTTGAAAATACTGCCTCTTTTTCTGTTGCTGAGGGGACAGATGTCACTGATCATAGGAAGATGGGCATTCTTGTTCTATTGATGTATATTAGGCTTACCTAAATATATTCTGCACTATTCTTTGTATCGTATTACAGAAATCAGACATACTTTGCAACTAAACTTATCAAAAAAACAACAGTACTTATAATCTGTTTCAGTCAACAAATTCATAATGTTCAAAACTTCAAAACAGACTCGCATCCATAGGATATCACCTGAGATCCTCCCCCACCCCTCTTCCACTATTCCCAACTAAGTCTTATTTACAGAACCCTGGCTACTCAAGTCTATTTAAGAACACCTGTAGTCTTACTCAAAAGTTGAAATGTAAACAAATGTTAATCTTTTTCGACTGTCTGGAACCCATATTACAATCGAATATATCGTAATACATGAATGGGCCTCAGAGTACGTCTACTGTGGAGAGTGAAACAAAACTTTATACGGAAATAAGTCTCCTGTCGGTAGGACAGCTCCTGGTAAGTACGAAATGACAATCTAACTAAAGTTTTTATTTGTCCTGAGGAATGACAGTGCTTTACAATAATGGTAAAAAGAATGGTAGTATCTAGGAGATCATACAAAATAAATAAAATAGCTAATAATAATAAATGTTTTATAAACATTGTGTTATATGTAAACATAGATAACATGTTATATGTAAATATAGATAACAAGGCTCTGGGTTAAATAATAATAATAAATAAAAAAAAGTAGAAGCCCGCTAATGTTCAGTATGTAATAATCAGTTATAAAAATGTATCAAGAAACGAAAAACAGAAATCAATCAACGGATTATTAAATGAGTACGAATAACGAGTGTATTATGATGCAGAACGCGAATACATAGGAAATAAGCTAGTTTAACCAAATTAACGATCTAGGCCTAAATACTCACAAAACTTTTATATCTTCCACATGTTTTTCCGTGCTGCACAGCGATCAGGAAAAATACCATGTGCATTATTTTCAAACTAAATGTAACTTTTCGTCAATGGAATATCATTACTTTAAAAAAATACCTCGTGCTAAACTTTACCTACACTTATTAATTCTCAACCGGTTGGTCTGTTCCCATTACTCCCTATAAGCAATGCACAGTTTTGCACAAATTAAAATGAAAAAACCGGCCCCACGCTTCTTAAAGAGTTACTCATAAACGTAAGTAAACATGTGAAATAGCTTGGTAAGATCTACACACATTGCAAGCAAAAATACAACATGATACACATACGGACGTAAGAAAATTCTTTCAAAGAAGTGTGTGATTTCTTTACTGTACAAACAAGCAAATTAAATTTCACTCATAATTGTTAATACAGCTCGTACTTAGGGAGGGATTTTCATTAGGCATCTAATGTATGTTTAACAATATTTTATAACGAATAATGACATTCAACAGAAATGGCAAGGGTAACAGTCAAGAAAATCAAAATACGAATTAAACGTTTTATAAATCTCTAACGTTAAATGGAAACATAAATACATTTTTGAAACAAGATTAGAATTCATTTTGTAGAGTTGAGTTTAACGTCCCGTTCAGCAGCGAGGCTATATGAGACGTGGACCTACTGATTTACGTGGAATCCGAGCCACATGAGCTTCCGCCGGGAATCGAACCCAGGCCTCCCACGCCAAAGGCGCATGCGCTAACTGCTTACCCACGAAGGTGCTCTAAGATCAGATTTTATGTCAGAACAGGTTTTTTAAGACTACTGTTTTGCAATTCACAGGTCAATTTCAGACCATTAGAAGCAAAAAGCATTATGAAAATGTTGCACAATTTTTAAAATGTCCTTGAAATTAAATTATTGCCAAACGTAGCAAATCCTAATGCGAAAAAATGAAATGGTCAAGTTTTATACTAATAGACTGCTATTCGAAATTGACAAATGATACTTTCTGATATTGTTATAAACATGATTCAACGAGTACCTCAGCTCATAAAATTAAAAACTATATTTCTGTTTTGATTGGCGCGAAATACAGAAGCAAAGTTTTTTAAACACCTACTATCAACAACACTGATTTTGCACGTACAACACGGATTTTGGTAAAGCCATTTCGATTACCAAATTGACATGCATTCTCACGCAGGTAAAAGAAAAAATACTATTTAACTATAGAGTACATAAGTTTCAATTGTGCTTATAATAGACATTTGCATATCAACATCTCAAGTGCGCATTACAAACAACACTTACCTAATCACATAAAACCAGATCAGACGACCACAACACCAGCTGACCGAACATAAACTCAACGACCACCTTGAATATGTATTCAGTAATTCCCGCTAGGTGTCGACTGACGCTATACAAAATATGAAAATATGAACATCACAGTGCACAACCTTTCCGTACTATAGGTCCATTACGATATAATATGATGAATTATCATGTTAAATATTGTAATTTTTGTATATTATTGCTATGTCTAGAGACAAGAGTGTGTAACTAAAGCATATAAATATAAGAAATGTGGATAATATAAGCTACATTTTTTTTAAATAATTTGAAATATAAACGTAATTATCGTACGTATTATTTTCGAGCTACAAATTATTGTTCCCTAACAATAAAATACATCTTTTTAACATAACCTAACCATTGTCAAATAAACTTCCGAAAAGGAAAAAAAAATAATTTTATAAATAGTAGTTATCAGAAATGAAAAAGAAAATGTGATTAGATTAAATGCTATCAAAGATAATGAACATTGATGAACAGTACGTCCTATTAATCTTATCTCCACGTCATTTAAAAAAAAATAAACGATTTTTCTTTTATATTAATTGTAAACTGAAAAGAGTTATCTTGAATGGAATATAAATTACTGAAACGTCACTCCAGATAACGTGAAGTGACAGCTTGAGATACTTCGCAAATGAACGAAATATGTATGTTGGTGACATCTATTAACCATCATAAAAGGTTCTTTACACAACTGCAAGGTGCTGCCATCTCTCAGAGCTTGAAAGAATTACGTAGACATTACTTAAACTAGGAAAAGAGAAATTGAGAAGAGTTTTAATTTATTAATGGCCAACACAGGGCACGCGCTCTACTAAAGTCGCACTCAGCCTCAGACCCCTAAAAGCCACGGAGGGATTAGAGCGGGCAGTTTCCGCGCTAAATTATTTTCTGACCCTCTAAAGCAGAACACTGGAGAGAATTTTATAATTGACTCAAAAACAGATACGAAATTATTCTTATTTATCAAATTAAAATCAGTTTAGCGTATTTTACTAATTTATGCGTAAAATCATATGCTTCTTGCTAGATGCATAATTTTCTATTGGTCTTGTTCCATTTCAAAAATTTTAACCTCAATTATTTTATTATTGCAGTGACAAGCATCTCAGCAGTGGGACCAGATGTACTTCGAAAGAGTATCTAATTCCATTGAGGACTATGCGAATACAAATCAACTGAATGCAAGCGGTGAATAAAACAGGTCCGTACAGCTTCATCCGCGTTTGTAGGACCTACTTTATACCATCGATATTCGCTTATATATTTTCTAGAAACAACGAAGTAGAGAATTTTGTAGGGTAGCAAAGAGGTGAGCAATTCTTTATCATATAGAATATGAATAAAATCCATTATTATACTCAGGATCCAAATTCTTGAGCAGTCCTGACTTCTATATATATGATCAGGGGCGGATCCAGAATATGATCAAGGGAGGGGCTAAACCATATTTTGCCGTTTTATCCAGTGTAAAGCAGGATTGATGCCCACATTATCCAGTGTATATCTGAGCGTCGAGGGGGGACTATAGCACCTCCTTGGATCTGCTACTTTATCTATATCTATCTATCTATATATATGGTCTGGATAGGTTGGATATATGGTCTGGATATCAATATATATGGTCTGGATAGAATAGGTTGAGGGTTTAGTCTTTAGGTGCGTATACATAACGAACATAAAAACTAGGTACTTTGATATGTCAGGGCTCTGAAATGTGTAAATACGTACCTTATATTGAAATCTCGAATTTTACTTTTCTTCACTGTCACAAGATCTTCCCATCGTTGTTAGGAAGCTTTTAAAACAGTACGTTTACATATCTTGAAATTTCTAATAGGAAATACTATTCCCAACTTCAGTTTTTCTTGTATAAAGGCAACGAAGAAAGTTTTGTCGCTTTTTCAACCACCGCATTCGATCATCTATATATCACCTAAGACGTACCTGGAAGACCAAAAGTAGTCCCCATCAGCATCAACGACCTTCTGCCAACGATCTGGAAAGCCATAGAATCTATCGCGGTAGAACTTGGTGAGCTGCACCTCTACTAGGGATATGAACTAGCGTCCTCTAAGGTGATTGTTCAATGAATGGAACAGCTGATAATCGGATAGTGCAATGTCCGGGGAGTATGGCGGACGCAATAGTGTTTCCCATTAAAGGCGTAAAATGGGTCCCAGTCATCCTAGCCACTTGGGGCTTAGCGTTGTCCTGTAACAGAAGTACCCCTTTTCGATTTAAACGTGCTGGCTGCAGAGTTCTGAGTTTTTCTTGAACACGGCTCAACTGCTGACAGTACACAGTTGCATTGATGCTCTGACCAACTGGTAGCAGTTCCCGATGCACGATACTGCGAACATTCCACCAACACATAAGAGGACCTTCTTCCGGTTCAGTGCTGGTTTCGGCTGTTTTGGAACTGGTTCATGGGATGTTAAGCAATGATGACGGCGCCGTGGAGCTTCGTACAGGACCCGCGTGCCATCACATGTCAATACCCTGTCCAGAAATGGCTCTTTCCTCAGAGGAGACAGCAAAGAAACAGGTGTTTGTTCGCGTTTCCTTCTGGCGCGGAGTCAAATCATGTGAGACCCATCGATACAACTTGTAGTGCTTCCCAAGTTGATGAAGGTGCTGCCGAATGGTTTCTCCAGTCACATTGAATTGTAGTACCAGTTCCTCACATGTTTGGCCACTGTTCGCCTCAATTTCTACCTAAAGATCTTCATTTTGTACACGTGTTGGTCTTCCGGCACCTGGTGTGTCATCGAGTGTTTCGTCACCGTCCTTAAACTTATCAAACCACAGCTGCACTGTCCGCATAATCACGACACCCTCACCTAAGGCCTGCCATGTCTTCCGACCCGCTGCAGCGGCATTTGACACCAGTTTGAACTCGCACAGCATAAACGCTCTTATGACTTTCTGTGGAGGTTGCATGTTCACCCCGTCCTTATGCAAGTTCACAGTGTAACCGAACTGCCACAACCAGGTAGTATGTTGGAAATACTCACAGCAACATCTCCATTAGCATTCAACTCACGGTGTGAAGCCATTTGAACACAGACCTTCACAAAAAGGGAGATTTTTTTTTGTTAGCTTTACTGAACAGTATGGGCAAATGGAAACCCTGAGGTTATCGAGACTCTTATCCAAAGATAGAAATATTTGTTTCAGAACACGTTTTATAGACCTATACAACGTTATAAGGTCGTATTTATCCTGAGTTGAGCGATCTAATACGAAGTAATTATGAATATTGAGCGATTTCAAGTTAAATATGGTCAAGCTTGTAGAATTTTTATGCTCAGATTTGAAGTTATATATATATGTTAGTAAACTCTACTTGATAAATAAATCAGAACTTCGCAATTAACAAGAATCAAATTATTGTTGGATCTTGATGTCAATAATAATAATAATAATAATAATAATAATAATAATAATAATAATAATAATAATAATAATAATAATAATAATAATAATAATAATAATAATAGGATGGGTTCGGTTGAAATTAAGCGTTTATTTGAAGCACCGACAGAAACCGAGATGTGGATATACAACTTAATGTAGGTGTACCTGTACCGGGAATCAAACCTACTTCTCTCTCGTAAACCTAAGGTGAGGTAGCAAAAGGAGCAAACTAAATGATGAATTTCGATCCTCTCTACATAAATGGTGAGGGAAGAGAGAGAATTTATAATTCAGTTTCTCGTTTTTTAGAATGCACCGTGAGTTTTGCTGTTAATAAATTTTGTGGTTTTTCTCCGAAAAAAAAGAACGTTGTCGTGGCTTTTGCCTTAAAAGAACTGGTTATGCTACAAAATCAATTACAAGAGACTGAATAGTTACATTTTCTAATACATAATATGAATATTTAATACATTTAAATCTTGCACTATTAATAGGGACCCAGAGTTACAGTTTGAAGTTAAGCTACTGCAGTGAGACAATAATTTTCGACACACCAGAACTTCGAAAATAGCAAAATTACGCACTATAATTCCGTCAGTCTTTCTCACAGCACTTAAGAACACTAAATATGGGTGATATGGCAAAATCCGGATAATTTATAGAAAAATGAGAGGACAATTACTAGAATACATGAGAAAGGACACAGTTGAAAGACTGGTTTGAAGGCATGAGCTACCACTGACCTAGTATATTATTATTATTATTATTATTATTATTATTATTATTATTATTATTATTATTATTATTATTATTATTAATAATAATAATAATAATAATAATAATAATAATAATAATAATAATAATAATAATAATAATAATAATATGCATAACAATGAACAAAATGTGGTTGGTGTGATTTGTTTGAACTTTTGCTTTGAGACCATGAATGTTTTCCACCGTAAATGAAATTTCATTATACATTTGCGCAGTTAACTTCTTGTGGATTGCGTTCGTAAAATGTTAATTTTTTTTACCAATGTCACTTCCCTCAAGAGTCGCCTCTGTTACTGACGTTGGTTGTCATTCCTTACCAGCTTTCACAAAAATTCTGAGTGCAGCAACTTAACGCAAAACTGCAGACAGTCATTATAATTTGTCGCGCCCACGAACGGTCTCAAGGGGAGATAGACCTTCGTGGCCGATTGGTAGGATTTTCAGTATTTTGAAATTGTGAGCACACCGCTTCTATCACTTGCATTCAAAGAATAATGAATAGTTTGTTCACTCTGGTTACTTGTTGCTGCCGTGAGAAGTTACCTGTACCCAGTGGCGTATTTACGATTTTGTTTCGGGAGGGGTTTTGCTAACTTTCGGGGAAGGGGGGGCTTTGCCTGAAAATGTGAAAATTCTGCAAGATATTTCATATACTTGACTATAGTAAGTAAGATTTCGGGGGGGGGGACTTAAGCCCGGAAGCCCCCTCCCAATTACGCCACTGCCTTTACCAATTACAAAGTAAGGTTAAACTTTCAGCAGTGGCGGATTTTGGACGGGACCGTAGTATCTAGACCCCAGTTTTTTGAGTAACAAAAATAATTTAAGGTATTATATAGAGGGTGGTTGTGTCTGTCTCCAACCACCTCCTACTTGCCGACCACTTTTCAGTTTAAAACCGTGTATTAGGCTTATTTTCCGATTTAAAAAAAGCATGATTTTCCGTTATAATTGAATTGTAGCTTATTTTGAACCAATCCCAAAGATACTGTCAAAATATATTGCATGTGCATTCGGTAATAGACAATCAAATGTATGCTTACGGAAGACGTACCGGTACTGAGTTTTCGACAGCTTTAATACGTTGCAAAGGGGAACGACAACGCTTTGTTTTTCGTGCTTTTTCGTAGTTTTATCGCACCAGGTAAGAAATGCACATACTACTGTATTATGTTGCACAAAACTGTAAAGTACATTTTAGTAGGCATAATAAAATTTTAGTGATAACTGTATGATTTGAAGAATAAATCGATAAAATGTAGTAGTCGAATAATGACTTATGAAATATTCTTTGTTAACTAATGCTCGACCAGAGGGTGGTCGAGCACTGAAAAGTTGTAGATATATCAAAATTTGTAGATACAAAAGTTATAGATACGACTAACTTTCGATTCATCTGCATGAAATGAGTTCCTAGTTACCAATTCTAAAATTTTAATGGTGTACAAAAACATTTACTAGTGTTCGACCACTAGTTTTTGTAATACATTTGTATTGGTCGATTATTATCTATTTTTTTTTTTTTTTTTTTTTTTTTGTGTCCGATCATACTTTGCGTTTGTATTTTCACGCAGAGTTCCTTGATTCAAGCATTAATTCAGTGATCAATTTACATTTGTATAAGCATCTGCTGACTCTTACAGTTAGTAACTGAATATTCACCGAATGGCTATGGCTCAATGGTAGTAGTCTCAGGCGTTAGGCTTCGGAACATGACGCGGCAATCCACTGGGGTTCGAATCCCTCTGAAGAGCAAAGGTCTTTTTAACTGTCCTCGATATTTCTATGTTCGTGTCCCTGTTATGACTGGATTACGCCAAATTGGCTCGAGGAGTCTTAAGGCTGAATGTCTCGGTTGAAACGAACGTTAAAAAAATTGTAGAGCGTTGGCTTAGCATTCGGGAGGGCCTGGGTTCGATCCAACGGATGATCACTCTGACTGAGGTTTTTCCAGGATTGTCACACCAGGCAAATACTGGCCTGGTGTGCCTGTTTTTCTGACTGAGGATGATCACTGACGGATGATCACTCTGACTGAGGTTTTGCCTGTCACACCAGGCAAATACTGGAATGGTATTTACAACATAGGCTCTGGCCGTCTACCTTCCAACATCCTCTCTCTCATTTTCTCCCGTTCGGAACCTTAAATGCCTAAAGGCCATAAAATCAAATCAAATTTAAGTAACTGACTATTCATACAATTTCCCAAGATTTTCATGCAAAATTAACGCCACTGTTAGGGTATGACATTTAATTTGAATAATAAACTTGTTATATTTGGTCTAATTCGTTTCATACTGAACTACATTAATCCGTGGAACTGCATTCAAATATTGTTAGCGGAATAGCTACTATCAGAGCTTACTTCTGGAATATGCCTGTTTTTCTATCATGTCTTTTTTTTTTTTTTTTTTTTTTTTTTTTTTTTTTTTTTTTAAGAGAGAGTGTCTGAATAGGTCTAAGCTCAAACTGCCAGCTTATTGAAACGATGATCTACAGAAAGCTCTAGAGGCTTGTCGAAAAAAAAAAAAAAAGCACCATACGAAAGGCATCAGCAATCTATGGAATTCTTCGGGTAACGCTGATGGATAAAGATAGTCTCAGTCCCGAAGAGCGGAGAATGGGTCCAGAACCATACCTAACACAGAAAGAAGGAGAGGGATTATCAAACTGACTCATTAGTATCAGCAAAAGGGGCTTTCCACAGAAGAAACACGATCTTCTGAACAGTGTTATGAAAGGTGTCGATGAAGAAAAACGTGAAACGCCATTCAAAGACAATCGACCTGGTGAAACCTGGTACCACGTTTACATGAGAAGCCAGCCGCAAATCGTGTCCCGAACTCCCGAAACTTTGAACAAGGCGCGATATGCTGTATCCGAAGGAAACATTCGCTTCTGGTTTTAGGACCTTGAGAAATACTTGGAAGAAACGGGACAATCTAGTATCCTGAGTGATTCTGAGCGAATATTCAATACTGACGAATCCAGCTTTCAAATGTGTCCTAAATCAGGAAAAATGTTGGGGCCCAAATGGTGGAAAAATGTGTACGAGGTGAAGGGTTTTTATTTATAGAGTGGCTAGGTAAGACCAGGCATTTATCGCCACAGGGCCTACAGTTTAACATCCTATCTGAGAAAACGAAGCCTGTTCAGTGCTACATTCCACTGAATCTTAAATGTATTTGCTGGTTCCTTTTTGACAAACTATCACAAAATTACTTATTCTCAGCGACTATTGTGCGAAACTACGAAGTGATACCTGAAAAACTAATGATGTAACATCTACAGATGTTATTAGGTAGGTAAAGTTATGCTTTAGTCTTCATACTGTAATTAAAAACACATTAACCGATAGTGGATGATGACTAAACAGAATGCGGTCGAACGTTAACGAAGAGTGGTCGAACACTAAAAAAATCAGCTATTGGTGTTTCTCGGACTAATATTACACGAATGGTGTAAGTTATCTTAATTTGGGATAAAATGTAGATAAAATATAGCTTTAGGAACACATGTAAGCTAGTTGCATCCTCGTAAGTTGTTCCACTCAGTGAACAACGATTAAGGACCATACCAAAATGAGTTAGGTGGACGAGCACTGGCACATTAACCCAATATGCAGCGAGAGCAGTTAAACTTTCTGTACAACGGATAGAAATTTCGTCTTTTTGAACTTATGTTTAGCTTTTTTCGTCTCCGTTTAACCTCCTAACTGCGTCAATAGGGACTCTGGTGTGATAGTAAAAAAGCAAATCAGGTGATGTAATTGTGGCAGACACAAGGAGTGATAGAAATCATTGTGATGAAGAGGTGGAAGAAGAAGAAATACCTCAAAGTAATCAACGGAGTTTGATTCTTGTGCTGTCAACGAACATTGAAGGTTTTCTTCTGCCGAGGGCTGTCATCCGTCCCGATTTTGAAGAAAATGTTCCGACTTCCATTTTTATTTATTGATGAAGTTGGCAACTATTATTATTATTATTATTATTATTATTATTATTATTATTATTATTATTATTATTATTATTATTATTATTATTATTATTATTATTATTATTATCATCATTATTATTATTAATAGTAGTAGTAGTAGTAGTAACAGTAATAGTAGTTGAGTAGTTTTGAGTTTAATGTCGCTTTCAGCAGTAGTATCGAAACTTAGTTTCCACATTATTATACAGAGCCTTGAACAACCTCATAACACCAGGAGGGAGATAGCAATGTGCTTGACTACTGAAAGCTTAACTTTACTTTGTAATTGCTTAAGTTAACGTCTCAAGGTAGCAGCGAGTAACCAGAAATACACATTTAAATTCTAGCAGCAACATCAGTAGACCTGAAAGTGGCAGCAACTGAAGCAACAACAACTATATATAACTACGGCCTAAGGAACCCAAAGTTCAATGCCGTGTTCACAAAAGCTCTCCACTGACTTCTATCCTTAGCCAACTGGATCCAGTTTCTACTTTGTATTTCTATTTCTGCGAGATCCATCTTAATATTGTCCTTCCATCTGCGCCTAGGTTTTCCTAATGCTCGTTTTCCGATTGGTCTTCCAGTCAAGACTTTGAAAGCGTTTCTACTTTCTTCCGTCCTAGCCACATTACCTGCCCACCTAAGCCTCCTTGACTTGACACTAACAATGGTAAACCGTATATATTATGTAGTTCCTCGTTATGAAGTTTCCGCCATTCTCCATTCCCGTTCCTCTTGGGTCCGAACATTCGTCCGAATATATATATATATATATATGTTTCAAAACAACACTGACAACGTTTGGGAGGTGATTCCTGACACCTAGTGCTCTCAACGGGTCGGGTCGGGTCGGCCGTGACCCGAATTGACTGATCCGACCCGATGACCCGACCCGACCCGACTGACCCGAACCGTGATCCGACCTCATTGACCTGATCCGACAACCCGACCCGAGCTGACCCGATTGACCCGACCCGAATAGCCCGACCCGACAACCCGACCCGAGCTAACCCGACTGACCCGACCCGACCACCCGACCCGAATAGCCTGACTCGACAACCCGACCCGAGTTGACCCGACTGACCCGACCCGAGTCGGGTCGGGTCGGGTCAACCCGATCTGTTTGAGAGCACTATGGTCAAGACACTGGGTGAACGCCAAAATGCACTCCCATTGAGAATTAAACCCGGACCACGTGTACCGAAGTCTTACACGTTAACCACTAGCTAGATCAAGCGGTGGATTTGTATATGCATCTTAATGAATATTCGGCACTTTTGAGGTTTGGTTATTTCTTTTTATAACTGATACCAATGTCCGACGTGGGAGAAGTTTATTTTTTTTTCTTACTTTAGTTCTATGTGACGAAATTTTTATTCAAGGTCAGTGTTCTCACCTGCTTGGACGGCAGGGGGTCTTCTCGGAAGGCAATAGCAAGAGTCTCTTGGCGGAGACAAAAGGAAATCGTTTAACTACAATGATAAGGGTTGAGGAAACAGGAGAACACCTGTGATTTTTTCCAAGCCTTCAACTTTCATTCCAAAATAGGTTCTTATGATTCCGGGACCCGTGCCACTTTGATTTTTCTTTCTTGGTAATTAAAACGTATTTTACAGTATATATAGTTGCAAGTAAGAAGATACATAATATGAATTTTGTAATTTAAAATTTAAAAATACAGTATGATATTTAATTACAAAGTACTAATTTTATTTCATCACTTTCAACCCAACAAATGAAATTCAAACAATTCGCTCCCTGGGTCTTGGTCATCAATACTGCGTCTTATTCTTTGTCTTGCAGTCAAGTCTTGGTCCTGCATTTCGTAGTTTTGGTGGTCTTTCATGCTATAAAAGAGCCAAGAATTCTCGCGTCATCGGTACAAATGAAGACCAAGTGTGATTTTGATTATGGTCTTTCATACTATACGGAAAGCAAGAAAATATGCTCATCGCTACTTGGTGATCACCAACACAAGGCCAAGAGCAAGATTACTATGCAATTCATCTTGCATATCCAACCTTTATTTTGTTCTTGTATCGATGTCCTTGGGCTTGGTGAAATAAAACGAAATATTCAGTTTAAGGTCCCTCGATTCTGCACCGAGGCTAAGGGAAACGGTGACCATGAGAAATGAATGAAATGGTGGAATGAAGAAAGTGGGAGGAAACAGAACCCCGAGAAAACCCATTACACGGCGTTTCTCCACCACAAAGCCTACTTAGCACAAGCTGGGATCGAACCATGGACACCACGCACCAGAGATGAACTCTCTACCACTGAGCCACCGCAGCCCTGCTTGGGCTTGGTCGTCCATATCCAATCTTTCTTTTAGCCTTGCTTAACACGTTAACTGCCATGTGGGTCCGATCGGACCTACTGGAGTGATCTAAGAAAATGTTCTTGTAGGTCCGATCGGACCCACAATTTCTAATTCGTCTAATTGACGTTAGAGTACTTGTATTGTTAAATCCTGTCTCTACTGATATTGAACTGTAGTGTTTTTATTACACATGTAGGTTTTGGTCTTTGATATTGATTAACGCCGCTAGGGGCGCTAAATACCAAGTAACAAGCATTTGTTGCTTTTGTAGACCCGATAGGACCTATGTTTTGCTTTTTCAGTGACATGTTAAAAAGTTTAACAATGGATTCATTATTTATTCTAATTTATTTTCACAATGTCAGTGTCCCTGTCATTTGCTGAATTTTCAGAAAAGTCTAGATCACTACACTGCTATTACTAATGAGATCGAGTTCTGCGCATATTTCTTCGTTTTTCATTGCACAGATATTACTTATTAGCACTAAAAGCAAGATGAATATGTCCACACTTCTCGCTTCTGCACATGTAGTAATAAACAAATAACTTTCTAACAGAGTTGCCAGTTCAACTGTAATTTATCCCCTTGCCCATAAACAAAATATACACACGTAGGTCCGATCGGACCCCCAACTTTTATGCACGCGGATTCACTACCATGCCTTAGATTATGTTTCAATATTAATATTATGTTTAAAAAATATGTACAAAACAAGAATAATGTAAGTAAGTACGCTTGGCACTCTACCGGTGAACAACAAAATTCACCCTTGGCAGCAACGTGTTAAACAACTTCTAGTTTTGTTCTAAATCCAGACTCCATATTGGCGTAGATATTAATATTACAGTCGATTGGTAAAATCAATCTTCCACATTTACAAATTAAAGTACACACAAGTACAAAAATAAGCATTTACCATAAAAACACTAGCTGCAAGTGTTCAAAATAGATTTATGGCTTCTATAAAATCAATTGAAAATTGCTAGTTTTAATTAGGCAGCTAGTGAAAAACAGCAGCTTTCGACTCCAGCCGAGTTTAAGCTCCACCTAAACTCAGTTGACCAAAGTGAGCTGACCCGACTGACCCGACCCTATAACCCGACCCGAGGTGATCCGATTGACCCGACCCGAGCTGACCCGACTGACCCGACCCGACAACCCGACCCGAGTTGACCTAACCCGACCCGTTTGAGAGCACTACTGACAGCAAGATAAGGCAAAAAATATAGACCAACCTGGATGCAAAAATGTTTTCTTTCGGAGTTACAGGCTTCCCAAAATGTGAAAAAATGAATTTAAAGTCATAGTTTTGAAGCTATGAGCCTTTAAAGTTCATTTTTTCATGATTTCGGCAGCCTATAACTCGGAAAGGAAGCATTTGTTCACCTTGGTTGGTCTACACTTTTTCTCTCATCTTGGACGTTGTTTGTGTTGTTTGAAACACGCTATATATATACCTAATTAATTTACAATTTTTTAGAAAATACTTTTAGAACTTTTAATATGTCTGTATGTCTGTCTTCGTTGCTTAGACAGGCAAAAATGCCTGAAATAAAGAAATACTAATATTACTACATGGATACTAAGCATCAATATCATTGTTATCATCATAGGTATTCTTCTATTATTGGCAGGTCACTTTGTGCAACTGAGAAGCTTCCATGCTCCAAAATCTTCTGCTAACCTCTTTCTCTTAACGTACGATTTCTCTATTTTGTCTGTCCATTAATTATAGTTTCCTTCGCCCCTTCCTTCTCTTTCCTGCCCCTTACCCTCTAGTACGTCCCTCGTAAATGTCCCAACCAGTTTCTCCTTCTCTTAATAATATCTAAAATTGTTCTTTTCTCCCCCACCACTTCTAACACTCTGTTATTCACTTTCCGCTTGACCCAGCTAATTCTCTCCATTCTTTTCCATACTCACATTTCGAAGCTTCCAGTCATTTTTTAAATAATTTTGCTGGTCCATACAGTACAATACTTCTCATGAAGCATTTTATGAGTCTTTTTCTCAGCTCTGTATTCCAGATCCCACAAAATAGTGTATTCTTCCTCCTAAAGCCTTCCTTCGCCATTCCTATCCTTGCTTTTATTTCACATTCACACTTCATATCATCAGTAATAATACTATCCAGGTATCGAAAAGTAGTCCCTTGTTCTCTTTTCTTCCCTCCTACTTTATACTTGACACCAACTTCTTCGTTCCAATCACCATCCGAGGAAGATATTTTCTTCAAGTTAAATAATTGCAATTCTTCGTATATAGGATATATCTGAATAATGATAAAGTTTTATATGTCCTTTCTAGTAGATTGTTGTTTATCTCTTCCTAACGATGACGCTTATACTACTTCTAGTACAAACCTTTTTGAATCACGCAAGACATTACGAAACTGTCTCCTGCTAATATCAGTACTACTTGGTAACTTTAAGATAATAATAATAATAATAATAATAATAATAATAATAATAATAATAATAATAATAATAATAATAATAATAATAATAATAATAATAATAGTAGTAGTAGTAGTAGTAGTAATAGAACGTCTCAGTCTGACAAGCTTTTGCTATACAAGCTTTTCCCTCATATTTATTCCGTCTATCAACACCAAAGTTGGTATACACATTTCTTGTCCCCTATACTACTTTTTGAGATACATTTGGATTGTGTGCTTTTACCCGGGGCCACTCCAGAGGGGTCCAAATTTGATCTAAGGGATTTCTGGAGGGAGTTTTAACTACATTCTCCCAGTTTTCCCTGATCAAGTACGTTAGGGGCCCCAATACATAGCACGTCTGGATAGCTTGTTTCATGCTGAAAAGAATGAATATAAAACATGACTTTTCAATGAACAGTGTTGATGCAATAGCTATTTCACTGCGAGTCTACGATTTTCCTTATACTAACAGGGCCAATGAGCCCCAGGGACTTACTCCGTTGTCCATGGCACCTAATATTTTGTGCATGAACATATCTTTGTTATGTTTATCGAATGAGTAGGTTTCATTAGGAAGTCCCGTTAACAGGTTCGTGTCCTTTCCTTGTGAGTAAAGCTAATTTTTAAACTGTTAACCATCTCCCTAATAGGCAGTGTTGTAGTGCCAAATTCATTTGCGCTGGTGCTACTGATAACAGATAAGAGAACCATAAAACACAATTTAAGTAAAAACCTGAAATTCGAATTATGAATGTTTATTTTAATATTGAATATTGAAACAGACATAACAGAAACAGCCATGGCATAATTAATTATTCAGAATATAACAACATAGCTATAGTAGTCTATAGCAAATTTGGAACCATACTTCCTGCCGTTCCTGGAGTAGAATATGTACTGGTTTGTTTTTACATGAATGAAACCCTTTTTGTCCTTCCAATAAGAGAAGAGATTAAATGACTTGTTTCTGCGGAAGAAAGAGAAATGAAGGAGACCAGACAATCAGTTTAGTAGATACAAACAAAATGAAGGCAAGTAGCCGTAGAAATTGGAAATTAATCATAATTAACTAATTGAATATTGAATCTTTGAACAAACATTTAAAACGTAACTTTGGTCATTTTTGTTGTAAGCTAAAAGTACGTTTTTAATTTTTAACATCATCTTCCCTAAAATAATAATAGACTAATAATAATAATAATAATAATAATAATAATAATAATAATAATAATAATAATAATAATAATAATAATAATAATAATAATAATAATAATTGATTCTATCCAGGATTGTAGCTCCTTCCTCAAAAGCTTTGCTGGAGCATTGCTCTTTTCAACTCCGGTTTCATTACACCCCTACCAATAGATGTCGCTACACTGCCTGGCTGCCTGACGCCAATGTGCAAGCAATTTGGACATTTAAAATTATTCTGACGATTTAATTGCAATTTAAAAACGGTATTGTTTGGAGGATTGTAACCATATTTAGACATGTGCATTAATATTACTGTCTTTCTATAATAAATGTACCTTGACGATTTAATTACAATTAATTATCTTAAATTAAAAAAATGAAAATGGAGAGTAATGATGCTGAACTTGAATGTGCTATGCTATTTATTATTAAGACAAGGGTCCTAATCATATTTAGATTTGAGCATTAATAAGTTTATGTAACCGCAAGTTAGTTGGTGGATAAACTAATTACAACTTTTAATTAAGGAAGATTAGTGATGTGAAGTGGAAAATTTTCCGTTTTGGAACATTTTCCGGAAAATTTTCTGCTATATTCTTCCGGAAAATTTTACGTTCTAAAAGAATATCAGTAATCAAGTAACAATTCCTCAGCAATCATAAAATTGGTTAAATTCATGTATAGAAATGTTAAAAAGTGGAAGATCGTTTAAAGAATCTGAAAATTTTCATGGCTCACACAATTTTCAGTACCGTGTAGGAACAAGTTAAACAATTGTTCATGAATCGAAATATTTTCTGCCTTATATGGAAAAATTGAAGAACTTTTTATGAGTCGGAAAATTTTCATCATTTTGAAGCAAAAAGTAAAACAACCTTTTGTCAATCGGAAAGTTTTATTGCTCTGTAGAAACAAGTGAAAGGAATTTTCATAGATCGGAAAATTTTCATCACGATGTAGAAATAAGTAGAAAAACTTTTCATAATCCGGACAATTTTGGATATTATCTATAGTGATGTTTGGTGGAAAATTTTCCACTATATTTAACTGGACATAGAGCAACAAAATTGAATTTCTGTAGAGGAAAGTTAGTCAACAACAAATTATAATTTTCCAATTAGCTTTCGGGAACCGGATTCAATTATTTAAAATTTCAATTTATTAAGTCATGAATATTTTTCGATTCATAAAAACACACTACTTATTCCTACATCGTTGTTTAGCCGTAAAATTTATTGGTAATAAATATTGTCTTAAAAGTTTCATGAAGTTAAAATCTAACGATTCTTCATTTCAAGAGTGTTTCAAAAACTTCAATGCGTTCTTTCCTCAGAATCCACGTTTGATATCACAAAATTATATTTCGTCAGTTTAATACGCGTAAGATGAAGTTTTCTCATAGCTTTACTACTCTTCTAGATCTACATACTTCAACATTTATAATCAGTAGATATAATATAAAGTGCCTACTGTAAATTTTGACTACCCAAAATTCGAGTTTAAGTAACTCACGAAATCAAATACTGATCATTTTCTGGAAATAAATATTTATTTATTCATATATTCATTCAGAAGAGAGTGAAATACAATAATAAGGAAGCTTGTTTGTGTAGTTGTTCTTCCAATAAAATAATAAAAGAAACATAAAAAGCTGCACTAATAGCGCTGCGTTCTAAAATCAACAAATAATTTCATTTTAATTTACAAAATAAAAAAACATATTTCTTTACGAACTTGATGTATGTTCCCTGCAACTTACACACACACACACACACACACACACACACACACACACACACACAGAGAGAGAGAGAGAGAGAGAGAGAGAGAGAGATAGAGAGAGAGAGATAGAGAGAAACACTGTATATTTTTACTTCCCAACTTGAAATATTAGAAAATTTTCTGGTTTCCGAAAGCTAATTGGAAAATGATAATTTTTTGCTGTCTAACCTTCCTCTACACGAATTTAATTTTATAGCTGAATGTGAAGTTAAATATAGTGGAAAATTTTCCACCAAACATCACTATACATAATATCCAAAATTGTCCGGATTATGAAAAGCTTTTTTTCTACATCGTGATGAAAATTTTCCGATTCATGAAAATTCCTTTCGCTTCTTTCTACAGAGCAAATACAACTTTCCGATTCACAAAAAGTTGTTTTACTTTTTGCTTCAAAATGATGAAAATTTTTCGACATAAAAAGTTCTTCAATTTTTCCATACAAGACAGAAAATATTTCGATTCATGAAAAATTATTTCATTTTCCTACATAGTACCGAAAATTGTGTGAACCATGAAAATTTTCAGATTCTTTAAACGATTTCACTTTTTAACATTTCTATACATTATTTCAATCAATTTCATGAATACTGAGGAATTTTTACTTGATCACTGATATTTGTTAAGATCGGAAAATTTTCAGGAAAAATATAGAAGAAAATTTTCCACCTCACATCACTGCTAAACAACGATGTAGGAATAAGTGAAGTATGGTTTTATGAATCGGAAAATTTTCCGGAAAATTTTCATCACTGTACAGGACAGACAATTTTTCAATTCATGAAAAATTGTTTCACTTGTTCCTACATAGTACTGAAAATTGTGTGAACCATGAAAATTTTCAGACTCTTTAAACGATCTTTTACTTTTTAACATTTCTATACATAATTTTAATCAATTTTATGAATACTAAGGAATTGTCACTTGATCACTGGTGTTTGTTAAGAACGGAAAATTTTCTGGAAAAAATATAAAAGAAACTTTTCCACCTCACATCACGACTGAACAACGATGTAGGAATAAGTGGTGTATGTCTTTATGAATCGGAAAATTCATAATATAATAAATCCAGATGTTTCCTACATTTCCATAGAATTCATAAAACTGACAACAGATGGCAGGAGATAGCGCTGGATACGTGGCGGTCTCTAGTGATAAGCTCGATAATCACTTGTAGAATACCACCAATGCAATGGTAGCAAGCTTTTTCAATTTTTGAGACATCAATTTCTGAGTCGACAGACAGTTCTTCCAATAGAGAAATATACATTTTTTGAGTTGAGACATCATTTTTACAGTGCATTTTCGAGACGAGACAGCCTCGTGCGTATGCCTAAATACAATAACAATAGTTTGTCTGGCTTCGAAGTAGCATAATTTGCAGCCATCGTTAACTGAGTGTATTTGTATGTATATTTATGTGAAAAAAGCGAATAAGAAAGTAAAAAAAACTAAAAAAATAGAAGTAAATGTATAAAACAAATGTTATTGTCATTAAATATAGCTAAATTAATATTATCACATGACTTCTATGACAGGAATTGGACACTCAATAAACTAGGGAAAATTTGATAAGAAAAAGGAAAATTTTGTGTCAGTCGAGGGAAACTTTCTTAAGGAAATCTACGAACACTATATACACTAATCAAGCTTTTCATTACGACATTAGCAAACACTATTAGACAGTATGGTTAATGACACAGACAGTATGGTAAAATTATAATCTACTTTTAAACTTTAATTAATATTGTAACTATAATATTGTCTGAATATGAGTCGTGTATCAATCTATAGATCACATCTAACTTAACAAAATGAGATGGTTGAGGGTCAATACTTATGCGTAGTTTCCGAGAAAATCGAATTTTTATGCCACTAAAACGTGTGTTGTTCATTGTTAATAATAACAGATATTTTTTTTATTTTACTGGAACATAATACCGGCAATTCTTTGTGTACTGTTTGTATATTGTGATGTCTTGTAGGTAGTGTTAATAAAGGACCGAGAATTTAGCCATTTACCTATTTTATTATAAAATACAAAATAATCTTTGTGTTTTACAAAGTTCATATAACAAAGTCTCTATTATGACCAATATTGAAGGATGTATTGTTTCGTACGGAAACCCCTTCGCTGAAGGCAGCCGCCGGAATGTCTTATGGTGACTCCAGGTTATGGTCCAAGGAAACCTCAGCTCAAAGCAACCTTGAGAGGTTAGGTTGTGTTGAGGAATCCCCTTCGCTTCAGAGCAGCCTCCAGGGATGTTAAGATAGATATAGCCCCTTAGTCCAAAGCGACCTCCAGAGCCGAGGTGGGTTGGCGATCAGTGGTCAACTGATGCCTCCTTGCACTGTAGTTCGTCTTTTATGGGTCCTCTTCGGGTGGTTCGTCTTCTTTCGGTTCCCTTCGTTTTCTTCCTGTTTGGTGCATCGTTTGCTTGTTTATAAACGTTAGCACGTGTCGTTCATAAACATGTGCTCATGTTGTGATGTGGGAATCCTTGGAATCCTTGCAATATTTATAAATATGCTGTTAAGTTACAGGTTGCTATTGTTGTGTCTTCTTTTATTGGTAACACCTATACTCGTAACAGTCACAAAGCACTACTTCTAGTAAACCAATTATTCCTGCTTTTGATTTTTCGCCTTATAAATATACACTAAATCTATTAAGAATACACATTTAGTGACGTAATACAATGAATGTTAATAATTAAATATTAAAATTATACTAACTGAAGTACGCAAATTTTGACAGCGCAGGAAGATGACAACGGGTCATAATGCTGTAAACAAAGTTTAGCTACTTTGCTCCAAGTTTTGACTTAAAAGTATTATTATTATTATTATTATTATTATTATTATTATTATTATTATTATTATTATTATTATTATTATTATTATTATTATTATTATTATTATTATTATGCAACTGAAGACTGAACTTTTTAAAAATGTTTTTCCCTTATATTTTTGCACTATGCAAAGATAACTATCTAGTTCAAGGAATAGGGTTTACAATTATTTTCTCTTACATTTATTAACTATACAGGCATCTTTCGGGAATTTGCCGGGCCTGAGAAGATGCCAA
Organism: Thermobia domestica; assembly: GCF_964235325.1. Lineage (NCBI taxonomy): Eukaryota > Metazoa > Arthropoda > Insecta > Zygentoma > Lepismatidae > Thermobia > Thermobia domestica. The sequence continues at coordinate 80,394,963 of NC_137463.1, forward strand.
TTGATTGTATAAAGGCCCTCAGCGCCCATGGCCTGCAAATTACAAAGGGGAAAGGAACCTGAGGAAGATACCATTAAGGTAAACAACCGTCAAAGCTTCCTTTTCATAGAGGGTCTTGTTCCGGGGCGCTGTTCCCCTTCCCTCCGTTGCCCCTAAGTAATCTTAACAGCCAAGTTAACAAACTACCATATTTACGTAAATTCATGGTAGTTCTAGTATATAAAAGGGTTTCACGTATTCCTAGTAACGTTTTTGTCCTCAACGCCACTAGAAAAAAAAAGTGGGGAGTACCTACCTGTGTAAACTACGTTTAACCATACCGCACAAATAAAAGAAACTTAACACTTAGCAACTGTTCGATTGTTGATTTTTCAAGAAAGGAATTCATAAATTAACAATGATCATAAACATTAAAAATTTTGAATAATGAAAATTTTCTTTTTAATGTTTGTCTTGGTCTGTCCGTCACGCTAATTCTAATAATAAATATATATGCTAATAGATGTCGCTACCTGCGTTGTCAGATGTTAAATCTTATTCAGGCAATTTGCCGATTTAAAACTAGTGGTTTGCATAAATGTTGTTGGTGTAGCAGGGATCTTCAACGCATGGTCTTCGGTTCAAAAGCAGTGTTCGTAGTTTGAGGGAAATGTCCATAATCTAGGGAAATTTGTAGGTAAATTTAGCAAAAACGGAAAAAGGGAATTTTTCGATAAAACGTGAAAATCTAGGGAAATTTTCGGGCTGACTGATTGACTAATATAATTGCTTAAATTTTTCTTTGTTCTTCAGAAATAAACCAAACAATAGCAATAGTTCCTGGTATGTGTGTTCAAAGTAGCATAATTGCACCCATTGTTGGCTGAGTATATATATTTTTTGTATTATATATCTTTTTGTAAAGAAAAAGTTAAGGATTGAAAAAATAAAAGCAAAAAGCAAATGAATAAAACAAATGTGTTTAGCTCTTTCTTGAATATAGCTAAATTAATCTTATCACATAACTTGTCATAGGAATTGGACGCTCCAGAGATTGGGGAAAATTTATTAAGAAAAGGGAAAATTTTGAGTCAGTTGAGGGAAATTTTCTTCAAGAAACCTACGAACATTGGATACTCCTACTGCGAAGCATATGCGAAGCTAAGTCAACAACTTAGAATTATGTGTGTCAACATAATAAAACACTTTGTCTTGAAATAAGTATTCTTAGAACTGGTATTTTTTTTTTTTTTATGGTAACATCGTAAGTTTAACATTAGAAACATAGAAAAAGTAAAACATTACACTTTCCAACGAGAAGCCTGTGAATACGTTTGATGGTGATTTTGGGTTTAACGTCCCGTTCAGCAGCGAGGCTATATGAGACGAGGACCTATTGATTAACGTGAAAACCAAACCTCAGGAGCTCCCGCCGGGAATCGAACCCGGGTCTCCTAACCCAAAGCCGCGTATGCTAATCGCTTAGTCACAAAGGAGTTATGGGAATACGTTTGTTATACCTTTAAAATAATTCTCATATCCTCACTCCCCAAACGGACTGGTCACCCATAATATCTTGATCAGGGGATGAAAGCCATTGGTAGAATGGGCACTCCTGCATTTACAGAGTCTATCCAAAAGGTTTTAAGATTAAATGCACAAAAAAAAGAAAAAATCCATATATATATATATATATATATATATATATATATATATATATATATATATATATATATATATATATGTATGTATGTGTGTGTGTGTGTGTGTGTACAATGGGTTAAAATTCTTTTAAAATATGATCTTTTTACGTCAACACAATGTTGCCAGCACTTCCGCCACTTTGGTACGCTCTCTGGAGGTCTGTTACCAGAATCTCCTTCAGGCCCCTATGTCGAAGTTGCTTGCACTCTTTCCATCGTCTCATAATGGGTCTTTTCAGGCTCCGTTTCACCCGAGCGAAGAGAAATAAGTTCGGTGAGGTTACGTCTGGACTGTAGGGAGGTTGAGATGGCGTTGTCAAGTTGTGCGTCTGCTAGAAACGACCTTACATGTAGCGATGTGCGACTTAATATACTGTCGTGGTGTAGAATCTAGATACAGCCGATCTCCCTTCGAACCCGACGAACCCTTAACATTTTCAAATTTACACAAAACTTCATCTATACCGCTGTTCAATCGTGTGTTTTGCATTTTGATTTCTGACGACAACACAAAACAATTTATCAGTACTTTAGGTGCAATCTACACTCTGCAAAGGCTCAGAGGGGGACTTAGTCGGATCGCGTCGCCTACCTAACATCCCTCACCTACGTCTCTGTCTATGGCGATCAGGTTGCACTCTTTCCCGGTGGCTAAAAACAATCAGTGCCCATACGTTTTGGGACAGATCTTGTATTGCGAGAACTGTTGTGATTTTGAGATTCCCGTAGCCAGTTCGATTTTTTAGAGGGGACAGAAATGAGGGATTATTGGCAAAGACAGCAAGGAAGGCCACAATACTGTTTATGCATTTATTATTTATGGAATATGTTACAAAGCTGTAACTCATCTGAAAAGGATATAATTATTATACTAGCAAATATTACTGTACACAAATTTAATACTGCGAAAGTTCGTCATAATCATACAAATATTAAAAAAAAAAATACATTATAGGTTTAGCTATTACATTCACACTGCATTTAAAAGTCACTAAACGAGGACTTTGTGTCTTTATTCTGATCACTTTTGTTCGTTTCACCCAGGTTTCAGTTCATTGACGTCCAGAAATGATAGAAACAGAAATACTGATCAGAAAGTACTTGTACGAATATTTATTAACAGGAAAAACTTACAAGAAAATAACACTATATAGACCTATGTATAAACGAAACCGTAAGCGTACTTTTGATTAGGGATGCGCACGAGACAAGATTTGAGACTGTCTCGTTTTGAAAATGTGCTATAAAAGCGATGTCTCGAGTCGAAAAATGTATATTTCTCTATTGGAAGAGCTGTGTCTCGACTCGAATTTTGTCAGGAAAATTTTGTCTCGACTCGTCTCGTGCGCATCCCTACTTTTGATCCATTAAAAAAATAATACCTGTAGAAGTTGCATTGCTATACTGTAACTGTGTATTTTGCCTCTTTGTTTCTTCTATTTAAATCTTTAACATTGAAGTATTTCTTCCCATAGCAACTGCAGATAACAAGTACGAATACACATTAAAAGTTCACATTTTTTCACTGCCTGCATTCAATTTTTCAACCAACAAAAATAAACAAGACTACAGTTTCATTTATATTCACAGTTAAAGCTCTGAAACTCGATGGAGAACTCTGGCACCTCGCTTTGAATCCTGAGCTCCTCCGTGGCTAAGCGGTTAGCGTACGCGCCTTTGGCGTGGGAGTCCCGGGTTCGATTCCCGGCGGGAGCTCATGTGGTTCGGATTCCACGTTAATCAGCAGGTCCACGTCTCATATAGCCTCGCTGCTAAAAGGGACGCTAAACTAAAATCAACTCAACTCAACTCGCTTTGAATCCTAATCATTATGCAATAATAGGGTACTTGAATTTGAAGTACTTGAAGTAAGAAATGTGACTGAGAGATGTTCGATTCGGCAGAAATTTGAACCTCTCTGGGTTTCAAAAAATTTTCTCTTATTCTTTGTTTTCGTTACAAGAGGAGCATTCTGTACAAATTTCTAAACTCTACCTACACTAGTGTGGACTGGACAATGACGAATCTCGTTTACGTTCCATTTTTTTTTTAAATCCTTAATGAAAATTGACCTGCTTGTTTGAACAGAAACATATTTGAAAATCTTGATAGATCAGAGCATCACTTCCAAGTAAGCAATTGGCTCTTTTCTTTCTCTAACAGAAACAACACAAAACGAATAAGTATCATTATCATCTCAGGTCAGCAATCTCTCAATTGGTTTGACGTATCTTTCAAACCTTCCCTATCCTGGGTCAGATTTCTTTGTAACTTTTCTTCCCTATATCTTATGTTATTTGCTCCATATATTTCAATCGTGGTCTTCCTCTAGGTACTTTTCCTTCTGGAATTCTCTCCATAGTTACTATCATTATTCCTCCATGTCTCATAATGTGTCCAATCTCCTATCTCATCGTTCAGAAATATTCTTCAATATACGGTACCTCTCTTTTCTCCTACCACTTCCAATACTTTCTCATTGGATACCGTGTTCGTCCATCTAATTTTCACAATTTTTCTACGGTACCACCTTTCAAAGGCTTCCATTTTCCGCTTTTTCTCTTTCTTAATGCCCTTTCATACACAGGCAACTGAATTGCACCACAGAGTTCGCCACTAGTATGAACGGAAATATAAACCGAGCAACTGATAGCAGACACGGACTCTTTTCTTTTCTTTCTTTCTTCAGTTTTCTATCTTTCAACATCCACGTATTTCTTCCACAGTATGATGGGGTTACCAAAACACAAGAAATATATAGAAATATATATAGGACCTAGCCTACTACGTTATATTAAATGAAAATGAAATTAAATCTTTGAGTTTAACGTCCCTCGACTACTCCCTTTAAACTAAGGGAAACGAATTATTGAGGCAACTAATGGATGTAATACTTGGTAGAATGAGAATGTGGGAGGAAACAGGAGTATCCCGAAAAACCCCTCGAACACTTTGTTGTACACCACAACTTTTCCCGGACATCGAAGCAGGGGCCCCCACACATCAGAGATAAGTACTCTACCTCCGAGCCACCGTGCTCCTACTAGGCTATGTTAGACGTAGATACGCGGCCTTACTTTTAACCACAGTACCTACCACCGGGAACCAAAGGCAGCAAAGTTCTAACCACTTAATCACAAGAAATCCCGTCGATGTATGTCTGGTTTTGTTAACAACATAACAACATATTTCCCTCTTTTACTTCTTACTTTAGAAATTTAATAATAATAATAATAATAATAATAATAATAATAATAATAATAATAATAATAATAATAATAATAATAATAATAATAATATAAACATAGATCCGGAAATGCTTCATTTGGCAAATAGGGGTGGCTGGAAATCAGATGACTAATATATATATATATATACAGATGGTGATCAGAAAAATGGAAACACCTGTAGTTGGCAACACGTCAGATGTATGGGTTGGTAGTGGTGTCGTGGCGCCCGCAGCGCCGGACCGCTGGTGGTGGTGTGTTAGGTCGGTCTCCATACTACGTCAGGCGCAGTGGAACAGCAGCAGACGGAGGTAGTGTAAAATGGAAGACCTCTCAGATTTTCAAAGAGGGCAAATTGTTGGTGCGCGGTTATGTGGAGTGAGTGTGACGGCAGTGGCTACTGTGTTAGGTGTGTCGCGTGGGACAGTGTCGAAGGTGATGACGGCCTACACAACACACGGGAAAACCACATCGGGGAAGCGGAACAGTGGGCGGAAGAAAATCAGGAGTGATAGGTCACGCCGGGTATTAAAGCGGATTGTCACGCAGAACCGTCGTGCCACTGCGGAGCAAGTGACTGAGGAACTCAATCAGCACCTCCCTCACCCTGTTTTGACAATCACAGTCCACCGCGAATTACATGACATGAACTTATGGGGTCGTGTTGCACGGGCCAAACCGCTCATCAGGGACCATTACGCTTTCGCACGCCGCGACCATGCAACTTGGACCGTTGAGAACTGGAAACGTGAGATATGGTCGGATGAGTAATCCTTCACCCTATTCCCAACCACGGGCCGTGTTTATGTGTGGAGAACGCCCAAAGAAGCTTATGATCTGCAGTGTCTCCGCCCAACTGTGAAACATGGCGGCGGCTCGGTGATGCTGTGGGCCGCAATATCATGGTTTTCAGGTCACACTTAGCGGACGAATCACTGCCAACGATTATGTCGCAATTTTAGGAGAACACTTGCATCCTATGGTCCGGATGTTGTTCCCGGACAATGACGCCATCTTCCAGGATGATAATGTACCCATTCATACAGCTGGCGTTGTTGCAGGGTGGTTTGAGGATCATCGGGATGAAGTTCAACACCTCCCCTGGCCCGCCCAATCCCCAGATCTCAACATAATTGACCATCTGTTGTCCGTCTTGAAAACACGACTCCGGCGAGGATTTCCACCTCCATCCTCTCTCACAGAACTGGCCGATGCTCTGCACGAGGAATGGTGTAAAATTCCACTTGCTACCATTCACGACCTCTATGCCTCCATCCCACGTCGCATCAAGGATGTTCTGAAGGCGAAAGGCGGCCCGACACCATATTAATCTGGTAAGTTGCAATTTCGTTCAGGTGTTTCCATTTTTCTGATCACCATCTGTATATATATATATTAGGGTGCTCTTATATACGATAATTTCGTGTTAGGATACGCACACCCGCGAAATGTATTCTATGTGACCGTAAACACGTATTAGTGAAATACCAACTCCCTACGGGAACGTTAATCCGTGCCGACGTGACGACAAAATCATGAAATGACGTTTCCACATTATAATGTGATTTAGAATCTCCAACCTTGAAACGAAGAGAGACAGAGAAATGAAACTTCGCACGCAGCAACTAGAGGAAGTAGACATCTGCCCGTGTATTGACGAACAACACTGGGTTAACAATGTTGTCAACCCAAGAGAAAGTTATGTTTTAGAAAATCGAATGACCTAAATTGGATATCATCATTATAAGCAGCAATGAAAATAAAGACAAAAGAGATGATAAACGCAGATCAATGTTGCAAACTCTTCGAGAAATAACGTGAAACATGTGTTACATGCAAACGCTGTTGGCGCACACAGGGAGTGAAGTACTGACGTTTTGTACACCTGAAATTAAATATTGACAAGAACTGTTTACGCTATCCAAGTCTAGAAAGGTTTGTTGAACAGTGTTGCCATCAACAGAAGAGAAAACTTGATTTTGGAAAAGGTACAATAACTCGGAAAAGGTCACTAGTGAGGTATGGTTTAAAACTTATAATGCAAGGCGGTAGAGCATGGGGAGCAATACCGTGGTTATGTGAGATCGATAAGTCACGTACTGACCTAGATATTCGGTACCTTGCTAAAGCTGAGAAGTGTGGTTTGTAAAAGATGGCAACACAGCATATTGGGCTGGAATCCTAACAACCTGGTCAAAATATGAAAACAGCGTGCAATTTGCATGGGTCAAAATATGAGAACAGCGTGCAAATTTATGTACTTGTGAGTTTTTGAGGTTGCTGATGCCGATGATGACGTCAAAACTGAAAACATCCAAATAGCGTGAACACTGTACTACTACACTTCACTGTTATGTTTAGTGCTAATAGTGCATTTTAAATCTGTGCACACTTATATATGATGCTATTTATAATAAAATATTTTTATGCTGAGTTGGCAACACTGCTTCACCTATGGCAACACTGCTTATGTTTTTCGGTCGGGCATTTTGTTCTCATTACGTTGTGCAACTTTTGTTTTGATTGCTTTAACGGTTTTCAAGATATTTACTTTAAACGTACATAATTCCATGATATAATTCTTTGGATATTCAAATTTTGAATTCCCGTAGCTTCTATCCTTTTGGTCCATACCACCTTTGTTCATGTTCATTTCTCATGATGCTCTATCAGATGTGCTATGTGGCAATCAGATTTTAGCGACAACTTGTGGGACTCTCCCGTGTAATATATTTTTTATTTAAATGAGTAAAAAGAATAGATCTATAGTTAATAATTATCAGTCTTTCTGTTACTTCTTTGCATAATGAAATCACCATTCAGGAAATTTCAGCACTAAGACATGGGGATAAATTCATATAAAACTAATGTCTGCTATGCCTTTTAGTGTAAATTATCCTTCTTGCTATACTGAGAACTATTTTGTAAATTAAAAAAAAATGTGAAACACTACCTGTATGATTCAGAATTCGAACAACTTCATACATTTTCAGAAAATAACTCAGTTTTTGGATAATAGAGCAAATACTCATTTTTTACTTATCTACCTCATGAGCAGGCCCGCAACTAGACTGAGTAGGGGGCCCTGGCCCCTAAACTTTTTGTGCCCCCCCTAGACCTTAACACAAAATGCTATTATTAATACAAAAAACACATTGTAGCTATGTGTAAGAGAATTTTTAATGACTTGGCCCCCCTAACATATTCATGGCCCCCCCAAACCTCTGTGGCTGGTTGCGGGCCTGCCCATGAGTAGGCCCTATTTACCCAACTTACACCATTAGACTACCAACTCATAAAATATTCAGGGAATTATCAAGTTCAATTTAGAATAACAATATAAACAAATATAGTCTACATGTTTAAAAAGTGTCCGTAACAATTAATTGTATGCATGGTTACTTTATTCGTTTTTTTAATTGATTAGTGAATTACTTTAAATTGTGTCTTGAAATGCGATCACCATATACGAAGGTAAGACAAATATTATGTAGCTTTTATACTACCAATAACCACTAAAATAGTTTTCTCCTTCTGTAAGGGAATTGATGTGTTATTCGGTTTTATTATTCCTAATTGTTTCAGTGATTCAAAACTCAATTTTGAGGTGGGGGCCGCGGTGGCTCAGTGGTAGAGCGTTCACCTCTGATGCTAGGAGCACCGGGTTCGATCCCAGCCCCCGCGAAGTGAACTTTGTGGTGGACAAACACCGTGTGCGTGAGTTTTCTCGGGGTTCTCCCGTTTCCTCCCACTTTCTTCATTCCACCATTTCATTCATTTCTCATAATCACGGTCTCCTTTAGCCTAACCGGCATAAGCGTGGGACGTAAAACTCAAAGATTTCATTTCACTTTCAATTTTGTTGTGAGTTAGCCAGTGAAATACAGTAGCAGATCTAGAAGGCAAAAACTTAAGGGGGGCAGCTAGAACTCAGGCTGTGATTGGTATATCTTGAGTTTACTATAAACTTTAAATATATATAAATAATAGCTTAAATTATTTTTGTCACTTAGAAAACTGGGGGACCTAGGCCTACCGGCCCCAGGATAGATCCACCACTGGTGAAATATGTACTAAAGCAATGTGCAGTTAAGACACCACTTTTCGGAGATGGAAAATCTCTTTAAGAGAAAAAAAAGTAGTCGTTGTTTACGGTTTAACATCACGAGATATGATATATGAGCATAGGATACAGCAGACATGTACTTAGAAATTATTGTTGGAATGGAACCAAAGTTTAGAGGGAGAGAGATCCTATACTACAAGATACTATGTCTATGCAACATGGAACCAGTATTATCTTCACCCGAATTAAGTACTTCTACCTATATTCTCGGGAAATAATATAGAAATAAACTTTTTTTTTTATCATATAAGAAAAGAGTACAGATGAAGTGTAAAATCAGATCTTTATGCCATACCACTCATTTCTCTGCTAAATAAGCATAGTTTTAATAAAATAGTGTACAAATGTATGTTAAGGTGCGAAATATTTTTAGGGGGGAGGGGATCCGGACCCATGTGAGTGCGCCCCTGAACTACAGAAGACGTGAGATCAGAAATACATTAGTCATATTGGGGAGAGCCATTAATGAACCCTCCCAGAATCTGTTCAGTTTCGGCGGTATCCGACTACGATCGACCACACTGCTCTACTATGTGACTACAGCCTGTCTATTTCAGGTGTGCTCTCGAAAAAAATGCGGAACATATAGCCCCACCCCCGCCCTCCCTCTGACGGATGTAACCCTCCCTTTGCTTAGGGAAAAAAAATGAATAACAGCTGTGTTGCCAATTGGTCTTGACGAGTGTAGATCGTAGGCTAGTTAGAATGGCTAACAAATCATAGCTCAGCAAAGGAAGTGAAATAATTCATTGTATCAATGCTGTCCGCATCCAACCATTGAAGATCTCGATTGCAATCACTTTTCCCTCCTCTTTCGAGGGAGGTCCGGGAAAAAACACATAGACAGCAGCGCCATACGGGGAACACTTGAAATAGAAAGTCTCTAACAAGATACAGTTGCTTGCCTCGTGACTATCTCATTGCAATGGGTTGCGCATGCGCGGTACAGTTCCACATTGACTTCGGCTCAATATAAATGAACTAACCCCTGTACACACACTCCCTATACCTTATATCTATATCTATATCTATCTATCTATCTATCTATCTATCTATCTATCTATCTATCTATCTATCTATCTATCTATCTATAAGCTTAAAATAGAGGTCTAATCAAAGTAAATCGGGTCCAATCAGGCTGTGGTGTCATGTCAGACGCATCTCAATTCGAAACAATTATTTCATTCCTAGTTCCCAGAAATTGTCTAATGACAAACACTCAAGTAGATATCTTCAATTATGTTGCAGATTTATGATGAGATGCAATTTTCCTCTAATGTTCAGAAATACTTGGCTTTAAGCTAAACTAGATAGAAATTTGTAACACATGTTAGTATGGCCTGAATTTTCAGTGAATCACTTTTACTCTTGCATACAATCATATATATTTCCCCTGTTTCCGCTTCCAAGAGTGGAATTTTTTTAATTACGTGTTTACCTTATTTTTAATTAGGAGTTTTATACAAAGAATTTCACACCTAATCCTTATATTAAGCGTATTCTGAATAAATAATAGGAAATCTTAATATTATAGAAATTGTCGCCCTTACCCTTTTTAGAAGTGGAATTTTCGCAGTCGAACGTATTTAACTATTTTTATTAAGAGTTTACATACCGACCTTCACAACTCCAACTTAAACAAATCGCCACAATTCGCATTCCTCAATAAAGGAAAAGGGCACTTGAATATGATAGTAATGACCATCTCAATTTCCCCCAATAAAGAGCAGAATTTTCCAAAATGCTGAAACTTAGGCCCCAGTATATGTGTACGGAATTTCACGCCTCTAACTTAAGCAGATTGACATATATAGCAGTTTGTAAGTCAATAAAGAGAAAATTCAATATTGTAGGAATACCTTTTCTTTTACCCTTAGAACTGGAGTTTTCAATACTGCTCAAATACGTAATCTCCCATTTTTAGTTAAGACTTTATAAAACGAATCTCACATCAAATTTAGCAAATCCTGACATTGGGGACCTTCTCAAAAAAGAAAAGGAGTATTGAATGTCATAGAATTGATCCTAGTTTTCCCTCTTAGTAGAGAAATTTTCGAAAAATGAAATATTTTTCAATAGCGAAAGAAGTATACTTTCTCAATAGCAAGAGGAAAATGAGTTTTTTTTTTTTTTTTTTTTTGTAGGAGCGAAATTTTCGAGAACAATACGAGAGCCGTTCAGAAAGTAACCTCCGACTGGTTAAAAAAGAAACTCCAAAGTAAATAAGAAGACTTTATTATATATATCTGAGAACTACTACTTTGCTCTTTTCGTCAACATAGTTTCCATAAACATTCCAACACTTATCATATCTGTGCACTAGCTTAGAAATTACATCAGCATGAACATCTCCCGCCTATGCCTTGTGCCACAGTACTTCCTGTAGCCTAACCTCTGTGTCTCTACGTCATATAACACAGTCCTGGAAATCTATAGAAATTTATCGGAAAGCTCCGAGATTATGAGAGGCCGATTTTCATGAACTTTTCCATGAATTTTCTAACGTATTCATCAGTAACCACTAATAGCCTGCCACTCCTCTCTTCGTCATGAATGTGTGTTCGTCCACTTTTAATGAACGAACCCATTCATGAACAACTCTTTCACTCATCACACTTGGTCCATACACGGCACAAAGTCCACGATGAGTAGCTGCTGCCGTATATTGTGCTGTAAGAAAACGTTAACAACTCACACCTCGCACTTGGCGGGGTTTTCTATTGCAGCACACATTTGGAGACGCTACAAAAATGGAACTAGTGATCAGACAACCTTAACTCTACCACAACTGGATGAAAACTGATCTACCGTGCACGTCTGTGCAAACATTGGTGGCGCTGCCCCCAATGGAGGTTACTTTCCGAATGCGCGTTGTATGTTTCATTACTTTTATATAGAATTTGTATATCAAATTTCACGTCTCCAACTTAAGCGAATCGAAACATTCGGCACCTTGTGAATAAATAAAGAGAAATTTCAACATTGAAGAAATGTCCCCCTTTTCCCCCTTAGAAGTGAGCTTTTTAAAGACATTATCTCTGGTTCTTATTTAAGGGTTTATTCACCGAATTATTCATCTTCAATTTAAGTGAATCCTTTAGCTCTTTTTCAATAAACAAAGGTAAATTTGGATATTATAGAAATGACCCAACTCTCTTTAGATAGAAGCGGAACTTTCAGAAACACTGAAATTCGTATTTTCTTACTTTTTAGTTAAAAGTCTATATATACGGAATCCCATATCTTCAACTTAAATAAATTCTCACATTTGCCACTTTCTGATTAAACAAAGGGGAATCTGAGTACTTTATAAATGTTTTCCTTTCCTCCCTTTCGAGCTGCTTTTTCGTAAACACTGAAATATGCATTACCTCATTTTAAATGAAGAACTCGTATGGAAAGTTTCGTCTCTCTAACCTCAGGAATTCTTGAAATACACTATTCTTGGATAAACTATGAATCCCCCCTCTTAGAATGCTTATTTCTATAAATTCTTCCTTATGACTTACTTTCGTGACAAAATGAGTATTTTCTCCAAATTTCACGATAATATGTGCGATGCCTGGGCGATGATGGGTCACCCATTCTGTTCTTTTTATATAATAGTCTACCTAATTACAGTAGATTACAGTGGTCCTCATTTTCTGACTTGCGAAGTTTGAGTCTCGCCTTTTTTTGAGTGGGTTCCGTATCATACCAAAGTAACCTATGAGAAAAAGTAGCTAAATTAAATAATATTAAATGGTGTCCCAAGCAGCCTTAAGTTTTCGATCCTTTTACAATATACAGGGTGGCCCAAAAGTAGATATACACCCCTGCATTGATCAAGTATAGGATTCTAGTTTATGGGTTTATTTGTTTCGGCTCTTCCGAGCTTTAGATGTAGGTAAGAACACATTAAGAATAAATAATAAAGAAACATGAATAACAATAAGAAATGGTTTAGAATGCAATGAGCTGATCAGTACGGTACTGTATACCTACTTTTGGGCTTGATGTCAGGGAAAGGGACTTTGTAAGTTCAGAACGGCTATAGAGAGTGACACTATACCTTGGATAGGGGTACTGAAGATAAAACCTCATTTATTTACTGTATAGAACAATCATGGCGGCCATCTTGTATTCATGTCCAAAATGTCCAATAGGAGGGGGCTATGTGACATATTTTGGAGTGTTTTTCACCACAAACACAAGTTTGGTGCTATTTTCATCTCGAAGAAGCTATTCTTAATTTGTTATTAGCTTATTGTCTTTCCAAATTTACAAGGTACCTTTCTCTCACGTTGTATACTGTAAATGTATTTAAAACTTGAGGTCACTTGGGAAATCATTTAATGTTATTCAGTTCAATTAAATTTTTATCATGGGTTACTTTTGTCCAATATGACACTCAAGAAAATTCGGAAGTGTGAAAAATAAGGAAGTGTGAAAAATAATTCCAAACTTTTTAGACATCCTGTATGTATATTAGGGAGGTTCGAAAAAATCATACTACTTTTCGACAAACCCTGCATATACAAAACAACATATTATATGTATATATGTATGTATGTATGTGTGTTAGTGTATTTTTAATATGTAAATTAATAATAAGTAACCATAATTCAGAACTTTCATTCATTAAGAAAGTAAGTAATTACTATAATTTTAAACATAGCCAAACTATATTTTGGATTTTAAATACAAACATTAAACATATTCTTCACCTCCGTTGATCAATATTGAAAGATTCGCAAAGAAGGCTTCTTCTGAATTTCCATTATGTTTCACAGAATATTTTTTTACCTTAAAAGAATCGAAATTAAAAAGCTCTAGAAATTAATGCTGTCACCCATTTCGAACACTTTAAAAGAACATAATATCTAATGTATTGAAATTTCATTTCTTATCGATAGTATGAACCGTAAATAGTTGTAAATGTGCATAAGTGTCCTCCAAGTGGATTTGTATACAACCAAAGATAGTTTTGCCAAATTTAACAGAAAGTCCAAAATAAGCCTAAGCCTCTTGAAAACAGCTCTCTTAATTGTAGAAGTATATAATGATCGCTTTTAGCTGTTGCAATGGTCTATCCAAGCAGCTTGATAAAAGTTCAGCGTAGCAGAACAACAAAAGATGCTTCTCTTACATGTAAAAAAAAAAAAAAAAAAAAAAAGGAAAAGCTTGATAAGGTGATTGTAGGGGGCGCCGATTCTACTCGCCTCAGGCGCCAAAATCTCTAGCTACGGCTCTGCCTGTATGCGTATGTAAACTTACAGAATTAGTTAAAACACTGCGTGTTCTCATTTGTCATATATTGTAGGACCCACATTTGAATTTCTGGTATTTGATAAGAGTGGAGAGAATAAGCTATGTATCCAACTCTTCTCTGGTCTTCATTCAGAGGACTATGGATAATATTTCGTGCATTCGTAAATTCTTCAATCCTGCCCACCGACCTTATGTGGACGATTTCTGAGACCCCACTTTCCAGCTACTTGTTGCACTTCTCCACACTGCGAGATGAATCCAGCGTGATCTACACGGTATACGCCGTTTACTCTAGCTTGCTAGGTCTCTAGACTACTATGCCCAGTTGGAGCATAGTAGAATGTATTAACCATTAGTCGACTCCGACAACTATTACATCGCAGACAGACGCAGTCTACAATAACTGACCAGCTACGCGTCCGAATAGTTATGTGTCCGCTTGGAGTTGTTACACTTTGTACAGGTATTAAGACAAGTAAAGTACGTTTCGCAATATGTTCAGGATGCGCCATGTTGAACACAGTACCATCTACCATCGCCTTTTTCTTGTGCATCAACTTCGTGTCTAAACCTCGAATTCTTATTCTTGAGTTCTTACACATGTTTGCACCAGTGTAGTTGTATAGTACTCATATATTTTATTTTTATTTTAGTTTAGTTAATGAACTCTCTGTAAGAAGTCTTGTGTTGACTGTATCGTCATTTGACTACGATTTCTGAATATTTCATTTTTCTCTTTTTCTCTTATATTCTTACGAAACACAATAGATATATTATCTATTTGTTCATTCTTCATTTCGCTTCATTTTCTAGAATTTGCTCCTTAATATCGCAATTTTCTAGTATTACGTTTAATTTGTTTTTCTTTTCAATGCCCAAAATACAGTTTACTGTTTCTGTCATACAGCTCACCAACGTATCCTTTCCATCTGCTTCAAACTGCATTTCGTTCATTAAAGACTTATTTCCTTTCTTAGTTTCTGTATTGCCATAATAGTTTTCCCTTGCTATTTTCTATTTCTAGTGAATTTGAGTCCAAATTGTAATATCCTACACGTGGTTTATATTTGTAAACATTAACACGTTTTTCTATTAACAAACAAAACCATGTGCTCTTTTACTACAATTACTACATAAAGCAGACGACAGGCATCTTTGTTATTATTTAGTCATGTGATAGAAGAAATCCAGTGCCACCGTCGTTTAGAAAAAGGTATAAAATACTATGTAATGCCACCATCGACATCAATTTCGGCTAATCAAATCTCCTCTTCTTTTTTCTTGCCTGGAGCTCTGAGAAATGTACCTAACTGAAACCTCTTAGCTTGCCTAGAGCTCTGAGAAATTTAATCTAACTAAAACCTCTTGGTTTGCTTAGAGCTCTGCAAAACACCAACCTTTTTTCCTTGCCTAGAGCATTAGAAATTACTAACTTTCTGTTATATTGTACATAAAAACAATTTTATAAAAAAGATTTTAAAAAATCAAATTAAATGTGATAAATTGCTCTAAATATCACTTTACCAAGGTAAATTTACAATATACATTATTCAAACTTTATCTTCCTTTTAAATTATTTTTGTCCTGTTTACGTTTCTGTCGATTTTCCTTCTCAATTTGCAGTTCAACTTTATAGACATATTTTACATTAATCAGTACAACTATGTTTCTAAGTTTTAGTGCCCCTACTTTTCCAAATTTTCTTCTACAATTCATGATTGGTAATTGTGTTTTTCGTACAAGTTAGACCATCTGTCTAATTCCTTTCAACTGATATATATGTTCCTTCGATATTTCATACAAAATCTGTTGTTACTTTCAGTGTTGGGAAGTAAAGTAACGCAAGTAACGCGTTACTTGTAACGCGTTACTTTTTAAGTAACGTTTTCTAGTAACGCGTTACATCTTTTCCAAAGTAACTGTAACGGTAACGCGTTACAAATTTTTAAGTAACGTACCTAGTTTGCGTTACTTTTTCCGCGTTACATTTCGGATGAGTAACTACAATATATGTATATGTTTTTTCGGAAACAAATGTTTCTTTCCTGTAAGTGAATTTCTCAGAATGAAACAATCGAGCATGAACTACATATGTCAGTGACCGACAGTCACAGACACACAGAGAACAGATAAGTTCGTAGTGCCTGCCACTTGCTGTTTTTGGAAGATGAGGACAGCCTTAGGGAAATCACGTGTACTGATTGCAAGCACCTGGAAGATTTTGTCGTAGATTTTGACAGCTCCAAATCAATACATTCAGTGAGTGAACTAGGAGTGCAATGATACCGGTAGTCTATTTTACTTTGATTGGTGTTGTTTTTATAAAGATGGAGAACGAAAATATTTTACTGTTCGTACATTTGAAAGAATACTTTTTCTTAAGAGCTGAGGATGATTGTGGACAGAATTTAAAAGTAAAGTGTCTGAAGTACCCCGGCGGAAAATATTTATCAACAACTAGGGTGCCATAATTAACGATTTACAGTCAGGGGTTAATATGAATAAACTGTGTTCTGATGAGCAGGCCTACTTTATTACTAGAAAATAGTTTGCTGATGGCATGTAATATTGGAGTTCTTTCAGATCAGTTTCAAGTCGAGTCGAGTCAAGTCAAGTCGAGTTTCGAGTCAAATCAAGGTTAATATCCTCGAGTCGAGTTCCGAACCGATTCAGTTTTTCCCGTCGAGTTTCGAGTCCAGTCGAGTTTGATAAATGGCTCGTTCGTTTTAAGTCGTCTTGAAATCATGGCCTGATTACACTGGAAAACGAAAACCATGAGAAATGTAAGCTAAACAGTAATATGGAATACTTTTAGTGTTGCTCATGAGAAGGGACACTGCTCGCATCTCGTCTCGTCTCGATAGCGAGACCACAAGAGCTTTTTTTATAACAAGCTCAGCTCGGCTCGACTCAACTGAGAAGATAGCTCGAGCCGGCTCACTTGGGGTGAACCATCGGCTCGAGCTGGCTTGGTAGGGATGAGCCATTTGCTCGGTTCAGCTCAACTGAGCCGAGGGCTCTAGCCGAGTCGGTTGGGTGAGCTGTTGGCTCGGCTCACTTCTTGGTTCGGGTCGATAGTGAATGAGCTGTGAGCCGAGTTGCTCGAGTCATTGACAATTCTAAACTCGGGCCGAGCAGTTTTGAAGATATTTGGCCAGTGCCCTATAACGTTTAACAATGTTTGGCTATAGCCCGAATACTAAACCTAGACCCTCAACCCAAATTCAGAAGTTCGTGAACAATGTCCTTGATTCCTAGACTTCACGACTACCGAGGTTGGTAATCAACTAATTTTTTAGTATTCAAATACAAACCGCCCGTCATTCATTTTTATATACAGTGTTGTTATAATTAATTAATTAATTAATTATTAATAATAATAATAAGTTGTAGTAGTAGTAGTGTCATTGATAATAATTATACTGTCTATGTAATATACTTGAAGTACTCGAAACTACACACCGGATTTGGCTCGAGTCGACTCGAAACTCGACCCCAATTCGAGTCGAGTTGGAGGACATTTTTCGAGCCTAGTTCTCGGTTCGAGCTCAAAGATGTCTGTTTCTAGTCGAATCGAGTTTCAATGAATACTCGCACGTGTCCATCCCTACAAATAACGCAGTATGGCATTTTATCAATGTTACATTATATTCAAATATTCATATACCTATCAAGTAAAAAAAATTGTCCTTGCATTTACGTAAAGTGATTCAGAACGCGCAATAATAATAATAATAATAATAATAATAATAATAATAATAATAATAATAATAATAATAATAATAATAATAATAATAATAATAATAATAGCGGTAATAATAATAGTACAGAAAATTGAAGTCATATTTTTTTCACATTTTTAAAATTTCGGACCTAAAAGTAACGCGTTAGTAACGCGTTACTTTCGAAGTAAAGTAACAGTTACTTTTTTGGGGCAAGTAACGCGTTACTAACGCGTTACATTTTAAGAGAAAGTAAAGTAACTTGTAACGCGTTACATTTTTACAAGTAACTTACCCAACACTGGTTACTTTCCCATCTTTAAACTTACTAGTGTCTAACTTGATGTCTCCTACTTATCTTCCTGGCAATATATATTTTTTTTTCAGTTGGATTCCACTTCAAGCAGCACAAGATTGTGATTCAACAACTTTTACAGCTTCTTACTATTGGTGTTAATAATTTTCTATCATACTAGTAGATCACAACCTACAAATCAAGAATTAAATGTCTACCGCAGTTTGGTTGTGATCAAAATATGGTATATTTATCTTAATGTTACATTTTTAATTATAAATATTAGATGTGTAACACTAGTTTTTGAGGTTTCCAGTGGCACACGCCAAAGAAATAATCAGGAAGTACATATTACGTTACATATACAATAAGTCTAATAAGGTATATCCTGACAAGATATCCTGAAATATCCTGACAAGGTATAGCATTGGTCTTTGAATATCTCGTGATGAAATTCTTTGTTCGTTGCAGGTTATTTTCACATTATGTGGCTACACAATTAACATCTAAACCTGCACTACGTATATAGAACTTGGTCAAGTAAATGAAACAAGGAAAAATTACAGAAAAGCAATTCATACACAGTTCCCTAATTCATCAAATGTCCTCCAAGCTACTTTAGTAAATTGCACGTGCGCCTTTGGTGCAGATAGTCCCGGCATCGATTCCCTGTGGGAAAGCACAAAGACTATTTTCCCAACATAACTACAGCCTACTATTGGTACCACTACCTCCACCACATATGATAAGAGCGTCTTAGATATGTGAAATGTCCAGACTATTACTGCTACTAATACTACCTTCACCACATATGATAAAAGTGGATAGATGTGTGAAGAGGACAGAACACTACTGCTCGTACTACTACCACCACTTCTTACGATAAGAGTGCTTTCGATATGTCATACAACCAACCCTCTACTGGTAGTACTACTACCATCACCACTTATGAAAAGAAAGCTTTACATATGTCATATGTCCAGACTATTACTGCTCTACTACTACCATCACCACATATGATAAAAGCGTTGTAGATGTGTCAAAAGGCCAGGCCACTACTGCTGATGATAAGAGACCATTAGATATGTGAAATATCCAGGCTACTACTCCTACTACTACTACCGTCACCACTTACGATAACAGCGTTTTAGATGTGTGAAATATCCAGGCTACTACTATTACCATCACCACTTATGATGAGAGCGTTTTAGAAGTGTGAAATATCCAGGCTACTACTGTTACTACTATTACCATCACCACTTATGATGAGAGCATTTCAGAAGTGTGAAATGTCCAGGCTGCTACTGCTACTACTATTACCATCACCACTTATGATGAGAGCGTTTTAGAAGTGTGAAATGTCCAGGCTGCTACTGCTACTACTATTACCATCACCACTTATTATGAGAGCGTTGTAGAAATGTGAAATGTCCAGGCTGCTACTGCTACTACTATTACCATCACCACTTATGATGAGAGCGTTGTAGAAATGTGAAATGTCCAGGCTGCTACTGCTACTACTATTACCATCACCACTTATGATGAGAGCGTTGTAGAAATGTGAAATGTCCAGGCTGCTACTGCTACTACTATTACCATCACCACTTATGATGAGAGCGTTTTAGAAGTGTTAAATGTCCAGGCTGGTACTGCTACTACTATTACTATCACCACTTATGATGAGAGCGTTTTAGAAGTGTTAAATGTCCAGGCTGGTACTGCTACTATTGTTAAAATCACCACTTATGATGAGAGCGTTTTAGAAGTGTCAAATGTCCAGGCTGCTACTGCTACTAGTATTATCATCAGCACTTATGATGAGAGCGTTTTAGAAGTGTGAAATGTCCAGGCTGCTACTGCTACTAGTATTATCATCAGCACTTATGATGAGAGCGTTTTAGAAGTGTGAAATGTCCAGGCTGCTACTGCTAGTACTATTACCATCACATCTTACGATAAGAGCGTTTTAGAAGTGTGAAATGTCCAGGCTGCTACTGCTACTACTATTACCATCACCACTTATGATGAGAGCGTTTTAGAAGTGTGAAATGTCCAGGCTGCTACTGCTACTACTATTACCATCACCACTTATGATGAGAGCGTTTTAGATGTGTGAAATGTCCCGGCTGCTACTGCTACTACTATTACCATCACCACTTATGATGAGAGCGTTTTAGATGTGTGAAATGTCCAGGCTGCTACTGCTACTACTATTATCATCACCACTTATGATGAGAGCGTTTTAGATGTGTGAAATGTCCAGGCTGCTATTGGTACTACTATTACCATCACCACTTATGATGAGAGCGTTTTAGAAATGTGAAATGTCCAGGCTGCTATTGGTACTACTATTACCATCACCACTTATGATGAGAACGTTTTAGAAATGTGAAATGTCCAGGCTGCTACTGCTACTACTATTACCATCACCACTTATGATGAGAGCGTTTTAGAAGTGTGAAATGTCCAGGCTGCTACTGCTACTACTATTATCATCACCACTTATGATGAGAGCGTTTTAGAAGTGTGAAATGTCCAGGCTGCTACTGCTACTACTATTACCATCACCACTTATGATGAGTGCGTTTTAGATGTGTGAAATGTCCAGGCTGCTACTGCTACTACTATTACCATCAAGACTTATGATGAGAGCGTTTTAGAAGTGTGAAATGTCCAGGCTGCTACTGCTACTACTATTATCATCACCACTTATGATGAGTGCGTTTTAGATGTGTGAAATGTCCAGGCTGCTACTGCTACTACTATTATCATCACCACTTATGATGAGTGCGTTTTAGATGTGTGAAATGTCCAGGCTGCTACTGCTACTACTATTATCATCACCACTTATGATGAGAGCGTTTTAGAAGTGTGAAATGTCCAGGCTGCTACTGCTACTACTATTATCATCACCACTTATGATGAGTGCGTTTTAGATGTGTGAAATGTCCAGGCTGCTACTGCTACTACTATTACCATCACCACTTATGATGAGTGCGTTTTAGATGTGTGAAATGTCCAGGCTGCTACTGCTACTACTATTATCATCACCACTTATGATGAGTGCGTTTTAGATGTGTGAAATGTCCAGGCTGCTACTGCTACTACTATTATCATCACCACTTATGATGAGTGCGTTTTAGATGTGTGAAATGTCCAGGCTGCTACTGCTACTACTATTATCATCACCACTTATGATGAGAGCGTTTTAGAAGTGTGAAATGTCCAGGCTGCTACTGCTACTACTATTACCATCACCACTTATGATGAGTGCGTTTTAGATGTGTGAAATGTCCAGGCTGCTACTGCTACTACTATTACCATCAAGACTTATGATGAGAGCGTTTTAGAAGTGTGAAATGTCCAGGCTGCTACTGCTACTACTATTATCATCACCACTTATGATGAGTGCGTTTTAGATGTGTGAAATGTCCAGGCTGCTACTGCTACTACTATTATCATCACCACTTATGATGAGAGCGTTTTAGAAGTGTGAAATGTCCAGGCTGCTACTGCTACTACTATTACCATCACCACTTATGATGAGTGCGTTTTAGATGTGTGAAATGTCCAGGCTGCTACTGCTACTACTATTACCATCAAGACTTATGATGAGAGCGTTTTAGAAGTGTGAAATGTCCAGGCTGCTACTGCTACTACTATTATCATCACCACTTATGATGAGTGCGTTTTAGATGTGTGAAATGTCCAGGCTGCTACTGCTACTACTATTACCATCAAGACTTATGATGAGAGCGTTTTAGAAGTGTGAAATGTCCAGGCTGCTAAGCACTACGACAATCACCACTTACGATAAGAGCGTTTTAGATATGTCAAATATCCAGGTTATTGTTCTACTACTGTTACCATCACTACTTATGATGAGAGCGTTTTAAATGTGTCAAATGTTCAAATTTCTAGTTGTGTGAAATGACTAGCCAACTACTACTACTACCACTTGTAATATCTGCGTTTTATCCTTCCTATATGGTGTAGTAGTGTAAAAAATGTTGTATACGATATGAAGTGATGTCTAATAGGAGACAATGCATTTATTATATTGGAATCTGAATCCATGTTGTTAGTCCTGAAGACATTTACATATGAAATAGATATTTCTTAGATCTGTACTCTGTAAAGGAATGTCCATAATATTTGATGTAGAATGTAAGTGAAACGGAAGGAATAGCCCTACTTGTATAATATGTGGAGCTACATTGTCTGTACTAAAGGAAAGTTATCGTAAATCTATATATATAAAAGAGAACGCACAAAATCCTTTGTCCGCTCATCACGCTAATACGGCTGAACCGATTTCTTTCATTTTTGGGGGGTTGTTAGGATTTGGACCCTAGATGGTTTTTATCATATCACTTTAATTTTCAATTAACAGTGTCTTGAGATAATTGACCAATCAGGTGTCCATACGTACAAAAAATCCTTTGTCCGCTCATCACGCTAATACGGCTGAACCGATTTCTTTCATTTTTGGGGGGTTGTTAGGATGTGGACCCTAGATGTTTTTTATCATATCACTTTAATTTTCAATTACCAGTGTCTTGAGATAATTGACCATTCAGGTGTCCATACGTACAAATCCTTTGTTATTAGTTCATCATAGGTATAAAAATAAACGTATTTATATGCAACCCGCATGACCCTGTGACTCGGCGGGTTAACATAACTGACAGGCGCTATAAATCACTTGAAAGCGAAAAAGTAAAAATTATCTAAGTAACAAAGTTTATTGCGTTCCGGGATGACCGCAGCGAAGCGGGGCGGGTTGGGGTGACCGCAGCGAAGCGGGGCGGGTTAACATAAATGACAGGCGATATAATGTTAACATTAGTGCAATCTTCTATGGTTTTTATCATATCACTTGAAAGCGAAAAAGTAAAAATTATCTAAGTAACAAAGTTTATTGCGTTCCGGGGTGACCGCAGCGAAGCGGGGTGAACGCTGCTAGTATACCTTTAATTTTTTTAAAGGAAAAAGAAAGAAGGATATTGTATAACTTAATTAGTGAACTCAAGTGTTGAAAAGAAGGTTTGCTTAATTCTCACAAATACAATTTTTGTTTACTGAAGTCCATGTTTTAGCATAACATTTCAATAAAATTATTTAAAACATAATTTTGGTTTCTGTTAAATGCAATATCAGTGATTTAAACTTTGTAAATATATGCAGTGTTTTTGAATGACAATCTATATTAATCTTGTTTGATTACTGTGCTTTGATTTCCAGACTTTCACATTGAAACTTGTGATGAAATCGTTTTAGATTCAAAGTCTATACCCAACATTCATCATCATCATCAAAAGCAGTTTCATTCCCATCCGAAGATGGGCGGGCCACAGAAGGTGACGCCTTCTCTTTGGCCAGAGTAAGTATTAAACTAGAGAATCAAGAAAAGATAGATGGGCAAAAGGATATAATGAAAGTTATTGAAGTATGTTATTCAGCCTTTGTGCCAAGCTAGAATGAAATATTTAAAGAAGTGTGCTACGGGAGACGAGTAAGCATTGAAGTGAGTGCAGTTATGAGGGATAGATGGACGGATGGCTGTGATATATGCGTCGAGCAGGGTTGTAATCGGCGGTATTTGTTTCCCTTTCGTATATTGCAAGTAGGTGGTCCAGGGGTGGGTAAGCTCTGTGTGGTATTGCCGGGGTTTGCTCCAATAATTCGGCTATGATGGGATGTTGGCCGATTATGTGTTGGACAATATAACGGGTGCGGAGGCGATAGATATGGGCCAGAAGAAGAGGCATAGATGTATGGTTGTAGACTATGGCGGTGGAGGTTCTGGTTGGAAGTGAATAGGCTATGCGGATAGCTCGGCGTTCAAGGACTTGGAGGCGGTCATAGAAGTATTTATTTGCTGAGAGCCAAGCAAGATGTCCGTAGGTGAGGGCTGGACGGACGAAGACCCTGTACGTGTATAATAGTAATGTAGAGTTGAGGCCCCATGTAGTCCCTTTAAGTCGACTCAGCAAATAAAGACGCCGGCGTATGTTTGCCTCGAGAGTTTTTAGGTGAGGTCTCCAAGTAAGGTGGCTATCGAATTGAACGCCGAGGTAGGTAGTACTGTTGCGGAGAGGGATGGTGGAACCCATAACAGTGATGCAGAGACGGACCCAACATTTTATTGACATGACTTTATATTAAATTTCTCTGTTCTTATATGTGTTAAATTTTTTTTGTGATTGTTATTAAGTATTAAGATGTGCTTGAAGTATTAAAGAGAATTATCAAATCGTTGTTAGTCCAATTATGTGCAACTCATTCTCGATTCAGATTGAATAATAAATTCAAAGTCCCCCACAGATATTTGCTACGATTACTTGCCTAATCGCCTTCCATCTGGTTTTATAAATTTAATAAAATAGGTGGCTTTTTGTTAAATATTTTATATAAGTATGCACAGACCAGTAATGCCAACCCGTTTGAAAAACTCCATTTTGTGGGATTTTTAACATTAATCTCTCGAAAAGGACTAAAGGAATTTCCATTGCAATTGAGAACAAATATGGGATTCTTTTTATCGACAGCAACAAAATAATCTATGGGTGAAAAGTAGACCAATAACTGCTCAATAATCTTGGAATCAGTGTTGATTGACAAATTTTGTTACCAGAAAATGTATGCTAGTGCAGAAGTAACTTGTAATGCTAAAAAAGCAAGCTCCAAAAAATGTAAATTATGCTTTAGTACTTTTTAAATACAAAGCTTTAATTAACGGGAATAATGTGAAGTTCAAAATGAGACACAACCAACTTCGAAAACGTTCTAGGCAAAACGACTGCAGAATAAAGTTCTTCTGTAGTAGTAATTTTATATTAAACAGCGCAATTTTATATTAACACTAGCAAATTTATTTTATATTAAATAGAGATGAAAACAATGCCAAAACATGTAGTGTTTACCGGGGGTATACTTGGCCTCAGGATGTAAATTTACATTCTGGGTCCACGCGTACCAGGGGTGGACACTTCCACAGAAGCGTAAATAGAGGGCTAATAAGACAAAACAACAACATATATTAAAACTTAAACCACTCTGATTAGGATAAGTTAAAAAAAAATCACCTGGCCCCATGGTGACAGTCATGCAAAACCAGCTTGGCAGCGGGATTGTAAAATTATTGTTTTAAAAATTCGGTGAGGATTCTAAATTGTAAATGCTTACTTTTGAAACGAATTTAGCTAAGCTGAAGCACAGACTGTATGAAAAAGTGAGTTAACGATAGCTTAAACTCAAGGTTTTTGAAAGGACATGTTGAGAACAATTGGATCACAATTGGAAATATTAGAATAAAATTATCTTACTTTACAAAGAAAGAATAATATCCAAGAAACCCATTTATACAACCACCAAATACAGTATTCAGGTAGAACTTGACCTCCATAAGAGAAGCACTCCACACATCTCATGTCTGCTAACACCTCGTAAGCACTTGTATTAAGTTTTATATACATGTAGTTGTGTGACTTCGACACTTTTACATTATGCCACCCGCTTGCCTTTGCTGTCTCACCCTTTCTGTGTGTTATGATACAAAATATCCTTGTCCAACGTATTCAGTGAAATCGCAGCTTGTTAACAGAATAAATGTATTTAAAACATCGAAAGATTTGTTTGTTTTTTAAAAATTAAACACTATTTTGCAGCCGTATTTTGTATGATGGCCAGTTCTTAACCTGTACGGAAAGGTTAAATCTGCTTACCAGAGATGGAGTGGATCAGTGGGTCGTGGGTCAACAGCATGTGACCCACTGCGACCCACCACTCATCATGAGACACACTGCTCACTGCATTGTAGACAGTATCTTCTGAACACTGGTGAATTTGTCTACGTTTTACTTCCAAGCCTCCATTTCCCTTCCTTTTTCATTTGTTTCTGTTCACTTACCTGAGATGAGTATATCTAAGTGAAAAAAGAACTTCAGGCACTTTTGGATATTGATATTTGTAATTGTAATAATAGCAATAGGGTTTATACTACTACTTGGCTTTCGAGACACACAGTCTGTGAGTTTTTAGAGGAGCTAACTATTGGTAAAAATACATTTGAGAATCACTGTAATATATAATATATATATATTATAAAAGAGAACGCACAAATCCTTTGTTAGCTCATCACGCTAATACGGCTGAACCAATTTCTTTTATTTTTGGGGGGTTATTAGGATTTGGACCCTAGATGGTTTTTATCATATCACTTTAATTTTTAATTACCAGTGTCTTGAGATAATTGACCATTCAAGTGTCCATACGTACAAATCCTTTGTTATTAGTTCATCATAGGTAAAAATAAACGTATTTATATGCAACCCGCATGACCGTGTCACTCGGCGGGTTAACATAAATGACAGGCGCTATAATGTTAACATTTACTGCAATTTGAAAGCGAAAAAGTAAAAATTATCTAAGTAACAAAGTTTATTGCGTTCCGGGGTGACCGCAGCGAAGCGGGGTGAACGCTGCTAGTATATATATATATATATATATATATATATATATATATATATATATATATATATATATATATATATATATATTTATAAAGAATCTAACTATGTGTGCCTGATCATCACGGCCAAATTGCAAAGTCAAATGAAATGACTTTTGGTATATAGTTAGGCCCCAATCTCAACTGGGACATTACCATACTCGTATCGCTTTCATTATAATACATATCCTAAGGAGGGTCCGAAATTGTGCGAAAAATTGAGTATCTCACAAGCCGTTCCATTTAGGGAGCTGAAATTCAGTATATTAACTCTTTATTTAAAAATAATAACCAGAACGTGTCCTAGCATTTTTTAAAATTCTCTTTTATGGGGGAGGGGCACTTTCTATATATGGGAAATTGGTAGTGGTTGATTTGTAAAAATAATCGAAAACGATCGATATTTGTTGAGAAACAAATTCAGAAACAATTAGTTTATTAATTGAGAAAAAATACAGTGCTTTGCTTTATATATCCACTGCTTTTTATTTTAACAATTGCTGAAGCTTGTATTTATTATATTTTGAAAGGGGCGCTCAGACTACAAGGCAATTAACCCATAAAGTTGGGAGAAGAATAAACATATAAATCGTACTGTAAGCTTAATTACATGGAAATTTTAAGTTTGTACTGTAAGCTTAATTACATGGAAATTTTAAGTTTGTACTGTAAGCTTAATTACATGGAAATTTTAAGTTTGTACTGTAAGCTTAATTACATGGAAATTTTAAGTTTGTACTGTAAGCTTAATTACATGGAAATTTTAAGTTTGTACTGTAAGCTTAATTACATGGAAATTTTAAGTTTGTACTGTAAGCTTAATTACATGGAAATTTTAAGTTTGTACTGTAAGCTTAATTACATGGAAATTTTAAGTTTGTACTGTAAGCTTAATTACATGGAAATTTTAAGTTTGTGCTGTACGCTTAATTATATGGATTTTTTTCCTTTTCGTTGGTTTACTTATCTTGATTTGGGACTTTCAAAATTCATCCTTTTATTCACTGAAAAATATCGGTAATTCAACAAGGAAATAATTATACCATGATAATTTAATTGGAATTCATCGTAATTTGGTACAAGACAAACACTTTACCATTTCATATCGTAAAGGTCAAATCCATCGTTATTGTAACAGAGCGGTGCTTGAGCGATTGACCGTAGATATTCAAACTCCGGTTAGTTAGAATTTCACAGCCTGGTTTTATTACAAGTGAACTCTTTAGTCAATACAGAAGAGGCCGTGGATCATGTGTCAGAGTTGATGACGATGTGTTTTGGTGAGTCAGTGGTTCATGATGGGTGGTGGATCGGAGTAGGTCATGGTGTGTTGGGTCAGAGTGAATCATGGTGGGTCTTTGGTCACGATGGGTGGTGTGTCAGTGGGTCGTGTTTCAAGTTTTCATTGACCCACGCCATCTCTGGAAGGTTTCAAGCATCGTAATAAATGCTTTAAAAATCGGTCAGTCTATATGAGCAGCTTCGCATCATTGAGGCTTGATTCACCATTTTTAATTTTTAAAGATTTTTATACATGCTATTACCATATACATTTGCAGCATAGAAGTTTAGTTTAGAAGTTTTATTGCCAGCTAGTTTGTGAGTGGTGGTCACTGGGTGCACAAATGACGTTTGCCAATAAGTGACTTTACAAACGTTAGAGTAAACTTGTACATCTTAGGACTGGACTATTCAGAAACATTGGAACAAACATAATTTTCTTCATCACTTTCTTTTCTTTAATTTTGTCTTTTAGCATGAAAAAGCCCTAATTGAGCCCTAACAGGTGAAAATTACTTGCTAAATTTAGTATTGAAATTTAACAAATTCTACAGCTGGAGTTTGTAATTAAGAGGTGAAATATCAAAGTTGAATTTTTATTATAATTTCATATGATACTATAGCAAAACTACACTGATAGAATTTTTCTTTTAATTTTTATATTTTTTATAATGAAATTTTGTAATTTTGCAATGTTTGATATGTGATGCCTCTAGTGGGACATGGAATTAACATATGAGAAAAATATAATAGAAATTTCAATATTTCACTATGAGCGAAATTTTGAATTTCAATAATTGCACGTAAAACATGTTTATGTTACTCTGAAGCATTTGTTTCTGAACTAAATACTTAACCGACATGAATCACAGCATACATTGTTTCATTGTTCCTATTTTAATATTAAGTGAATTTTAAAATTTAAATAAAATTGATCACCAACAGCTAATAAAAATAAAATGAAGTATTAAAATAAGTAAGAAATTAATAGAGCATTGGAAAATACAAAACTGATTGTCATAATTGAACTAGCATTAATTACCCGCTTCGCTGGGCTAAATTAAAAAAAATAGTAGTATGTTCCGTTAGTCAGTCAGTTTTTACTATTATTAAAGCGCTCTTTGATATCGGTCGTTTTCGATGATTTTTATATATCCCCCTCCTCTCTCCATGTTGCAGGACATGGCATCCGAAGTGTCATTGTTCATTTCAGCGACAACGAAATCTATGAATTCGACAATGATATTGGTAATATTAGGTTTAAACTTCATCTAGGTTGTAAATTTGAACGAGATCAGTCCGATGGTTCAAGAGTTATTAAGTTTTATTTATCTTTATATATCTTCCCCTCCTATCCCCTCCCCTAAGTTCTACCGTCAAAGTGAATATATATATATATATATATATATATATATATATATATATATATATATATATATATATATATATATATATAGTAACTCGGGTAAAGATGCCCCACTTTTTCATTATTACCCATATTCCACTCCTGCAATTGAGGTGAAGTTGTTGAATTTACTTAAGGTTGGTATAAAGGGACAAGCTTTGCCGATAGATGTCACTACAATCTTCGTATCTCTCTTGTGTATTTTTTACCTTTTACAAAAATTCACGATTTCTCTTACAAATTTTAACGTAGAGACTTCAAATTTTTAGAGAAGGAACTTCATAACCTATTAAAGGGAACAATTCGTGCCTATTTTTTATTTAGAATTTTCTTCATTGTTGAAACAGTTCCATTGTTAAAGGTTTAGGTATCCATTTCAACAATCAAGCCATTTCAACAATGAAGAAAATTCTAAATAAAAATCAACATAGATTGTTGCCTTCGATAGCTTATGAAATTCCTTCTCTAAAAATTTGAGGTCTCTAGGTTGAAATTTGTAAGATAAATCGTGAATTTTTGTGAAAGGTAAAACATACATGAGAAAGATACGAAGACTGTAGTGACATCTATCGGCAAAACTTGTTCCTTTACACAAACCTTAAAATAAACCATTTACGAAAATCTTCAAGTGGGGCATCTTCGGCATGCATGTTGAGGAAAGATGCCCTAGTTTTACAATTTTTCAAAATGTGTTCATAAGCATAATAGAAACAGACAATTATGCTTTTGTACCACTTATGTTCCTAACTTTAATTTTTACTATCTAACTATCTAATTATAAAGAAAATGTTCAATAAAATGACAAATATTCTCCATGTATAGTTTCCAAATCCGTTTGTAAATAATGGATAAAAATAAAAGATAAAATATAATTGTGGACCTTACATATTATTATCATTTGTTCATTTTTTTCAAATTTGGATTCTTGTGATCTGAATTAATGCAGTGACATGCAGTGATCCTACAGTTTAAATCCAAAACATCGTAATTGTTCAAAGTTTCCAAGGCGTTCGCATCGAGAATCGAAATCGGGACCACCACCAAAGGCACACGTACTAGCCACTAGACCAGAGAGGAGGATGGCTTTCTCTTAATATGTAAAAACCTGTTCCCTGAAAAAGTAATACATCCCCTTATAACAACTTGCTGGCTACAACACTGGTACACATGATATCTGATGGATCAGTAGAAATGATCTTCACTTTGCAATGAAGGGGGTATTTGATTCACCCAGAGATTTACATTTTCAAAATAATTCAACCAGATAAAGGAAGTTGTGACAAATCAAGTGTGTCGCAGGATTCCCCCCCGCCCTTCAAGGATAGTTTTTAGTATTCTGAACAATCCTCATACATATTCAGCTCGCACAAATGGCTCAAAACTCAATCCATGCATATTCTTTTGATTCAGCTTTCTAGCCAACTAGTGTCATATACATTTATGTGAGCTTCATTCAGTCCATTACTGATCACGTAAGGAGCAAAAAAAGTTTATAAATAGAATATTACATAATTGAAAGCAACAACCCTGCCAGGAGACCTAGCCCTTACTCCAAACGGGAATTTTCCATTTGCTCCTGAGTGAACAATTACTTAGTATACAAGTTTTTACAGAACAATTAGTGTTTCATATTTAAATTAAATATTGTTTAGAGAATAACAAACGTACAAATCCTGGCAACACGTCACAAAGGTTAAACCTTTAGTGGGGCATCTTTGCTTCGATTTCACTGGGTCAACTTTCCCAATTTTGAAGCAAAGACTCCCCAGTCGATCACGTGACATACTGATGGACGCAGAAACACAGCAAAGCATATTAGATTTTGTAAAAGACTGAAGTTTTTAACCAATTATGTATTATTGACGTACTTTTATTTCACTACCGTCAAGAGCATTACTACGTTTCACTCTCTAAAATTATAGACACTGAAATAAGACTAACTTAGCTTTGTGAACGGGATTGAACAGAAGCAGTTCATTTCTCTGATGCAGCTTCCACATATATTTACTCAAGACAGTGTACCCTTTAACGCGCATGGCAAATGCTGTGACCACGAGTCATAGGCCTTGGGCAATTCGAGCAGGGGCGTCTTCACTCAGTGGGGCATCTTTACTCAAGATACTATATATATAAAGTTTCCAAGCCCGAACCTCATCTATGTTGAAAATTTGGTTAGATCGGTCGGGTGGTTTAAGTATGATGAAGTCACAAAGACAGTCACTTTTATTTTATTTTTTTAAAAAACATGTATCTCCCCCTCTTCGTCCCCTAAGTTGCACCATAAAACTGAAATGACGAAAACACCCCAGGCTTGAACCTTATCTATGTGGAAAATTTGATTCAGATCGCTCGGGTGGTTCAAGAGTTACTAATTGACAAACATAGTCACTTATATATATATATATATATATATATATATATATATATATATATATATATATATATATATTGTATATCTCCCCCCTCCCCTCCCCTACGTTGCTCCATCAAAGTGAAATGATAAAAAGCATCCCAGGCCCGAACCTAATCTATGTTGAAAGTTTGATCGAGATCGATCGTACGGTTCAAGAGTGACTAAGTTTTATTTATTTTTGTATAATTCCCCCTCCTCCCCTCGTCTAAATTTTACCGTCAAAACGAATAGCTAAAACCACTCCCAGGCCAGAACTGCATCTACGTCAAAAATTTGATCGAGATAGGTCGGGCGGTTCAAGAGATGAAGAGTCACAAACGTAGTCACTTTCAATTTTATAATATAGATTAAGAATAGGTACAGTAAGTAGGCCCATGTCTCTGCACGCTCATTATTAATTTTTCGGATGGAAGTGACAGCTAACATAAGAATTAAAAAAAAAAATCAAAACACTTGTAACCACAATACATATTTTGGACTAGAAACGTTTGGTTGTCTCTTGCCGTGAGAAGATGATGAGTTGAGTTTAAGGTCCCGTTCAGCAGCGAGGCTATATAAGACTTGGACCTACTGATTAACGTGGAATCAAAACTACATGAGCTCCCACCGATAGAGGATACAAATTTTTAAATATACAGCCACATTTCTCGGGCTTTTTCGGGCCAAACTTTATAAATATACTCTACGTACAATGATATTTATCGAACCGTTTTTTTCTAAAGAACTATTAAAGCACATCTAGATTTGTAACTTGAGACGCCCACACCAAAAATCTGATTATATCATTGTGCAATTGAAGGTAGTGGAGAGAAAAACTAAAAGTAACATAAATAAATATGCTTTGCTTATCTGATAGTGAAAGTTTGAACAGCAGAGTGTGGATTCCAATCTTTTTCTTCACAGCAATCGATAATGACTGTTTTGAGTACTATCTGAGTAAGTCCAGTACACATCCATCTACGTAAGAACTTACACACATTGACATTTTGTTTTAAGGATTTGAACTATTCATGTTTCCAATTCATGAGATAAATGCAATGAAATGAAATATTTACCTTAACGTCCCACAATTATGCACCGAGGCTAAGAGAGACGGAATTTATATAAATGGCAATTTTTTAAAGAGAATTTATATAGTTAGTAAGTGTAAACGGTAACCTTTATTTCGTTTCTCTCTGAATCATGTAAGATTTTAAAATGCATAATTAAATCTCTAATTAAATAAAAATACAATTTTCCGTTAATTATTGAATTTCTATAATTCGGGCTTATTTCGGATTCATTTGATTATCACATGAGCTCGAGCCGGGCTTGGGCCTAAAGACTTAAACATATGTCGGACTCGGGTCGGGCCTCACATTATAAATTCATGAACCGGGCCGGGACTGGGCTAAAAATTCCGGCCCATGCAGATCTCTACCCGCCGGGAATCGAACCCGGGTTTCTCACGTCAAAAGCGCGTACGCTAATCGCTTAGTTGCCATGGGAAGAACGACTGCGATGGAGTAGGAGGCACAGCAAAGCGTGAAGTAAGTAAAGTCAACTTGCAAAGAACGGCAGGAGATCAAGTCCTTAGTGTAGAGAAAATGTTCGATTTCTGCAAATAGAACATTAAATGTGTTACCTATTTTCTTGTCCCACAAGAATAAATTGTTACTCATATCAAGGTTAAAAAATCATATCGAAAGTTCAACTTATTACTTAAAAAAAGTCATAATGTAATATGATATGATCACACAATGAGTGTTAAGTTACATAAATTAATGGTATGAATTTCTGGAACCGTATCCTATGTGTTGAGTTAAGGGAACATTTTTAGTAACCTACAAGTATCGACTTGTAAATCGACCAACATTAAAAAGCAGGAAGAAACTTAAAAAGTAAAAGATAGGGACTACCGCACTAAACTTTCTTGCTCCAATTTCTTAATCTAAATCAAATTATACTGTAGCTATTACTGAGACATTTACTTATGAAATCCGAAGAAAAATCACCGCTTCTCGAATTTTTCGATACATTATTTATGAGATTTATTAGTATTATTATTGAAATGTTTGTTTGTAAACTATCAACCAAATTACACGAGTCATATTTGAGGAAATTGTCTAAAAATCGCCAAGAGTAAATTACTACATGTGAATAATTTGATGACAAGCGATTAATGCATCTTTATAGATTATCAATAAAAATATTTATCTGTGATACATGAACAAAATTGCCTGATTCATCTTGAGAAAATCATTCGGGAAAATCTCACTGTCAAGAGTAAATTATGCATTATGAATTTTTCTTTTTTAAAAAAGTATGCCATAGTATCAGGTTTTTAGTGAAACATTTACAAGAAGTATGTGCGTAAAGAGTATGTGTTATCGTTAGGAAAAGCCAATAATCCATTAGTTAACACTGTATATTCTTACACATACAGTACACAAATAAGCTTATATAAAAATTTCTTTTAGCAAAATAAAAGCTTTTATTATTATTGAAAACGAATGACACGTTTTTAGCGCCACAAGAGTTACTTTTTCTCCTTCCTCAGAAACTGCACATTAGAATTTACTATAATGTATTTCATGTTTTTCAGCCGATGTGATCTATTGACTGCATATACTATATATTTGGACAATATTTTATTTCAACAGAAATTTTAAAAATCCAGATTTTATGATAATTGTAGGCTATATCCAGAGCCGAATCCACAATTTTCTGACAAGGGGAGCACCAATAACTACCAGTACCTTAGAATTTTTTAAATGCCTTTAGGCTTTCTGTGGCATGAATGAGATATTTGTCTTGGAAATGCTTGGTGTCTGGTCTCGGGAATCGAACCCATGATCTGCTTTACCAACTAAACCACGGCCGCTTTGTATCGGTATAATTTTTAGTATATAATTAGCTTGCTGCTTTAGATAAGGAATTTCTTTATGACTATGGCCACTTGGAATACGATGGATACTTGTATCGTACATAATCTTTATGAAAGTGTTGCTATTTTCACTACTGTAGCTTCTCGTTTTAGATAGTGTATATTTATAACAAAGTGGGTGCACGTGGACAGATGCACCCCCACCATAAATCTGGCACTGGCTATATTTCATTAATTATATTGTGCTGGCATCTTCCTAGTAGCACAACGTGAAGAGATTAATGACAATATAATTCAGTACAAATTTCACTTCAATCAGTAGAATGATTCTCGTACAGCATAAATTTTAAAATTGATTGATTGACTGAGAGTTATAGAGGCTATTTGTCTCCATCATGATCAACATGACTACTCAAACACGGACTGCCATAAATAAAACTTAAAAACGAACATATCAAAATATAAGAATAAAAACCTCTGCAAAATAGAAATTAAAACCTAAAGGGAGAGATAAAATAATGAATAAATGAGAATAAAAAATATACCTATAACTAACTAACTAACTAACTAACTCTATGGCCTATGGAACCCGGAGGTTCAACGCTACGCTCACAAAAGCTCTCCACTGACTTCTATCCTTAGCTGACTGCATCCAATTTCTACTTTGTATTCCTATCTCTGCGAGATCCATCTTAATATCGTCCTCCCATCTGCGCCTAGGTCTTCCTAATGGTCGTTTTCTGATTGGTCTTCCAGTCAAGACTTTGAAAGCGTTTCTACTTTCTTCCATTCTAGCTACATGACCCGCCCACCTAAGCCTCCTAGACTTGACGACCCTAACAATTTTGGGTGAACCATATAAATTATGTAGTTCCTCATTATGAAGTTTCCGCCAATCTCCATTCCCGTTCCTCTTGGGTCCGAATATTCGTCTCAGGATCTTGTTCTCAAATACTTTCAGTCTATGTTCTTCTCTCAGAGTAAGTGACCATGTTTCGTAGCCATATAGAACAACAGGCATGATTATCGTTTTATATATTTTAAGCTTCAAATTCCTCGACAGAATACGCGACGACAAGAGATTTTGAACCGAATAGTAACACGAATTCCCTGCATTTAATTTCTCCGTGAATATGATTTACCTTTGTTAATATTGATCCTAGATATTTGAAACTATCCACTTTATCAAAAGTATTATTTAATATTTTAACGCATCCATAATTTGCTGTATTCCGGTCCCGACGCACTTCCATGTATTTAGTTTTCTCTGCATTTACTTCTAAACCCATGTCCCTGCAAGCGTTTAATAAGATCTCTGCATTTCTTTCTATTGTTCTCCAATCATCCTCTTTTAAATTTACATCAGCAGCATATGCCATAACCTGGTGAATACCGTTCAACTGTAGGCCCTGGTTGCTATCTTTGATTTTCCTTATAGCGTATTCCAGAACGAAGTTAAATAATAATGGCAACAACGCATCTCCTTGTTTCAGGCCATTTTCGACGTGAAAGCTCGTGGGCAAAAATTTTCCTACCCGGACTTTACTTTGGGATTCATTTAAACATATCTTAATTAATCTAATTAGCTTTCTCGGTATTCCAAGTTCTGTAAGAACGTTGTATAATGTTTCTCTCCTAACCGAGTCGTACGCCTTTCTAAAATCAATAAGTAGTTGATGTACCGGGGTATTGTATTCCCACTTTTTTTCGAGTATTTGGCAAATGGTAAATATTTGGTCGATAATTGATCGATTTCGTCTGAATCTGCACTGATAATCTCCAATAATTTCATCTTCGTATGGGGTCAGTCTTGCTAACAAAATATTTGAAAGG
This sequence comes from Thermobia domestica, assembly GCF_964235325.1. Lineage (NCBI taxonomy): Eukaryota > Metazoa > Arthropoda > Insecta > Zygentoma > Lepismatidae > Thermobia > Thermobia domestica. The sequence goes on from NC_137463.1 coordinate 80,431,575, forward strand.
ATTTTATAGGATGTTGACAGAAGAGAAATGTCTCGATAATTATTACAGTCAATTTTGTCGCCTTTCTTGTGAATTGGAACAATGATTGATTCTTTCCATTCTTTTGGCAATTCTTCCTTGTTTCAGATAAGGAGAATGAGTTTGTATCTCTTGTTCCACAATTTTTCGCCTCCAGCTAAAATTAACTCAGCCGGAATTTCATCTACACCCGGAGATTTGTGTTTCTTTAATTTCTTTATAGCAGTTTCTACTTCTATTCGGTTGGGTTCTGGAATATACGGTACTGCGGTGTGTATCTCCTTTTCTCCACACACATTAGTTTTTGGTTGCGTGTTAAGCAAATCGTCAAAGAAATCTTTCCATCTATTTAAGATGCTATCAGTGTCAGTGAGAACTGTACCGTCAGATTTCTTTAATATATAAGCACGAGGTTGATAGCCTTTCTTAAATTCATTGATTCCCTTGTACATGTCCTGGATGTTTTTAATTTTACTATTATCTTCAAGTTTCTTAACTTTAGCTTTCGGAAATCGCGTTTCTGTGTTCTAAAAGTTTTGGAAGTTTCTCGCCTGATATCTGCGAAATTTTGTGTAGTTATTTCATTCGGAGTTTGTAGCCAGCGTAATTTTGCCTGTTTTCTCTTCTTTGCTAGTTTTATGCATTCCTAGTCGAACCATGGTTTGTTCCTGCGTATTTTCGCGTGTCCCAATTTTTCTTTTGCTGAAATTTTAATGCTATATCTAATTTCAATCCAGGTATCCTCAACACTAATGCACTCCGAATCTTCTAAAGCCGAGAATCTATTCGAAACTTCAATCTGGTATTTCTCTCTTACCTGGCTCCCTTCTAATTTCTTTAAATTGAATCTCTCCGTTTTCGGACAATGAATATTACCTCTATTCAACGATAACCTCTCTCGTATTCTCGCTGCTACCAGGTAGTGGTCAGTGTCACAATCAGCCCCTCTAAACGATCGGACATCAATTATAATAATAATAACAATAGAGAAATATAGTAATAACAATAAATAGTAAAACACAATAAAAAGTCAGAATAATGGACAAAAGTGCAAAAATAATAAATAAAGAAGCAAAGGACTAACAAAAAAGTTCAGAGAATGTGAGCAATGTTACAAGACTGCATAAACACAAAGGCAAGCCCAACAATATCATTGCCCAATGCAAGGCAAGTGTAAGAGTCAGTCCATGACGCTCTCTGAGATCTGAGTATTCAGGAGATTCGACAGGAATCTGCCGGATATATAGTGGGACAATACATTCCTCATGATACGCAGCAAATAACTATGCGTCAAATGAGAGTGTCCGATACGCAAACGCGTCAGGAACACTTCATCTCGAGTTTATAAATTTGGTAATGTATTACGTGACGTGTTTTCATTTCCCATGTTCTCCAAACCACTCATACGTTCAAACTTTTACACATTACAGTATCGATGTTCACTAGTAGAAAATAACAAATTATGTAAATTATTGTAGATTATAATTAGCCTGCGGCTTAACTTCCCTCTAGTCTTTGTAATAGTTGGTAGAGTCGCTAATATCATGACACATGCCTAGTACAGTCCTGGCACATGCCAGTAAATGTGTCAAATACATACCCGGTACGTGACATGCACGTATCAGGTACATTAATCGATATGTGTCATGCACGTAGCTACTATAGGGCGGAAGTAACCTTATTCCCTTCATGCAAATTTGACGTGATTTCTCTATTCAAGCACCTATCATGTATATTCCAACGTACCTCGAGGAATATTCTTTACACATGCCTAGCATGTACTTGTGTTGAGGGGGTTTGAAATAAGATTCCGTGCTCGTACGTGCTTTCTACACATTCACGGACCAGGGTAAAAGTATATTGGCGAGGTGTTGGATCCGATTGTGGTCCTACCAGAGGCTACATTCCAGCAGGATAAAGTGCATTCTCGTGTTGCACATACTGCTCTACACTTCCTTGCTATACACAATGTTCCTCTTCATTGACTGGTGCGTTCACAAGATTTTTCGCCGATTGAACACGTATGGTTGATGGTTGTATCTCACCCCTGCGAACTTCGCCAGCTACAGTTGATGACATGTTATTTCTTATCCCAGGAGGACTTTCAAGAACTAATTATCTTGATACTTCGCCGTGTTGCAGGTGTTCTGACCGTTCATGATTCTCCTAGAGGCTGCTGACCGTCTCCTGTTCTGTTCTGCTGTCACTACATTGTCATGTGTCACGCAGAGCGGTAAGTTTAATAGTTTGCTACCAGTACCATCAGACTTCTGCATTCCAACTTTGACGCTGTAACTTGTCTCCTTCTTGTTGTTGCATTTTTAATGACAACCAGTGTATTTCTACATACCATAATGAATCAGAGCTACTCTGTAGATAGTGGTGGTCCGATGAAAATTTAATAAGGTAAGTTGGATTTCCTTCAAATGTTTCCTTATTTTGATACACACACAAACATACTAAAAACACAAGGACCTATGGAAGGAGTGTACTGGATGTATCAAAAGACAAAACACTATATATTCCGATCTGGCTTAAAATTAGACTAGCATCAGCATTGTTGCATGGAGAATGGTGTCCGATCTTCCATCATTTATCCACGTAGTGGCGCAGTTATACAGCTTTGTTCCCGACTTGCAGCCTGAACCAATATGTTGATTGTGCATGTTATGAACGGGGAGACTCACACCAATTGGAAATGGTTGTCCCGTTTCATAGGGCTAACGTTGTTGAGCAGTTTTGGTTGTTGTTGTTATTGTTAGTAAAGTGTTGCTATGTGCGTACTCAATTGGCAGAAGATTATTTTTAAAACGAAACTCGAGGTCGAAAATACTGTCTTAAAAAACATAACACATGATGATATGTACGGTTAATAGAACATTTGCCCACCCTGGTCGCAACCTGTGTGTTAGTAGTGTTTTTGTTACCTTCACCTTTCCAACACTATCATCTCCGAAAATAGTACCTGAAGTTTGGAAACAAGAGACAGTACTTCGGAAATAAATAAATAACTTTACGTAAAAGAAATCTTATGATATACATTTCCCTTCTATAACGGCATCAAGTTGGCAAGAGGAAGAAACCAGTAATTTGTTGAGACAAAATTTGTAACTAACTATAACATAAACTTTTCATTCTAGCATATGTTTCTGATTGGTAAACTGGGACTATTTTGTTACACACTCAGTAGGCTAGTTATAGAGAACAAAGATCATATGGGGTTTAGCCCAGTCTAGTTTCTGCAGAGCTGTCCCCTTGGCTGTCTCTAGAATTACAAATCCTATCATTGACTTACCCTTGCAGTAGCTACTGGAAATGATCCTCATGAACATTCAGATATATCTGCATGGATTTATTCTTTTCGATGACTGTCAGTAGTTATTTATCTGAATGTTCCTAGTCAAACCAGGAATAGCAATTTGAATATCCTAAAGCTGTATATTTTATTCTAGCATTGTTTTAATTAGAGAGCTATAGAGGACAAAAGTAATATGGGGTTCAGCCCACTCTACTTCCCACAGAACTGTCTTAGTCTGTATCTGAGACCAGGTGTATTAACAACAAATCATATTTATTTACCCTTGCAATAGTGGTAGGGAACGGTTCCCATAAACATTTGGACGTGTCTGCACGGGACTCGTCTCGAAAACCCCTATAAAAATATATTCACTGCTTTAAAGTTAATATCGTTTTAAAGTTCACACTATTCTCAATGTACATTGAAACATATCTTATCAATAATTCAAAAGAGACAAACACTCAATTTACAACGAAGGTTGAGTTGAGTTGATTTTGAGTTTAACGTCCCTTTCAGCAGCGAGACTATATGAGACAGGACCTACTGATTAACGTGGAATCCGAAACGTATGAGCTCCTGCCGGGAATCGAACTCGGGTCTCCACGCCAAAGGCACATACACTAATCGCTTAGCTACGAATGAGTTCAATTTACAATGAAGGGGGTAGTCCTTAGACATACCTTTTCGTCTAAGGTCATCAGCGTGACTGCGTCCTACATACAACGCAGGATTGCCTCTCATTATAGGTAACATTGCTCGCTCGCAGCGCAAGAAATACAGTACAGTCGCTCAACATGTAATCTTGCTTTTACAGGAGTATAGTTACTTTCCGAAAGCACTGTTCTTAATATTTCTTTAACTATACATCACATTATGTAGAAAAATACTTATAGGATTCAATTTGCATAATTACTCTTCAAATGCATATGGGACCTATTCACATCATACTCCTCATAATCTATTGTGAAATTATACAGTCGCATGTGTTCTCCAGACATGAAACCCAGAATTATTAATGGGACGGATGTTGGAAATTTTTCTAAGTGGATGTTTATTGTCCGAATGCTGAAAAACAGAAGATTATTGTGTGGAGGATCTATTTTAACGGCAGAATGGTTAGTTACAGCCGCTCATTGTGTTGTGGATCATGATGAATCTGAAATATACCCGGTTAGTATATTCCTTTTATTTGCTGGAACACCTCGTGGGTGATCGGGTAAATCAGACCCAAATCGTCAGGTGAAAAGAGTTCAAGAGATTTATGTTCACGATGAATATTGGCCCACACTCAACGAAAACATGATAAGTCATGACATTGCATTAATGAAAATTAAAGGTAAATTTGACCTAAATGACTTTGTATCACAAGTGAGTTTTGCTTACAAAGATTTCTTGAACAAATACGATTTTAGTGTGAAATGCTTTGTGGCTAGTTGCGGTCAGGGTTGATATGTTTAAAACAAGTGTTTAAAACATGTTTAAAACGAGAGTTGTTGTTTTATTCAGTTTGTTTTAAACGTTTTAAACAAATTGTTTTAAACGTGTTTTTTTCCGATGGTGGTTGAACATGTTTAAAACAACTAAAATATCAGATTGAGTAAGTTAATTTAATTTTCTAACAAACAACCCATCCTCTGCAGGATTTGTGCATGGAGTAAATTACAAGCAGAGTTATATTCTTATTATAACAGCAATTACTGAACGAAATTCTGCACATCAATGTGCGTATAACTAAACCAACAGAAATTCAAATGAAGTATTTGAACATTTCTTAATTTTCAAGAATAACAGAGGTTAAACACACTATACACTATTCTAAGATCCAAATTCACAAATTCAAAACTTGGGTATTTTTTGATCACTATCATTTGCACAATAATGAACAGTTCTCACATCATAAGCTAGAAGAAATGCTCTGACAAATACAAAACAACTCATAGAAAAGAGCAGTGACTAGCCTACAAGGAGCAAATGACATATAACAGTTTTCAAGATAGGGTCTACATCGCTATCTGCAACATGGATAGCTAATAACGATTAATGTCTACGGCATAACAACACAATTAACTCTAGACGCCCGCCAGGGATTTAACAAAATGGTAGACTCTCACGTTCGGGTCTCTGGTGACCCCCCTAATTATCACAGAGTCATGAGTTATACACCATTGGAAAGCTTATAGACCACAAATTCCAACGAGATAACATTCATGAAATTCCCGCAGTATTCGTAGAAAAAGAACAGACATAAAAAAAATCATTAAAAATATGAAAATATTGACTTTGCAGGGCCCTGGCAACCCTTGCAGCCACCCTACGCTGACAAAATGATGAATATGTAGGCCACATACTTGTGACAATAATGTAAGAAATGGTAGCCATTGCGCAATGAATTCGTTTTATGTAGGAAATATTTTCAAAAAAAATATATATATATATATGCGCAGAAAACATTCATTGAATTAGACATTCTCTCCCCTTCCCTACTAGTACCACGTCCATATGCAAATCATTTTTGCTGCACACATCATGTATACGAACAAGAATTGTGCTTCTAGACCACTTCAGTGAAATATATCTTGTGTTATATGGGGCCGTCCCGAAAATAAGTGTAAATTAACCAAATTTGACCCTCTCTTCCTCTATAAACAACAAGTACACATACAGGTTACTACCATGTAGGGAACTATCTCATTGCTTCACATACCAATTTTTATGGATGTACCACAAAGGGGGGAAGAATACCCGCCAAAATTTGATGAAATATTAAAAATTGAACTTCATCCTCCCTTTCTCGGCCGTACATACGTACCCCTATATACATAAAATGCAACTGACGGAAAGCTTCATCCTTCAAAAATACTTTGGTACCAAATCATCTTTCTAGCTTAATTAGAGGCTATTGGTGTTTGTTGTAAAAATAAATGTAATTTACGTCAAAAAACTTAAACTTCAAAAATTGGCTAACTTTGCCCCCTCCCTGCTAGCCCATATAAGCAAGAAGTACAAATACACGATACTACCATGTAGTGACCTACTTCATTGCTTCACGTAACATCATGAATCTATCCCCCAAGAGGGGAATGGCCCCCCAAAAAACTGTTGAAAAAAAAACAAAAAAAAAAACACGATATTTACCTCCTCCCATATACATAAAATGCACACCAGCAAAGCTGCATCTTTCAGGAATAAATTGGTACCAAAACCATCTTCCAGCCTTAATTTGAGGTTTAAGACTGAGCCATTGATCTTTAAAGCCCTGGCACAGCAGTTGCGTCAACAGGCGTTTAAAGATTAAGAATGCAGACGACCAGTAGAACGTAACACAAAAAAACTAAACTACATATTCCGTGGACGGAGATCGGGAAAATCCCGATTTCTTTCTCCGGAATTGAACATTTGGGCGGATCGAGATTAGGGAAGTTCCCGAAATTTGATCTAGCGGTTGAATATAGATGGCAAGAAATACCTAAGAGTGTAAAAATGTAATATATATGCGTATTTAGATTATTGTTTTAAACAAAATAAACATTTTTAACATGTTTTTTTTTGTTTAAAACAAAATACTTTGTTTTAAACGTTTAAAACGTTTTAAACAAAAAAAACATGTTTTAAACATAAAAAACGTTCTTTTTTTTTAAACATGTTTTTTTTTTCAACCCTGGTTGGGGTGTATTTGATTATGATGATGGCAAGAACTTGACGTTCCTCTTGTCAAGGCTGCAGAATGTGCTAAAAAGTGGAATGTAGAGTTATTTGAGCCTGGTACCATCTGCGCAGGGTTCATGGGAGGTGGGAAAGATTCATGCGAAGGAGATTCTGGAGGACCTCTGGTGCGCGACAGTGTTCTTGTTGGATTGGTCTCTTAAGGAGGTCTTCAGTGAGCATTGCCTGATATGCCAGCTGTTTATACTTATGTTGGCTATTATACACAATGGATGAACACAACCATGAATGGACTACTACCTCCTTGCATGGCGGCAGAAGCTAGTAGTACAACGGCGACAACAACTAGTAATACAACAGCCACACAATCAAGTAATACAACGCCAACAACTAGTAGTACAACTGCGACAAATGCTAGTAGTACAACGGAGGCAAATGCTAGTACAATGGCGACATGTGTTTGTAGTACAACGGATACAGGAGCTGGTAGAACAACAACGAATACATTACCTCCATATCCAGATTTTATACCTACAACGTCAGAGAAGTCAGGAGCGTCAGCAGTAAATCGTTGTGCAATATTATTGATGATTAGCTTTGTAGTAAACAGGTTAGACTTTGACATTACAGAAATACATATGGGATAATAAATTTTTAATACTTTCTTGAAATAGCATAATCAGTTATGTAATTTCGGACTATACTAGGAGGAGAAGGCAAGATTATCCACTGACAGGAATTTTAAGTTTTATAATGAGTATATCAGTGTACAACGTATTAAAAATATGTGTTTCTCAAACGTAGGAGAGAAATTACCCCTAAACTCCCAAATGATGCTCGTGAGCGTAATAAATTACGAATATTGAATACCTGGATCCTCTATGGGAAATTATTTCTGTTTTTGATATGAACTGAAATTTATTTATGGATTTTTATATGTTCAAATTTTACTGATTTTTTTTCTTTTACTGTAGATAAATGTTCCTAACATTTTCAAAATTAATTTACATTAGATGTAAATTTATTGCTTTTTAAACTAAATTTGATTTTAAAATATTTAACATTATTTCAATGAAATTCAGTTTCCATAACATAAGGAACGAATATTTAAACAGATTTGAAGAAAAAAGATCAGTACATTCAAGCTGTTAAAATTCCAGTTCGTTTTCAAACAAAATAGTGTCTGTCTTTTTTTAATTAAAAAAAAACTTTAAAATTTAATAATTGAATCACACATATGTATAGTGTATGTGCATAGAACTTATCACAGTATTTTCCGAGTAAGATAGATGTAATTACTTCTCACTGAGTTATTTTTTCGATTTTGAATGACAAGGGGACGTACGCATTGTTGTGTGTGGGTAACTGGGTCTGAAGAATCCGTTTCCTAACAGTGCAGTAGAATTGATACGGTGAGGACTCAAAGGAAGAGCGTGTTGAACTTGCATGTTGCATTTTCATTTAGCATAAGGCGTCTTAACCCGTGACGACTCCAGCTTTAATTTCTTAGGGGGGCAAAGGAGGAGCAGAGACATTGTTTTTGGGGGGCGGATGTTTTTGCATACCAAAAATGATAGTTTTATATAATATTTGACCTACATTACAAAACAACTTGTATTAATATACTTGCTGTTCTCATATTAAATAATTAGAAATTAAACTTATTTCAAGTAAAATTTGCACCTAACAAATAAGGTAACGTCTACATATGAAATATTCGACTCCCGGTGAGAGAATATTGACATCTGATGACATTAGATTGGTTGGAGTACCACGTTAAATGGTCTGTCTGCATTTCATATAGTGACGCTAAACTCCTGTCTAACCAACCTAGATTTAACTGATCACACCACCAGCTATCAGGATTCGAAAAAAGGTTTCGAATAAAATTTACGTATTTTTCCTCTAGAACTCGAATCTGCAATTAAAATGACGGGGTTCCTATATCATTTTTCAGTTCCCCCGTCCACCCCTAAGTGGAGAAGCGGGAAGCTAATTTTAGCATACGTAAATTTCCCTCTGGAAAATATTAACATTTTATTTCGTTCAATTTTTTGCCCGATGCTTGTTTCTGAAGATATTTTGCAGGATGAAGTAACAAAATTTACCCTATATATAATCTCACTGCACATTTTAAAAGACTCCCTCCATTTTTAAGTCGTTTAAAAAAGGAGCATGAGTGGTCAAACATTTCCGATTGTCTGTAAGTTCCTGCGGTGGGTAATATCCACTGCAAATATTTGCAGTGGCTAATATCTACAATTACATTGCGAAAGGAAGTTGAATAATACGGAACTATGCACTTTTAGCCAAGCACAATATCTCACCTGGCCATGTAAAATACCGGATACGCTGTAAATATGCATTTAGGCCAGTCAATGAGGGATGATTTAGGGTCGAATAAGAAAAAAAAATGGTGGAAAGCTGAAACAAATTTTATTTTATAAAAGTGTCCGTAACTACATACTAATTTTACATCACTCTACCAACCCGGATTTGGCCGCCATCTTGGAAAAATAGCGCCAAAAATTAGTTTTTTGTAAATATCTTGCATGGAAAGCATTTTAGAGCAAAACATGTTATTACAAAAAATAATCTACATTAAATTCTCTATAAGAAATGTTCTCTTCATTTTTTCTCTAGGATGCACCGTTTAGATGGTATAGGCGTGGCAAATTACGCATTTTTCTTTCAGCGTCACTGTGTAGCAGAACCTTAACGAAAATTTTGTGATACTATTTTGTTTTAGTGATTTTTTATATAAAATATAAATTGATATATTCTTCATTCATTACAGGCGTGACTAACAGTAACTAATGAGGTCTATTAGATCATCTATGTTCAAGATGTCAGCTTAAAAATGTTTTATCTGTGTAAGACTTCTCGATGATAGTGTTACATGTATAGTAAAAGAAAAGGGACTGAAAACATTAGTAGACTGCAGTATTAAAGTGAAAGATGGAAACGAATGTCACTATACACTTAAGTAGACTTAAGTAGATTAGTAGACTTAAGGGACTGAGAAGTGTTACACTTCATGAAAAGAGTAGAAAAATTTTCAGAAAAACAAAAAGTAGCAAAGCGTTGCTATCACAACGTACTTCATCACCCACACCGATAACCCTTAGGTTAGAAGTACTAAGACTTAATTTTCAAGAAGCCTGCCTGTTTTCTAGACAATATACATCAGATGAATCTTTAAAGAGAGAGAATAAAAAACTTGTGAGTGAGCATGAGAGTGAACATCGCGTCGAAACCATTCAAGTTACAGATTCTATTATGGAAGCTAACAACGAAGGGAGCCAATTTTCATTCACTGAAATTTTTCAAGATAATAATGATGCACTGCCAACTGAAAAAGCAATAAGAACTAAACTGAAAGAAAATTACTCAGAAGATATTCTTATATCAACAAACAAAGAAGATAGATAGATATAGATATATACTTATTACGAGGAGCTGCTGAAAAATTCCTAGCCTAACCCAGAAGGAGTGTAGGTAGAATGATGAAATCTTAGTTTTGAAAACATACCGTATCTCTGTAAGTACGAATACAAATTTTCATATTACCCGGCGGGAGCTCATGTGGTTCGGATTCCACGTCAATCAGTAGGTCTCGTCTCATATAGCTGAAAGACAGATGTTAAACTCAAAATCAACTCAACTCAACAAATTTTCATATTAATAACGAAATTCTTATTGTGTTTTTCAGGTCTTGATCATATGTGCCCAACCAGTGAATTTCATGAACGTCGAGATCACAGCAGTCATCAAATTTTTGTTCCACTAAGGAAAGTCTCCGAAGTAAATTCATGAAGAAATCGGTGAAACACTACGGTACTCTCTTCCGTCATATGCAGTGGTGAAGAAAGGAGTGGCACAGTTTAAGTTCTCAACAGTGGGAGTGAGTGGTGACTTCTCAACAGATGACGCTTTACGTCCAGAATGACCAAAAGCAATGACTGTCCCCGAAATTATGAATGAAATTCTCGACATTGTTCTTGAAATTTGCAGAATTACATCAAAGTCTGTAGCAGAGATTGTGGGCGTTTCCCTGGAACACATCGGTAACATAATTCATAATGACTTGGGCATGCGCAAGGTCTCGGCATAATGGGTTCCCAAAAATCTGACAGGAGATCAAAATAGTGAAAGTGTGACAGCATCAAGGGAAATTTACCATTTTTACCGCAATGCCGATCAATTTCTGTCACGAATAATAACCATGGACGAAACATGGTTGTACCACTATGATCCTGAAACGAACTAACCGTCAATGGAGTGCCAGCACTTATTTCACCCTCGAATCAAGAAATTCAAGAGAGAGGAATTTACTGAAAAAAGTGTTTGCAACATTCTTCTGGGACAAGCATGGAGTCATACTCAGACTACCTGTCTAAAGGTCAGATATTAGACGGAGAACTCTGCATTACTCACAAAACTGAAAGACAAATAGAAAGTGCAATGCCACGAAAAACAACAACAACAACAAAAAAGTTCCTTCATGAGAATGCGTCTATAAAGGTAACCAAGAAAGTTTTGTCGCTTTTTCACCCACTACGTCAGCTAAGACGTACCTGGAAGACCAAAAATAGTCCCCATCAGCATTGACGACCTTCTGCCAATGTTCTGGAAGATCATGGATTTCATCGTGGTAGAATTTTGTAGGTTACGGAGCGAAGAAGGTATCAAGTGCATTTTGCACCTCTACTAGGGATTTGAACTGGCGTCCTCTGAGGTGATTGTCCAAGGAATGATATAAGTGATAATCGGACGGTGCAATGTACGGGGAGTATGGTGGATGCAATAGTGTTTTTCATCCAAGGCGTAGAATGGTGTCCCGGATGATCCTAGTCACGTGGGGCTTAGAGTTGACCTGTAATAGGACGACCCCTTTGAAATTTAGAAGTGCTGGCTCCAGAGTTTTGAGGTTTTCTTGAACACGGCTCAACTGTTGACAGTATACAAGTGCATTGATGCTCTGGCTAGCTGGTAGCAGTTCCCGATGCACGATGCCGTGAGCAGTCCACCAAACACACAGGAGGAGGATCTTCTGACCCAGTGCTAGTTTCGGCTGTTTTGGAATTGGTTCATGGATGACGGCGCCGCGCCGTGGAACTTCTTACTGGACCCACTTTTCATTAATGTTAACACACTGTCCAGAAATGGTTCCTTCCTCAGACGAGACGGCAAAGAAACATAGGTATCTGATCGCGTTGTTTTCTAGCATGAGTCAAATCATGTGGGACCCATTACTCAACTTGTAGTTCTCAAGTTGATGGAGGTGTTGCCGAGTGGTTCCTCCACTCACAGAGAATTGTAGTTCCAGTTCCTCACAAGTCTGGCCACTGTTCGCCTGAAGATCTTAATTTTGTACATATGTTGGTCTTCCGGAACGTGGTGCGTCTTCGAGTGTTTCGTGACAGTGCTTAAACTTGTTTATTACCGCTGCACGTCCAGGTAGTCACGATACCCTCACCAAAGGCCCGGCATACCTTCCGCCCCGCTGAAGCGGCGGGTTTGACCCTAGTTTGAACTCGTACAGCATGCATGTCCTTATGACGCTCTGTGGAGGTCCCATGTTCACTCTGTCCTTACCCAAGTTTACGGTGTAACTGAACTTCCACAATCAGGTAGTATGTTGGATATACTCACACCAACTGACCTTCGCCTTATCTCCATTCGCATTCAACTAACTCACGATGTAAGGACCAATTGAACACAGACCTCCACATAAAGGGACAGTACTTTCTTGGTTACTTTAAAACTGGTCTTCAGAAACTGGAGCACCGTGCAAGGAAGCATTGAACGTCGGGGAGAGAATGTAAAATTACTAAATTTTATTCATTCCACGTGCATTACTTCTGGGTTGGGCTACGAACTTTTCAGTAGCTCCTTGCACATTTCTGCTTAATATGGCAGATAATGATAGACGTCATGTTAGTGCTCTGAGGCAAAAGGTGGCGCTAGTACAGTCCGCGGCATAAAATTTGTTACAAAAATTCTAAGTCCAAATGAATAACAAACTCTTGCACAGTTTTCTTATGCATTCCCGCAATACATGTATCAATCGATTAGTTGCTTCTAGTATTTATTCCAACTCCTCCCCGTCCTCCACCTCTCCTTGTCTAAAGCAGTGTGTGTGACGTAGTACACTCTTTCCATTCAGCTGAAAAAGAAACAGGAATCAAGTTTACAACGTTATAGCTTTAAAACAGTCTTTTCCATTCGTTTGTTCTTAAATATTTTTAAGATCCTAAATTAAAGGAAAGTCACACAATCTTCCCAGAGCTTCATAAATATCTTTAGTTTCATTCTTTTCTTTCTTTAAAGAGTACAAGCTAGTAAGATGCTCCCTAAGAAATCTATGGAAATTACCAGGAGCTCTAAAATATCTACTGACAGAAACGAGTTTTATTCAATGATTCATTGAATTTCTTTTCAGTAAGTGCAAGCAAATGTTTCAGGGGCGTCATTTGGGCAGGACAGGAGGGTGTAATTCCCCCTCTCTTGAGCTTCATAAATACGTACTTTTTGATCAAATGTATAGTAATACACTAATAAAAAGTGAAAATCTTATGTCGCCGGAGAATCTCTACCTCCCCCCCCGAATAAAGTCTAAAAGACACTGGTTTTAACAACAAACCTATAGAGCTACGATAGCACATTGCTAAAGAGCTTACATTTGGTTTCAACAGTCGAAGGTTTGATCTCAAGCCATATGACTTCCTGGGTGACATCGAGAGAGAGAGAGAGAGAGAGAGAGAGAGAGAGACGGATTCAAGTATGGAGACAGAGAGGGATGATTTGTATACACAGATTTAGAATTGGGGAAAAATGATCGGACAGCATTCGTATTATGACGAAAATTCTGATTTTGTGAAAGATAAGAAGGGAAGTTTTCGAACTGCGAGGATAACATTAGGCAGTTGTCGAATTAATGTGGAGAACTCTTTTTAGAGCATCAGATGATTACGAAAGGAGAGAAAGATCTTCAGAACTGAGGATTTAAGATATAAAAAAATCTGATTTCGGCGACGGGTTTCGACCCACGAACCTTGTGGTTATCGAACCATGACTTTATCCATTCTGCTACCGAGAATTCTATTACTGGTTCACATACGTTTCCCTTAGCTGCGTTGAAAGCTACCTTAAGGGGATATTCCAAAAGTTGACTCGGTGGATGCGCCGTTCAGATAGGACGTAAACCTCTTGTAATTTAGTTACAATGTGCAAAATGAACTTCCTCTTCTTCAGGACACTTTTTAAAGCTTTAAAATTTGTTACTATTGTTTTAATTAAGTTACAATTGATAGAACCATCTGATAAAGTAGTGCCAAGTCCTGTGCGTCATTGTCTGTTAGGTGAATGGTTAATGTAAGTTACTCCTACGTGGATGGTCCGAGCTTCCAATCAAGACCATTCTTATTGAGCAGCAGGGACATACACAGGATGCAGGCCTTTGCAATCAAGAGCTTTTGCCCCCACGAAATCACTACTTTTTTTTTGTAAATTATATCTAATTTTAGAGATGATGATAGCAGGGGCGGATTCAGGGGAGTGCGTTCGGGCGATCACATCCCCCAGAATAGGGAACTTTTTATACTTTTTATTTTAAAAATAGAACATACCCTAAGTATTTTTCATCTTTGTATTATAAACTTAAATTAAAACCTAAAGTAGATAGGTCTTACTTTCTTAAGAAAGTTAATTCTGCAGAAGAGCTACTTCTCCTTTTCTAAATTTGTTTTTTTTTCTTTTCTTTTTTTTTCTTTCTTTTTTTTGCAATCCGCTCTTACCTTGATTTGACTTCGAACGACCGCCCCTCCCAAACAATCATCCTGAATCCGCCCCTGGATGATAGACATTTTAGTAAAATATGCCCTCAATCGCTGAAATAAATTCCTGTCAAGCTTTCGATCGCTGAAATAAATTGCTGTCTACGGCCCTGCAAAACAGTGACGATTTTAGGGAGTGATCAATTAGTAATGCCTCCCTGGAGCAACGACACTTCCCCAGAAGTCATATCTCCGATAATTCAGAATGTGATTTGTGCATTATCACTTTTCACTCTCAGTGTCTTGAAACACACCAAAAAGGAACTGTTCTGAAGTATTTACTGGTTCTCCCTATGACCCCATTTCAATATGGCCAACCTTGGACATATACACATCTGAAATATCACCTTTTATGTCAGTGGTCCCGAAAACTATTCATTCGACACAAATATAGGATATTTTCGATTCTTTATTCCTGTCAACCTCCCATTGTCAACTCGAAGCCAACCAAGGCTTATTTTGGACTTACGCAGCATCCACAGCGTCACTTTTCACCTCGCATATGAATTCGACACTAATTTCGTTCGTATTTGACTACTTTTACATGTCACCTTCACGTCTTGGTAGGGATTTTTTCAGTATCTTGCCCCCACAACTATGGAGAAATTGCAACCAACTAAGTATAATTATAAATTACTATCTGAAACACAACAGTACGGGTGATCTTTTTCGCAGAGGAATTCGTTAACTACTGTTTCAATATCAAAGTATTGGCTTTTTTTGCTGTCCATGCTGAAGATTGCCAAAAGGGCTAAACTTCATCTGCACTATTGTGCAATGAATATAGGTTTTAGTGGTTTAATTTACTGAATACTCGCTTAGATGATGCTCTCGTCACAGAAAAAGTGATATACAGTTATAAAAGAAAAATGAAATGAAATATCTAATTTTTACGTCCCGCGATTATGCCGACTATGCTAATGGAGAGAGTAATGGTGAGAAATAAATGAAATTGTTTAATGAAAAAAGTGGGAGGAAACGGGAGAAACCCGAGGACACTCATGCACACTGTGTTTGTCCATAATAAAGTTCATTCAGCGTGAGCTGGGATCGAACCAAGGACCCCATGCACCATAGGTAAAGTTATAAAAGAATAGGCGTCTAAACAAATACGGAACACTACTATCAATGAGAGTTATATAAGATTAGATTTTTAGTTATTTCATTCTAAGTTAAAATTTCAATCAATCTTGTTCTTCATTACTGTTCGAAAACTTAAAGTTGTTGCTGCAAGGACGTGATAAATCTTTTCAGTAGACTTCGCAGTCCCCTCCACAGCTTTTTCATGTAAGGGTAAAGTAGTCTCATTTTAGACATCGAGGAAAAATAATGGAATTACGAATTTTCAATGGGCCCCGTTTTACTATGGGCTCCCTCAACGCACTGCCGTTAGTTACGTCACTGTTCAGGATGCATGATGCAACTTCTGCTTTTAGGAATACTTTCTAAGGCAGTACGAGTTTTCTTTTTAACTGCTGTGTGAATTAAGTTGTATTTGCTAGAAGTGTCGGTTAAAGCAAACTAAAGATCCTACACTCAAACACAAATAATCTCTTTCGAAACTAATGGAAAACGAAACGAATCGTCCTAAACATGTTACGCTTTTGAAGAGAAAAAGAGCAAAGCAGTAGTTGCACATACGCTTAATGGTGTTTCTTGGATACAAATTTATAACTTACAAAAGTCATGTTCACGTCATGGTTTGATAGATTAAGGGTTAGTAAAAGGAATTCTTACGCTGGTGGTCGTGGGTTCGAATCTCTGCTCTTCTTGTTACTTTTTTCTCTTAGCTACACTTAGTTTGTGCATTCCAAACCTCGAAGTTTGATTTGGATTATTTATAAAAGCAGGTAGAGAATTAATTGTAGTCGAAATTAGTTTCAAATATGAGATTATAATTACATATTTTCTCTTTAACTTATTACGTATCAATTTTTATATCAAATTTTCCAGTCTTTATTTAATTCATCTTCCTGTGTAATACAATGAACATTTGCAGAGGGACGTCAGTCGGACGAAAGTACTATATTCCATTGTTACTCTAATATACCTAGGTATTTGTTCATATATTTATAAATTGTTTACTAAGTAAAAACTTATGGCGGTCTACGTTATGTCTCATATTATAGACCGTACAAAGGCGGACATAGCAGAAGGCGTATTGCAAATATCCCTGGTGATAAAAAGTAGGGGTCTTCTTCACTAGATTCGAACCACTGTTACAGGCGGTTTTGGTTTACATAGCAAGCATAATACCACTCGGGCACCAAGTGTCGCACGTTAGCCTATTTATTAATGCAGAACATACTGGGACACTTACATTCACTGGTGTCGCGTAATGTATTTCATAAAATTTGGTTAATAAGTGGGTCGAATTAGGTAGCCCTCGAGAGGGCTGATGGTGTTGTGGGCGAGCATTTATTAATATGTGTATAGTCCCCTTGGGACTCGATTACAGCTGCCATACGCCATGGCATTGAATCCACAAGGCGAGAGATATAGCGTTGGGTGCAACAGATCGACCACGCATCTTCAACACGCTCCCAAAGATCATTAGATGTTCGTGGAGGATTGTTCGACCAGGTTTCCCGCAATGTTCTTGCAACAGAGGCCCACATATTTTCAATAGGGTTCGGATCTGCTCCATGAGGAACCCAGTCAACTATTTCGACATCAGGTTGCCTCTGCAACCATGTCTGAACCACATTTGAATTATGTATCGAGCTATTGTCCTGTTGCAAATATAATATGCCGTCACCTACATGAGCTTTTATTTCCGGAAGCGTTTCATCCAGATGTTCCACATACTTGTGGGTGTTTAGGCGATCAGGAATCCTGTAAATTCCTCCGAAATTTGCAGCCTTGCATATCCATGCCCAACAGTGGACAGTTACATGTCCCATTCGACCAGAACGGGAAACGTATTCAGAGGCATACCTTTTTCCAGGGGGGCGGTAAACACGCTTCGGCCCGAAGTTTCCACTGGAAAATATTTTTTCGTCTGTGAAAACGACTTCGTCCCACACAGTGCAATATTTAACTGTGCAAACGCCAGACGGTCAACCATGTGGTCTTCTGTTAGTCGCTCCTTAACAGCTGCCCTGTATGATCTCAAACCAAAGAATTTGAGTCTACGACGGACAGTCGTAACATCGCCTGGGAAATTGGTTTCCTCTCGTAACTGTTGGGCAGACATGAAAGGGTGCTCACGGCATTGGGCAATTACACTCTGGTCTTCTTCGGCAGAGGAAACTCTTTGTCGCCCACTTCCTCTTTTACGTCTTACATCTCCTGTTTCCTCATATCTCCTCCACCACTTCCGTGCTGTAGCACGGTTAACGCCATATCTCGCGCCTGCCTCGCTATAGTTCATGCCCGCATACTCAATTAAAGCAATCACGTTGCTTTTAACAAGCTTCGTAGTGAGCCATTTTCACACCAGAAGCAAAATGATAGCTTTGCTTAGGTGTTTGAACGGAACGTGCTTTATGTGACGTCACGTAACAAGGCGGAGTTTCCTCTCATTGCTGTAGACGATATCGTATGCCCTCTGCTGGGTGTTTCGTGACGGAAAAAGTGTTTTTAAGCAGTTCATGGCGACCGCTTTGAAATCAAATGTAAAGTATGAGAATTAAATTTGTCATATCTGAAGTTTGGTGTAGAGACAAAACAAAATTGGAAACCAAAGGTTTAAGAACAACTCAGATTATTAATATAAAACAAGTCAAAGATTATTAACTTGTATTATCATACAAGAAATGCGAGAATTTTGAAACAAAGAAAAATAACTTAGAAATTTGCAACTGAAGACAAAAAAACTAACTTAAACACACTAAAGGGTATGAGTAGGGGGATTAATGGGGACGTCAGCAATGAGGCTATATGTCCCCGTCTCGATTAACGCGAGGGATGGATTTTACCATTTCACTTTGATGGAATAACGTAGAGGATGGAGAGGAGGGGGAAGATACATAACAGCTATAAATATAAAAATAAAAGTGACAATGTTCGGTGGTGAATAACTCTTGAACTACCCGATCGTTCTCAATCACATTTTGAACATAGATGAAATTCGAACCTGGGAAGCTTTTTGTTATTTCATTTTGATATTAGAACTTGCGGAAGAGGAGGGGAGGGTAAATATATGAAAATGAATAAAACTTAATAACTCTTGAACAATCCGACTGATCCCAATCAATCAAACATTCAATATAGATAAGGTTCGGTCCTGGGATGTTTTCATTTGTTGCCTTGACGGCACAATGTAGGGGAGGGGAAGGGGGGACTATGTAAAAAAATAAAATTAAAAATGCTGTCTTGGTGACTTCATCACGCTTAAACCACCGAACTGATCTTAATCAAATTATCAACATAGATGAGGTTCGAACCTGGGGTGGTTTTTATCATATCCCTTTGATGGTAGAACGTAGGGCAGGAGGAGGGGAGGGGAGATATCTATAAAAATGAATAAAACTTAACAACTCTTGAACCACCTGACCGATCTCGATCTAATTTTCAACATAGACGACGTGCGGGCCTAGAAACTTTTGTTTTAATATTTTCACTTTGACGGTAGAACATAGGATAAGAGAAGGGGAGATTAATATATAAAAATAAATAGAACAACTCTTGAACCATCCAACAGATTTCGATCAAATTTTCAACGTACATGACATTCGGGCCTGAGATAATTTTTGTCATACCGTGCCCCCAACATGGAGAGGGGAGAGGGATACATAAAATCATCGAAAATGACCAAAATCAAAGAGTGCTTTAGTAATAGTAAAACCATAACATATTACTATTTTTCTTTAATTTAGCCCAGCGAAATCGGGGTGCGACTTAGATTCGAGGACGTCTTAAGTTCGAGTAGTTATCGAGAAATAATTAAAGATATTAACGTGTTATTGAAAGTATTCCTAAAAGGGAGAAACTCCATCGTGCACCCTGAACAGTGACGGGAGTGCGTTGAGCGAGGCCAACAGCAAAATGGGGTCCATTGAAGATTCGTAACTCCACTTTGAAGGGTTTTAATTAATTTCACACTTTTTCCTCAATGTCTAAAATGTAACTACTTAGCCTTAGATGAAAAGGAAGTTGTGAAGGAGCTATAGACTGTGAAGTCTACCGAAAAGATTTATCACGTCCTTGCAGCAACTATTTCCAGCAAAAGGGAATAAGTACATCAGACCTAAGTTTTCAGAAACGCTAAAAAACCTTCCCGAGGCGTATTTGTATTTGTTTCAACACGTGTTTAACTGATTAATTTTAGCAAAAGAACTGACAAACTCTAAGACAAGAAGAAGAATATTGTATTGTAGCATTGCAATTGGTGAGAAAAGCTTAAAAGTGGAAAAAATATTTTTATGTACTTATTCCCTTTTTCCAATCAGTGGTTCAATTATGAGCCTATATTTTTGAGGTGTTAAAAATAATAAGAAGAAGAAAACTTATTAACTGGTAGGTTACGCTGGACTCTTAATTGTGTATATGGAATAATGGAACGTGGGGTTATACAGAGGATTTTGGATTTCTGTTGGCGATCAATTAATCTTTACCCTAGTAGGGAATACTGGTTGGTTCGGATTTCGAACAGTAATGAAGATTAAGATTGATTGAAATTTCAACTTAGAATGAAATAAATAAAAATCTAATCTTATACAACTCTTATTGATAGTAGAGTTCCGTATTTGTTTAGACGCCTATTCTTTTATAACTTTACCTATGGTGCATGGAGTTGTTGGTCAGATCCCAGCTCGCGCTGAATGAACTTTATTATGGACAAACACCGTGTGCATGAGTTTTCTCGGGTTTCTCCAGTTTCCTCCCACTTTCTTCATTAAACGATTTCAATCGTTTCTCACCATCACTGTCTCCATTAGCGTAGTCGGCATAACGTGGGACGTAAAACTTAAATATTTCGTTTCGTTTTTCTTTTATAACTGTATCTCACTTTTCCTGTGACGAGAGCATCATCTAAGCGAGTATTCAGTGAATTAAACCACTATATTCATAGCACAATAGTACAGAATGAAGTTTAGCTCTTTCGCAATCTCCAGCATGCAGAGCAAAAAAAGCCAATACATTGATATTGAAACAGTAGTTAATGAATTCCTCTGCGAAAAAGATCACCCGTACTGTTGTGTTTCAGATGATAATTTATAATTATACTTAGTTGGTTGAAATTTCTCCATAGTTGTAGGGGTGAGATACTGAAAGAATCCCTACCAAGAGGTGAAGGTGACATGTAAAAGTAGTCAAATACGAACGAAATTAGTGTCGAATTCATATGCAAGGTGAAAAGTGACGCTGTGGATGCTGCGTAAGTCCAAAATAAGCCTTGGTTGGCTTCGAGTTGACAATGGGAGGTTGACAGGAATAAAGAATCGAAAATATCCTATATTTGTGTCGAATGAATAGTTTTCGGGATCACTGACATAAAAGGTGATATTTCAGATGTGTATATGTCCAAGGTTGGCCATATTGAAATGGGGTCATAGGGAGAACCAGTAAATACTTCAGAACAGTTCCTTTTTGGTGTGTTTCAAGACACTGAGAGTGAAAAGTGATAATGTACAAATCACATTCTGAATTATCGGAGATATGACTTCTGGGGAAGTGTCGTTGCTCCAGGGAGGCATTACTAACTGATCACTCCCTAAAATCGTCACTGTTTTGCAGGGCCGTGGGCAGAATTTATTTCAGCGATCGAAAGCTTGACAGGAATTTATTTCAGCGATTGAGGGCATATTTTACTAAAATGTCTAACATCCAGGGGCGGATCCAGGATGATTGTTTGGGAGGGGCGGTCGTTCGAAGTCAAATCAAGGTAAGAGCGGATTGCAAAAAAAAAAGAAAGAAAAAAAAAAAACAAATTTAGAAAAGGAGAAGTAGCTTTTCTGCAGAATTAATTTTCTTAAGAAAGTAAGGCCTATCTACTTTAGGTTTTAATTTAAGTTTATAATACAAAGATGAAAAATACTTAGGATATGTTTTATTTTTAAAATAAAAAGTATAAAAAGTTCTCTATTCTGGGGGATGTGATCGCCCGAACGCACTCCCCTGAATCCGCCCCCGCTATCATTATCTCTAAAATTAGATATAATTTACAAAAAAAAAGTAGTGATTTCGTGGGGGCAAAAGCTCTTGATTGCAAAGGCCTGCATCCTGTGTATGTCCCTGCTGCTTTGAATTGTCAAAAGCTCCTCTTCAAAGGTAAGACGTAAAATATAAATAATAAACGTGTAACATAGAATACAATATAAATAGAAAATATGTTATAATTAAGAAATAGAAAATAATTATAAAATAAAGTTGAAGGACAATTAAAAAAACAATAAAACTTGAAAGTAAAATATACTTTTAAAACAATTTTGCATTTATGCAGGGCTACAAACAGTGAGGAGTGCCATGTAAATGTAGTAACAAATATAATATTGGAAAATTATTTCGAATTAAATTAGCTGTGACTACATTACTTCAAAATTGAACTTGTGGAATATACAGTATGAGCGTAGCTCAAATAAAATAATCAATAAGAATGGTCTTGATTGGAAGCTCGGATCATCCACGTAGGAGTAACTTACATTAACCATTCACCTAACAGACAATGACGCACAGGGCTTGGCACTACTTTATCAGATGGTTCTATCAAATGTAACTTAATTAAAACAATAGTAACAAATTTTAAAGCTTTAAAAAGTGTCCTGAAGAAGAGGAAGTTCATTTTGCACATTGTAACTAAGTTACAAGAGGTTTACGTCCTATCTGAACGGCGCATCCACCGAGTCAACTTTTGGAATATCCCCTTAAGGTAGCTTTCAACGCAGCTAAGGGAAACGTATGTGAACCAGTAATAGAATTCTCGGTAGCAGAATGGATAAAGTCATGGTTCGATAACCACAAGGTTCGTGGGTCGAAACCCGTCGCCGAAATCAGATTTTTTAAAATCTTAAATCCTCAGTTCTGAAGATCTTTCTCTCCTTTCGTAATCATCTGATGCTCTAAAAAGAGTTCTCCACATTAATTCGACAACTGCCTAATGTTATCCTCGCAGTTCGAAAACTTCCCTTCTTATCTTTCACAAAATCAGAATTTTCGTCATAATACGAATGCTGTCCGATCATTTTTCCCCAATTCTAAATCTGTGTATACAAATCATCCCTCTCTGTCTCCATACTTGAATCCGTCTCTCTCTCTCTCTCTCTCTCTCTCTCTCGATGTCACCCAGGAAGTCATATGGCTTGAGATCAAACCTTCGACTGTTGAAACCAAATGTAAGCTCTTTAGCAATGTGCTATCGTAGCTCTATAGGTTTATTGTTAAAACCAGTGTCTTTTAGACTTTATTCGGGGGGGCGGGGGGTAGAGATTCTCCGGCGACATAAGATTTTCACTTTTTATTAGTGTATTACTATACATTTGATCAAAAAATACGTATTTATGAAGCTCAAGAGAGGGGGAATTACACCCTCCTGTCCTGCCCAAATGACGCCCCTGAAACATTTGCTTGCACTTACTGAAAAGAAATTCAATGAATCATTGAATAAAACTCGTTTCTGTCCGTAGATATTTTAGAGCTCTTGGCAATATCCATAGATTTCTTAGGGAGCATCTTACTAGCTTGTACTCTTTAAAGAAAGAAAAGAATGAAACTAAAGATATTTATGAAGCTCTGGGAAGATTGTGTGACTTTCCTTTAATTTTCTCTTAAAAATATTTAAGAACAAACGAATGGAAAAGACTGTTTTAAAGCTATAACGTTGTAAACTTGATTCCTGTTTCTTTTTCAGCTGAATGGAAAGAGTGTACTACGTCACACACACTGCTTTAGACAAGGAGAGGTGGAGGACGGGGAGGAGTTGGAATAAATACTAGAAGCAACTAATCGATTGATACATGTATTGCGGGAATGCATAAGAAAACTGTGCAAGAGTTTGTTATTCATTTGGACTTAGAATTTTTGTAACAAATTTTATGCCGCGGACTGTACATACCAATTATGTACTAACCAAAGATCAACACTTTAATAATGCATTTTATTGTGTGCTAATCTGTTTAATACCATTGTATTATTTACAATAAGAGAAAACATAAAACTTTTCATACTCTCCAAAATTTAAACTCTTGGTACTCACAAATTTAGCTGATATAAGCCCATCCTATGAACTAAATATCGAGAATAATGTTTCAAAAATATATATGCAATGTGAAGAAAACAAGTCGACCAACTCTACTATTGTTTTTCGCTAGGCACAATGAAAGCTCTGCTTTCAGTTGAATCGGATCTACAATGTAGCCAATTCTTAAAAAAAAAAAAAAAAAAAAAAACAGTATTGACTATTCTTACAGTTGGAAATTAAAATTCACAACAAAGAACTATAACTATACGTTACAAGAAAAAGCGCTAAATTAGAAAAAACAGAAATATACGTGCATGCATACCCAGACGCTGAAAGAAGAAAACTTGAGCAGCAATCCGCTGCATAGTAAATGCGTGGATAATACAATATGACAATGAGATTAGCTATGATACCGAAGCATAAAATACCATATTTAAAATATTTTACGAATGTAGGAGTCTGGGGGCAGTCAGAGGGACAAGAGTAGCCACTAGGTGGGCGCTCGCCCCACTTGCCCCTTCCCCCTGCTGGCGTCGTCACTGTGTTGAGATGACAGATTACTTTATGCGTAAGAGAGATATCAGGACTATAAATATGTGGAACTCACGCATACAGAAATGTATATAAAATAAACATATTAAATTTTTGTCTCTATCGACATAAATTGAGAATTATTGATATTTTGGCAATTTTAAATTTATTAGTAATTTATAGGATATTTAATAATCTTTGTTAATGTATTGAAACGCTCCTATAGGTAAGGGTTGGAGGAGAGAAATTTTACATCTATATTATTTAATACTATTCTATCCCTTACTCCCTGCTTTCACAGTACCTCTCATTACTCAAGACACTCATGTTCGTAGGAACAAAATTCGCACCCTTGCTCCTACAAAATATATAAAAACAATTTAAGTTTAATATTTGGTGTAGATACGATTTTTACTTTTAAAAATATAAAATATAAAAAGTAAAATATTTAATGTGTGAGTGTGTGTGTGTGTGCAGAGCCGGATTTAGGGGGAGGGGTTCAAAGGTGCATGTGCACCCCCTTCGCTGTAAATATACACTATCTAAAATGATAAGCTAGCAGTGAAAATAGCAACACATTCCGAAACTTTCTGCCATCATGTTTCCGTTTGGGGCTTAAAAGAAAGCAAAGCTTTGCAAAGTCAAGAACTTTGCAGAGCAATAGTTGAAATCAATTTTCTAAAGGTTGAATAGAAAGGATTCACCAAGCAAAACAATATAACACTTGTCAAGTATGGAAGAAAACAGAAGTCAGGAGAAGAGAAAAACACTTTTTTCCTGCATTCCACTTGGGATCTTCTTTAAAATACTTTCCTCAGTTCTATGCATCAATGTTGTCAGGGGTAAAGAATATTGTCGCATGTCACTTAGAAGAGTTTCAGCATGATTGGTTATTTTGGTACTCATTGGTGCAACCCCCTCAGATATTCCTGGATCCGGCCCTGTGTGTGTGTGTGTAACATAATGTTCACTTTCCTTAAGGCTATGGAGAGTTCAAATGTACTGTAACATTGATTACGGGCCAGGCCATCTGCTGGGTTGCTACAACCGTGCAGTGAACAATCTATAATGCATTTGTTTGTCCATATGTCCCTGGAAAATAGAACTCAAGTTTCGCCCAAAGAAAATTTTCAGAACGTATTCCATCACAACTCAAAGTCCAACATCTAGACCAGCTGTTTGTTATCTGCAGCCCTCCATGGAAAAGGTTGCAAACCCCAAACTACCAACACAAGTACCAAACTACCTCCCAGTTGGATTGGAACTTATGATTACTGTAAATGATTAGATGTGTAAAGGCAATACAAAACAAAGAGAAGAAGAAAAGAGAATAGAAAGAAAGAAATAAAAAGAAAAAAAATCCCTACTAAATTGAACGAGAATTTTGCGTAACGTAAAATAAACAAAAATACGAAATATCCAAGCTGAGAATTTGGAAAAAATAAATAATAAAATTCACAGCATTCGGTTATATCTATTATCGGGTGCACTAAGAAAACTTTTGATGCATTCAACCACTGTAATCGTATTCCATACTGACCTATAAAATTCATTTGCACTGCTCCTTTTCTTTCTCAATGCCTTCCTTTATACATATTTGTAGGTTTTATTGTATAAACCAAAACCTCAATAAATCATCGATAAACCTTAATAAGAAATCAATAACCAAGTTAGAATGAGATTCCCAATTGTCTTAAAGAAATATCTCATTCATGGCTTTTATCTACTTTTTTTGTAATAAAAAATCCCTTATGTTCCTGTATTTATAACTTTAAGTGTACTAGATTACATAATCAAAATCAGTATCTGGCAAGATGTATGTTTTGTTTGCATTAATATAAACAAAAATAATATTCTTCCAAAATATCAAATCTTCAACGAACATTTAATCAACTACTCTTCCATAACGAGTATCAACTACTTTACAATAAGTTTCATACTAATATTACTTGGCAGTTCAATACAAGTATGGTGGGCTAGAACTAGAGACCTGCACGGGCCGAATCTTTCGGCCCGAGCCCAATCCAGCCCGAATGTACCTAGGCTCGGCCCAGCCCGGGCCCGAAAAGTTTTGGAGATTTTCGGCCCGAGCCCGGGCCGGCCCGATATGTTTTTAAAATTCTTGGCCCAAGCCCGGCCCGGGCCCGATAAATTTTAAAAGTTTTGGCCCGACCTCAGCCCCATAAATTAAAAAAATAGCTCGGGCCCCAAAATTCAGTATTAAACTTCAAAATTTAGTATTAAACTTGACCTAACCCTCAGAAACATTTTCTAAACAATGGTTCACAACCTGACGCTTGCCTCCCAAATGGTACCATTTCCTCCTAGAACTTTGCCTGTCATCGAGAGAACAAAAACTCCATTTCCCGTAACAAAAATCTAATTTAATTTATATTTAGCATAAAGTGAAGATGACAATATTGTTTAGCGACAGGCAAAACTTTCCCATCCCTTCTTGTCATATTTTGAGTTCAGTGAAGGTCAAGTTCAGAGCTCAATTAACCGCGCAATCCTCTATAGTGAAAGTGGAGCCGCTAAACAACACAAACTGTAAATAGCTATTACACTCTTTGTAACATTTTTCACGGGCACATTTCTTAAACGTTTGGCTTTATTCCAATTGTCGTTTAACGAAAGTCAATAATTATTAAAGAATTGCAATTAATTGGCCTCAGCCCGGCCCAACCTGAAGAGAAATCAGTGTCGGCCCGCCCAAGCCCGACCCGGCCCGTGCAGGTTTCTAGCTAGAACTCTTTATTTCTCCCTATGTAAAATTTGTGTGTGTTGTGTAGCTTACTTCTACATGGTTATCTGGTTCCAGCTGCAGAATTTACAGCCCTAATGGCGACCTGCCACAGTAGTTTGGAACAACAATTTTTCCCATGTTACTTTTCATAGTACACTTTTCGACATGTACAGCGGGGGACACTTCTGGATGGTACAGCCATATGGAGATTTACGGCTAAGGTGCTCCAGCAACTGAGTCCGAAGCATTTGCCGGGGAGTATGCGACCAAATTAGCTGTAAAGGAAGGCGGGTGGCATAATCGCCAGGAGCTGAAAATTCCCGTACACTTGGGCGAAATTCCCACTACTGTCTACAGCATCATTTCTCCAAAATGAGATGACTCTCAGACGTGTAGTTCTTAGGGCAAATATATTACTTGATATTTGTCCTATTCGTGAAGATAAAAAATGAAAGTCCAGTCCTGTTGCTGTTGGAATGAACTCTCTTTAAGTCGTTTGATCTGAAATGAGTTTACAGAACCTAAATAAATATTCTGTCACATCAGGGGGGAGGGTAGGAAGAGCAAAATCTCTCCTCCTACAGTATGAAAACATATACTTTTAATCAAATGCTTAGCGAGAGTGAACCCATTGGTATAGCGCTTTTATGATTTGAAATCTTGCTCCCAAACCATCTTTTGTCATAACTGACAACATAGGAGAACGGGAGATGCAAATATGATGAAGGAGAAATACACTCACATGTGCAAATTCAGAATTAGAGACAAAATGATCGGATAGCATCCATATTTTGTCGAAAATTTTGATTTTGTAAGTAGACATGTAAAAGCTCACCCGAACTTGAGAGCATCCCATTACCAATTGTTGAATTCAAGTGGAGAACTCAGTTGAGAGCATCAGATGATTACGGAGGGAGAGAAACATCTTAAGATATGGGGAACGAACAATGGAAAAAAAAACACCAACTTGCCTCGACCGGACTCGAACCCTAAACCCCATGATTACCATGCCACGCCTTTGCTCACTCATCCACGGCGCCACACAGAGTGCCACGGTCATACGTCAGGAAAAGCGTTCGTTACGACCAGTGATTTATTTGTAGGGGGAAGCTAGGGAAATTCCCCGTCTCTAGTTTTTCTTTCCTTGGCACTAACTTAATTACTGTTGTCCCAGCCTGAGAAGAATATTTTCCACCACTCTAGAAAATTTCCTAACAATTTGCATACATTTTAAGCAACACAAAACATTTATTCATCGATGTTCTGCATAATTATACTTACACAAAGGAATTATTTCCAATTCTATGAATTCCCGTACCAAGTAAACAGAAGTACTGACAAGTAAACCTTACGTTTGGGTGAATCGAGTTGCTGACTGAGACACATATGAGAAAGTAGTACTAATTGTGGTCAGTATTTCAGTGAAGTTATAGGTGCGAAGCTCCAGGGGTTTAGGAGATATAGCTACCAGAACATTACATGGAAGTACAGAATAGTCTTCATACAGTTGGAGGTAAAAGCTCTGTAAGACCTCTTGTAACGACAAAAGGTGAATAAAAAATATATGGGTACATATTAGGACTAGGGGGAAGTCATATAGTAAGGGTATACCTGACGGCGGCCATCTTGAAATCCGCCATTTTGAATTAAGGTTAAGTTTTTAAAATAGGAATAGGGTCATATGATACATGATTTAAGGCGCAAATTTAATCAGAAGAACAATGGTGACGTTAATTTTGATTTATGCGCAATTGGTAAAAAGTTACAGGGAAATTAAATATTGTTGCAGCATATGTATTAGTCCTTTACCCTATCTTGTAAATTTTGTGTTAATGATAATAATTAATTAAAAAGCTGGTGGATAAATATTAGGTCTATGGTAAGAGTTGCCTTGATGGCGGCCATCTCCAAATCCGCCATTTTGAATCAGACAAATGTTTTAAACAAAACGCATAACATTGACACCTTATTAATAGCAAATTTTACCTTAAATCCAACGGTATAACAATCATTAACCAGCATTTGTTATCGCATAAACAAGTTGGCTAATTTAAGGAAAAATGACCAAAGTGGAATTGAGTCATAATTGAATTTGGGTCTTTCTTCCAGAAAAATCCTCAATTAGTACAATCAATATGTAGTTCAGAAAAGAGTGTATGACTTGCACAAATGCTCTGCTCACAGTGAGCACACCTTACAAAGGCAATCGAATTACACTTGACACATTTGTCGTTAACATTTCCGTCAAGCCAGTAGTCGTAAGGAGTGATCCATTTAATTTTGTGCTGGTTAATGATAAAGCAAAAATGGTTATACCGTTGGAGTTATGGTAAAAATTGCTATTAATAAGATGTCACTCTTATGCGTTTTGTTTAAAACTTTTGTCTGATTCAAAATGGCGGATTTGAAGATGGCCGCCATCAAGGCAACTCTTACCATAGACCTAATATTTATCCACCTGCTTTTAATTTAATTATTATCATTAACACAAAATTTACAAGGTGGGGTAAAGGACTAATACATATGCTGCAACAATATTTAATTTCCCTGTAACTTTTTACCAATTGCGCATAAATCAAAATTAACATCACCATTGTTCTTCTGATTAAATTTGCGCCTTAAATAATGTATCATATGACCCTGTTCCTATTTTAAAAACTTAACCTTAATTCAAAATGGCGGATTTCAAGATGGCCGCCGTCAGGTATACCCTTACTATATGACTTCCCCCTAGTCCTAATATGTACCCATATATTTTTTATTCACTTTTTGTCGTTACAAGAGGTCTTACAGAGCTTTTACCTCCAACTGTATGAATAATGTTCTGTACTTCCATGTGATGTTCTGGTAGCTGTATCTCCTAAACCCCTGGAGCTTCGCACCTATAACTTCACTGAAATACTGACCACAATTAGTACTACTTTCTCATATGTGTCTCAGTCAGCAACTCGATTCACCCAAACGTAAGGTTTACTTGTGAGTATGAAATTCTATATCTCGCGAATAGTTTTGCAGAAAATACCTAAGCTAAATTTTCTATTGGGAACAGGGAGAAGCACACGCGCGGGGCTTAGGAAGCAGATTGCGCCCATAAGATTTGTTTTGGTCAGTAAGGGACATAAATTTACATTCAAATGGTAAAATCAAACGTTTAATTATGCTATAATTTTACTTTTAAGAACTCCAAATGCGTAGAACGAAGGCATTCTTTTTTGCTTGGAAGAATAAAATTATGGCTGAAGGTACTACACATTCCTTGCTACCGTATCGCGATTTAATTAAATGTTTTAAAAGTTTTTAAAGCTCAATCCCTAACCAAATTGATAACTGCATGATCTATCTCTTTGCAGTTCACTTAAAACACTATAGAAATATCGTAAAACTTAATTAAAGAAAAAACAGTTCTTTCACAGCGTGAAGCTTACGATTATTACCATATACTTATAGCGTAGATGTTTCGTGTATCTTCTTTTGTAGCTCATTGGATCCGTATAGAATTCCCATTCCCGCCACCCGTGTTCGAATCTCCGGGTCGCTGTTTTTTATTTTTATTTTATTATTGATCAGATAGGACTCCAGTAGAAAGAAACATATGGTTACAGTTCAAGGTGTGATTCGATATTCTGCAAGTATTTACGAGGGCAAGTCAAGAAGGACTTGGACTGATTTTTTTCCCGGCAGTTCTGTTAACGCTGGAGCTTCATAGTTTGGCATACAAGTAGGGTGGGTCTTGCTGTGCATATATATAAAATGTTGTTAAGGAATCATTGCATGTTTGGTAACCACGACTTTTTATTGCAGGTGATGTTCTGCGCCGCCTCTAGAAGTCGCCTGTAAAAGAAATGGAGTCATTACGAGATGAACAATTTGCAGCTATACGGTTCTGCTATCGCCTGGGAAAAAGTGCAACAGAAACTCTTGGAATGTTGAGAGCAGCCTACAAAGATGACGCTCTGCCACGAAGTACCGTGTTCTGGTGGTTCAAGGAGTTTAAAGAGGGCCGAATGACAATCACGAAAGCTGGTGGACCAAGTGTATCAGCGTCAGCTGTTACTGAGGTGAACATTAACACGGCAGCAGTCATTGTTAGAGAAGATCGCCGCATCAGTATCGACAATCTGGCAGCCGCACTACGCATATCTCATGGCAGTGCCTTCAAAATTTTGCATGACCACCTCCACATGAGCCGAGTTTGTGCGCGATGGATTCCGCGACTCCTGACACCAGAGCAGAAGGCCGTTCGAGTGGAGACTTGCAGGGAGCTGTTGCAAAGCTTTGAGGATGGTGGAGACGCCTACCGCACCGTGCGACTTTTTTCTATTCCCTGCCCTAAAATCCAGACTGCGTGGACGCCGCTTCTCCGATAATTCCGAGGTTCTGAAGGCATCGGAGGCGGTTTTGAAGGACCTCTCAAAGAATGGCCTGCGACACGTGTTTGAGAACTGGAAGACTCGAATGAAAAAGTACATTCAAATGGGCGGGGACTACTTTGAAAAGGATCATGTGCCTGTTGCTGAGTAATAATAAATTGCCTAGAAAAAAAAATCAGTCCAAGTCTTTCTTGACTAGCCCTCGTATTTATTTTTTTCTTGTCAAGCGAAAATTGAAGTAGAATTTTACATGCGTAGAACTTCTAAATTTGACTGTTAATAAGAACTATGAATAAGATTACAGTTCAAAATAAATTGAATTCTCTTCAATTGTAGTCCATAATTAGCTATGGTCAAGGAAATGGATTTAAGCTGTTTTGTGTGTGATCAGCACATTGACTTCGATCATCCCTATTTCTGGAATTAAATGTCACTAATTTTGTTTTTTTCGTTTATATATAAAATTCTCATCCTTTAGTCCTTAACAAAACAGAGATTATTGTTCAAACTGTCACTATGGGATTACATTTCATTATATAAAGAAATGAAATTAACTATATATATATATATATACTTAAAAATATCGAAATTAATATGACAAATATTATGAACAATTTTATAATAGAACTAAGCAATGTTTTATAATACACTAAATTGAATGAAATACAGGGTATTTGAAGTTAGCGATAATATTGCCAGTAGATTCTGAAATACAAGTTTCTTGAACAGATAGGGACACTTCACCTTGAAATATACACCTTGAATTTGATTCTCGATAGAATCTGAAATATGGTAGGAACTTTAAACCTTGAATAAAGCAACACAAGTTTGAATCCAATGGTTGTAATTGTGTCGTTACAAACTCACTCTTTTTATATAAATCAACCAATCTAAAGCCGGATCTTTGTTCAAAAAGTATTTTCTCCTTTACGTATATTTCAGGGAGAACATTTAACGTCAACTTTTTATTAGCAAATGTAGCAACTGATCAAATTGAATAATGCTAAAAATAGCCTACTTCGCTTGCTAGAACTTATCTTTGGTAGAAGTTCATACACCAAATCTTTCTTTTGGTGTTTCTTCGTTTTTTTTTTTTTTTTTTTTTTTTTTGGTTTCTTAGGTTTCTTAATACTTCGGAAGATTTTAACAAAATCCTTGTAATTATACATTTATGTTTGCTCTGTTTGATATGAAAAAAATATTTCTTATGAAGAAAATGGTCTGCAGAGCTCTTTGTAGAATGTCTGTTATTTGTTGTAGTAGTTGGTTTTACTTTAGCGTCCCATTCAGCAGCGAGGCTATATGAGACATGGACTTACAGCGAAACCATAGGCTTCTACTGAGAATCGAGCTCCGTTTTTAGGGAAAAAATCAAACAGTCAGTTCCTACCCGTTGGGGTTAGAACATACCCTATTATTATACTGATCTCATATATCACACAGATAACGAAATAAAATAGCATATTTATCTACGCTTTGGCGTTAAGTGCTTTAAAATTGTTCAGAATATTTTCCTTATTCCCATAATAAAAAGAAAAAATGAGAATTGTTAATTCCCATAGAAGAAGAAAGAAAAATATAATTATATTTATTAAACAAAAAGAATAAAATAAAATATATTTAAAATATATTAAAATAAAATATGACTAAACTAAGTAAAACATTTACTCCGAATAGTCTCTGTAAGTACTTTGTAGAAAATTGTCAGAAATAATGAGCATAAACTATCAGGTCTAGTTCTAAAAGTGTAGCAAGTGATAGTTCTAAACTCAAGTAGAATATTCACTCTGCTTCATTTAAATAATAGACATTTTACAAAAATAATGATCTTTTGGCTGTATCGTAAATATTTTAGTAAATAAATAAATAAAATACATATGTATAATTTAATCATCGCAACTGGATAGCTGATTCTGTGGGTGAAGATAATGAATATTACTACAAACTGTTACAAAGGTGGGGGCCGCAGTGGCCCAGTGGAAGCCGGTGGGTGTAGCTAAGCAGCCTGTAGTGTTGTCAACGGCTCGAGCGGCTCGGCTCACGACTCAGTCACCTCAACATACCGAGCCGGTTCGAAATCCATAAAAGTGATTAGATGCTAATACAATACGAAGTATATGTTCTATAAGCCTTTCCCACAATTCTACTGCTTGGGGCTGAAATCAGTCAATACTGAGGAAGTTAATTATTCGTCCCTGATTGAAAACTGTTCCGCGAAGACATCTTTAAACAAATCCCATTTTTATGGAACATAGTGAAATTGATCAAAGACAAGCGCTACAATTCGACTCAACTGACATTTGTGTGTATGTGCGGCCGTTTGCCTGTTCCACAACTATCTTTTATTGTTTTGGTTTCATTTTAATGAAAATTGGCTTATGGTTTCAACTAATAA
This sequence comes from Thermobia domestica, assembly GCF_964235325.1. NCBI lineage: Eukaryota > Metazoa > Arthropoda > Insecta > Zygentoma > Lepismatidae > Thermobia > Thermobia domestica. Next base: position 80,465,555 of record NC_137463.1, read on the forward strand.
TCCTATTGTTTGGGATTTGACTCTATCAAGAATAAGGGGTGAAAAGCTAAAACACTCACCCTTTGCACATTCACATATATAACAATTTTGTGTTATAGGCAAAACAACTGAAGATCATTTGATTAGACAAAACATAGGCTATTTTTACTTTAGGCCATCCGCATCATTCGAATTGGTTGCGGGTGAAATTGGCAATGGATAAGCGCGTAAAAGGGACCAAGTTCCTCTGAACTTCGAAACTTGGTTATTTAAATATTATAATAAAATATGTTTAAAAATAACTTCCACCATATTGAGTCAATTTGATTCAATATGGCGTATATTTTCTTTGGGGCTTCTCGATCATCCCTATTAAACGAAGTCAATTGGGGTCAAGAGAAAAATGAAATTAATTTGTTATTGGGAAACAGTAATTAAACTAGATAAGAATTTCATTACCTGGATCCGGTATGACCTAACAAACCTGGAGACGATGGAAATGAAAGTGTCTACGACACAGTTAAAGAAGCCCTAACCGTTCCTGTTGATCTAGTGGGTAGCGTGTGCGCCTGTGGTTCGTGTAGTCTGGGATTGGATTTTCGTTAGGAGATCATTAAAACTTTACTTCAAGAAACATTAGTTTCGTTGATGATCCGTCTCCTTTAGACTAAAGGACTTTATCGTGGAACGTGAAACTAATTTTTCATTAATGTTCATTTAAGTTTTAAATGGAATTATAACAACACGATTCTGCTTTCTCTTCTTACTAAATTTATATTTGCCTTTCTTGTTTGATGAGTGCGTCTGTGTGTGTTAAAACATTGCGCTGAAAGATAACTGCAAGGTCTGTAAGAGTATAAGCGCTTGAGAATAACAGAAAAGATAAGTTATTTGATTTTAAGGGATTATCAAAATTCAATCAAGCGAGCCAGTAGAATTTGTCTTGTAGAATGTACGGGGTGGTGAACGGGGGTTATTGCTACACGATCCTAATTAAATGGTCAAAGCAATGAAGTAATTTAACTGTTTACAATGAATTTTGAACATACGTAGTTAACACGTGGATTGACTGGGATAGCTTTTATCATTCGCTGTTTTTCTGGGAGATGAAAGGGGTTTAAATATTTTCCAAATAACATTTTCGTACACTTATTCTTCTCGTATGGAGAATGGAAATTGTAATTAGTTGGTTGATAATTTTTAAACTGATGTGAACAGTGAAAACGTGCTTTGAATATCCAGACGAATGCAACTATGTGTCTAATCATTTTTACATATTTATTTTTAAACTCTGGGTTTACATTTATACTCAGTCAATAATTTTAAATTAATTGTTGATTCTATTTCATGAGTTTTAGAATATATTTAACTATTAGAGATGCGCACGAGACAAGATTTGAAGCTGTCTCGTCTCGAAAATGTGCTGTAAAAGTGATGTCTCGACTCGAAAAACGTATATTTTTCTTTTGGAAGAGCTGTGTCTCGACTCGAATTTTCTCAGGAAAATTCTGGCTCGACTCGACTCGTGCGCATCCCTATTAACTACTTAGCCAAGCTTATATTAGGGACCCATAGGCCCAATTTTTAGAAGCTAAAAATCTGAAATTTAATTATAAGTCACGATGCTTCAGCGAGAAATCAACTTTTATATCCAGCATTGTGATTTCCATTGTGGCTTTTTTAATTGCAACGCATCACGGATCACACCAATCACTTTCTCATAATACTATAAGTTCTAAGGCTGATGGGTTGAATGGTTAGAATTTTAACTTAATTTGCAGCACCGAGACTATATGATACATTGGGCCTACAGCCTAACATGTTGTCCCAAACCAGATAAACTCACACTGGAAATCGAACCCAGGTCTTCCGCACCGAACACTAAGACAGAGCGTACTTCCATTTTTTCATTTATCGTTGCATAATCATAAAATGTTACATTTCCTCTGGATCTGACACGAACTTTTCCAGGTATAATACAAGGTTCCAGGACACACACGGCCTTTAATGATAATAACACTAGTTTATTAACCATATTTTGATTAAATACAGGACATGGTTTATTTTTCCAACATGCTTAAAGATCTAATAGACTGACGCGGATAGCTCATATTTTTTTCTTTCCTCTCTTTGTTTTCACAAACAGACCAATATTTCATTGACATAATGTGTCAGAACTTAGTAGAAGAAGCAAAATGCTTCACTTCACAGGTAAACCAAAGACAAGACACGCATTTCAAACGACCTTCAGGCGATATTGCTTTGCCTTTCTTTGCCTCTAGCGTTTAGTGATGATTCATTGAATAAGTAGTTGCTTACTACTGAAGGAAATTTCAATGGGTGAACAGCAGGGTGGATTGATTTAAATCACGAATTTAATCAAGATTTAAATCACTTGATTTTTTTAATAGAAGTCGTTGGTTTAAATCAAAATCCGAAATAAATTAAAGTGAAAATAAGTAAAATCCCGTTTCTGTTCTGTTATTTCGATTATGGAAGATAATAAGAAAATACAATGAGATTCAAATTATGTAAGCACAATATGAAAACGAGTATCATGCAGAGGATGATTAGAGAAAATCCCGTTTTGAACGGGTAACGGGTAAATCCTGCTTTCTTCTCTTTGTAACATAGGGTTTTTAAATCGTTAAAACTATTCCAACGGAGAAATCATCATGAAAATTTAAGACGAAAGTTCTTTTGTGCCCACGTCTATTTGTTTGTTTTCAGGTAATAGGGTCGTATTTAGGAAAGCTCGATCCCCTCTGCGAACAAAAATAAAAAAAAAAAAATAAAAAATAATAGAGTTTAAAACTTCAGGCGAAATTTATGTACTAAATACATAGAAGTTATTCGGGATCGTAATAAGGCAAATTTTGGATGCGTTAAATAAATAATAATTCTTTTGATAAAGTGAATACTTTCAAATATCTAAGATCAATATTAACAGACGAAAACGATATTCACGAAGAAATTAAATGTCGACTAAAAGCAGGGAATTCGTGTTATTATTTAGTTCAAAATCTCTTGTCGTCGCAAATTCTGCCGAGAAATTTGAAGCTTAAAATATATAAAACGATAATCATGCCTGTTGCTCTGTATGGTTGCGAAACATGGTCGCTTGCTATGAGGGAAGAGCATAGACTGAAAGTATTTGAGAACAAGATCCTCAGACGAATATTCGGACCTAAAAGGAACGGGAATGGGGAATGGTGGAAACTTCATAACGAGGAACTACATAATTTGTACGGTTTACCAAACATTGTTAGGGTCATCAGGTCTAGGAGACTCAGGTGGGCAGGTCATGTAGCCAGGATGGAAAAAAGTAGGAACGCTTTCAAAGTCTTAACTGGAAGACCAATCGGAAAACGACCATTTGGAAGACCTAGGCGTAGATGGGAGAACAACTTTTAGATGGATTTCGCAGATATAGGAATACAAAGTAGAAAATGGATCCAGTTGGCTAAGTATAGAAGTCAGGGAAAGCTTTTGTGAACGTGGAATTGATCCTATGGGTTCCATACGCCATAGAGTTAGTTAATTTTAGGCGAAATTTATGGACTTTATATGTATTTCGTGCGGCTAGCTAGTTTGGATTTTTTTTAAAATATGGCCCTGTCAAATATCAGTAACTTTCGCGAAAAGAAAAGTGTCACATTGATAAACGTTGCTGTAAGCTTTTTTCCTTAATGCTTGAGACACATTGTTTGGGATTGAAATAGGTAAACGATTGGGGATTAATTCAAAATTAAATCCCAATACTTCCACCTAAATGACATAATTAACATTTAATACTAATTTCTAATGTCTTTTCTGCAGTTCGCGACTTGTATTATACAAGGAGAAAGTTTTGATATAAAGAAAAAAATCGATTTAAATTTTAAAAAATCAACAAAAGTGATATTTTTTTTAAAAAAAGATCAAGATTTTTTTTCACCCTGGTCAACAGTCTCAAACCCAAAAACAAATAAAAAGATCCACACTCGTCATATTATTTTCTCAAAAATAGAAAAAGAGTTTAGTTAGAGTTATATTTATATTTGCGGGTAGTAACTTGCTTCTTTACAAAAATAAAATTAATAATACCCACAATGAACATGCATCAATAAATAAATCAACCCATAATATTACTCTGATCCTTATTACACGCCTTCACATTCATACATCCTGTGGAGTATTTCGTTTGTGATTCTAGTGTCAGCAAAAGTGCCTAGAACTAAAGTAGTGTCTGTGTTGAGAGACAAAGCTGTTGAACTAGGATGTTCACATAAGACAGTAAGGCAACGGTTTACTGCGGCTGGACTCCATCACGCACAACCAGCTATGAGAACTATTTTGACAGATTACCACAAGGAAAGGCGTTCAGAATGGGCTAAGAAGAACGTGAGTCTTCCACAAGCCTATTGGGATCTCGTCATCTGGTCTGATGAGAAGGTGTTCCTCTCTGATCTGCAACCGAGAATGATATTATACAGGCCACGCGGGACACGATACTTCCACAACATGTCATTCGCACCGAACATTCAAGACGAGTTTCAGCTCATTTTTGGGGCTATATCACAGCTGAAGGTCCGCGCGAGATTATTCCTGTTCCTGGACGAATGACTAGTGCGACTTATATCCAAGTACTGGAGGATACACTGCTTCCGTCTCTACACGAAAAATTTCCAGAACAAGAGGAATTCGTGTTTATGGAAGACAACAGCGGTGTTCATACCTCGAGGCAAACTCAAGCATGGTTGGAAGATCATCCAGAGCTAATATGTATAGAATGGCCTTCTCGATCGCCAGATCTTAACCCTATAGAACATCTTTGGGCGTTAATGGTTCAAGAATGGGAAGAACGTCGACAAGACCGTAACAAAGGCATTCTTGAAACACATGAATAGAACTCTGGAATAATATCCAACAACATCCAACTATATTCTCGAATCTTGTAGCTAGTATACCTAATCGTTTGGGTGACGTTATAGAAGCAGAAGGTGACTAGACAAAATACTTGAATTCTTTCATTTCCAAATATTTGCCTTTTATTGATCTTTTCTTCTTTTGTTCAATGGTAAAGAACTTATACATTTCATTTTTGTTCTCAATTAACCTAAAAGACATTTGAAGCTGGATTAAATGTCTTACGTTTTCTTCATCAAATTCAACCTTGATTTTGTTTTCATCCCAATTAATGTTCAAGAGACCTTTGGAGCTAAAGTTAAATATTTTATTTCGTTTTTAGAAAAATTAGTTTTAATTTTATTTTTTCCTAATTAATGCCCAAAAGACATTTGGGGCTAGAATTACATATTTTATTTCTTCTTTACAAAATAACGTTTTATCACCACTACTTGTTCTGTGTGTTAAAGAAGCGAGCGGATTTCTTTTCAACTTTTATATTTGCATTATCTTTCTCTTCATCAGTTTCAGTCCCTACCAACAATAATAGTTCTTACACTTTCAAAAAAAAAAAAAAAAAAGTTGCTTCATGAAATCAGGTTTAACAAAAGCACAGAAGTTATCGTAAAATGTAATCTTGAAATTGGCTTAATTTCCCCAACTCTCATGCATAACAGCATAAACAATAGACCTAACTACAGCCTGAAAGAAAAAATACCTACTATTTCATGAAAATTGGGAACTTTGGAGAAAAAATGTTGTTAACCGTTTCACGAAATGAAATTAATTCACCTTTTATTCCTCCAACTTCAACTAAGAACAATAACTTTATGCCTCTAATTTCAAACAAAACACATTATGTTTCACAGAACTCTAATTTGCACGAAATATTTCTTCTTACATGACAAGAGGAATAAAGTTTACTCCTTTATTATTGGCCAATTATAATTCCAAACAGCGGAGTTAATTGAAAACCTACAAAATATTTGGAATTTTCTAAAGGAACATGATTGGGAGGGGGCGATTGGTCATTCTTGACTGATTTTACCCCTGAAAGTGTGGCTTGTTCATAAACTCCAAATTACACTCGCACCATATTTTTTAAAAATTAAATACTTTTTACAGAAGTTATACTGGATCTTTTTAAAACGGCAGGGTAAAGTAATTCAACCTCTAATTCTTGATAGCCGGCTTACTTCCGTCTCCTCCCACATTATAATTCCACCAAGTCTACCATCATAATTCACATCCCTCAATCATCGCCCCCCTTTGTCTACAGGGCATAATCTTTGGACGTAAAACTGAAAAAGTTAATTTCATTTTTCTCTTGACCCCAATTGACTTCGTTTAATAGGGATGATCGAGAAGCCCCAAAGAAAATATACGCCATATTGAATCAAATTGACTCAATATGGTGGAAGTTATTTTTAAACATATTTTATTATAATATTTAAATAACCAAGTTTCGAAGTTCAGAGGAACTTGGTCCCTTTTACGCGCTTATCTATTGCCAATTTCACCCGCAACCAATTCGAATGATGCGGATGGCCTAAAGTAAAAATAGCCTATGTTTTGTCTAATCAAATGATCTTCAGTTGTTTTGCCTATAACACAAAATTGTTATATATGTGTATGTGCAAAGGGTGTGTTTTAGCTTTCACCCCTTATTCTTGATAGAGTTAAATCCCAAACAATAGGATTATTAGTTGAAACCATAAGCCAATTTTCATTAAAATGAATCCAAAACAATAAAAGATAGTTGTGGAACAGGCAAACGGCCGCACATACACACAATTGTAAGTTGAGTCGAATTGTAGCGCTTGTCTTTGATCAATTTCACTATGTTCCATAAAAATGGGATTTGTTAAAGATGTCTTCGCGGAACAGTTTTCAGTCAGGGACGAATAATTAACTTCCTCAGTATTGATTGATTTCAGCCCCAAGCAGTAGAATTGTGGGAAAGGCTTATAGAACATATACTTCATATTGTATTAGCATCTAATCACTTTTATGGATTTCGAACCGGCTCGGTATGTTGAGGTGACTGAGTCGTGAGCCGAGCCGCTCGAGCCGTTGACAACACTACAGGCTGCTTAGCTACACCCACCAGCTTCCACTGGGCCACTGCGGCCCCCACCTTTGTAACAGTTTGTAGTAATATTCGTTATCTTCACCCACAGAATCAGCTATCCAGTTGCGATGATTAAATTATAAATATGTATTTTATTTATTTATTTACTAAAATATTTACGATACAACCAAAAGATCATTATTTTTGTAAAATGTCTATTATTTAAATGAAGCAGAGTGAATATTCTACTTGAGTTTAGAACTATCACTTGCTACACTTTTAATTGACAACTAATATGATAGACAACGTATTTTTAATTTATATACTATGTAGATATACGTCAATAGTATTGTTACTGTCTTTTTTATTTATTTATTGATATAAAAATGATGTATTAACTTTAATATTTAACAGTATCATACACATTCATCGTGCGTATGACGACGTGTCGTCGTCCTCAGGTCTGTTCCGGTCATGCCGGGACACGAGTGTGATTGCGAAATCCGTAACCAATTATCACTGCTTCCAAATACCAGTATAATAATAGGGTATATTCTAACCCCAACGGGTAGGAACTGACTGTGGTTAGATTTTTTTTCTAAAAACGGAGCTCGATTCTCAGTAGAAGCCTATGGTTTCGAATCCCACGTTAAGCTATAAGTCCATGTCTCATATAGCCTCGCTGCTGAATGGGACGCTAAAGTAAAACCAACTACTACAACTAATAACAGACATTCTACAAAGAGCTCTGCAGATCATTTTCTTCATAAGAAATATTTTTTTTTTCATATCAAACAGAGCAAACATAAATGTATAATTACAAGGATTCTGTTAAAATCTTCCGACGTATTCAGAAACCTAAGACACACAAAAAAAAAAAAAAAAAAAAAAAAACAAGAAACAAAAAAAAAAAAGATTTGATGTATAAACTTCTACCAAACATAAGTTCTAGCAAGCGAAGTAGGCTATTTTTAGCATTATTCAATTTGATCAGTTGCTACATTTGCTAATAAAAAGTTGACGTTAAATGTTCTCCCTGAAATATACGCAAAGGATAAAATACTTTTTGAACAAAGATCCGGCTTTAGATTGGTTGATTTATATAAAAAGAGTGAGTTTGTAACGACACACTTACAACACGGGATTCAAACTTGTGTTGCGTTATTCAAGGTTTAAAGTTCTTAACATATTTCAGATTCTATCGAGAATCAAATTCAAGGTGTATATTTCAAGGTGAAGTGTCCCTATCTGTTCAAGAAACTTGTATTTCAGAAAATACTGGCAATATTATCGCTAACTTCAAATACCCTGTATTTCATTCAATTTAGTGTATTATAAAACATTGCTTAGTTCTATTATAAAATTGTTCATAATATTTGTCATATTAATTTCGATATTTTTAAGTATATATATATATATATATAGTTAATTTCATTTCTTTATATAATGAAATGTAATCCCATAGTGACAGTTTGAACAATAATCTCTGTTTTGTTAAGGACTAAAGGATGAGAATTTTATATATAAACGAAAAAAACAAAATTAGTGACATTTAATTCCAGAAATAGGGATGATCGAAGTCAATGTGCTGATCACACACAAAACAGCTTAAATCCATTTCCTTGACCATAGCTAATTATGGACTACAATTGAAGAGAATTCAATTTATTTTGAGCTGTAATCTTATTCATAGTTCTTATTAACAATCAAATCTAGAAGTTTTACGCATCTAAAATTCTACTTCATTTTTCGCTTGACAAGAAAAAAATAAATAAATACTTGCAGAATATCGAATCACACCTTGAACTGTAACCATATGTTTCTTTCTACTGGAGTCCTATCTGATCAATAATAAAATAAAAATTAAAAGTAACTAGGCGAAGATTCGAATCCGGGTCGCGAGAATGGAAATTCTGCTCGGATCCAATGAGCTACGGAAGAAGCTACACGAAACATCTACGCTATAAGTATATGGCGATAATCGTAAGCTTCACGCTGTGAAAGAACTGTTTTTCCTTTAATTAAGTTTTACGATATTTCTATAGTGTTTTAAGTGAACTGCAAACAGATAGATCATGCAGTTATCAATTTGGTTAGGGATTGAGCATTAAAAACTTTTAAAACATTTAATTAAATCGCGATACGGTAGCAAGGAATGTGTAGCGATTTCATTCTAATGGTAATGGGAAAAAGATAGTATCCCAAGGAAAACATGAATTTTCTTATGTGACAGAGAATATATCACTTGGTACCAGGGGCGTAGCCAGGATTTGAATTCAGGAGGACCGCTGGCTAAATGTTCATTTGGGATGTGTCCGGGGGTTCACCCCGGGAAAAAGTTTAAGTAAAACCAAAAGTAAAATTATAGCATAATTAAACGTGTGATTTTGCCATTTGAATGTAAATTTATGTCCCTTACTGACCAAAACAAATCTTATGGGCGCAATCTGCTTCCTAATCCCCGCGTGTGTGCTTCTCCCTGTTCCCAATAGAAAATTTAGTTTAGGTATTTTCTGCAAAACTATTCGCGAGATATAGAATTTCATACTCAGTACTTCTGTTTACTTGGTACGGGAATTCATAGAATTGGAAATAATTCCTTTGTGTAAGTATAATTATGCAGAACATCGATGAATAAATGTTTTGTGTTGCTTAAAATGTATGCAAATTGTTAGGAAATTTTTTAGAGAGGCGGAAAATATTCTTCTCAGGCTGGGACAACAGTAATTAAGTTAGTGCCAAGGAAAGAAAAACTAGAGACGGAGAATTTCCCTAGCTTCCCCCTACAAATAAATCACTGGTCGTAACGAACGCTTTTCCTGACGTATGAAAGTCTCTCACTCTGTGTGGCTACGTGGATGAGTGAGCAAAGGCGTGGCATGGTAATCATGGGGTTTAGGGTTCGAGTCCGGCTGAGGCAAGTTGGTATTTTTTTCCATTGTTCGTTCCCCATATCTTAAGATGTTTCTCTTCCTCCGTAATCATCTGATGCTCTCAACTGAGTTCTCCACTTGAATTCAACAACTGGTAATGGGATGCTCTCAAGTTCGGGTGAGCTTTCACATGTCTACTTACAAAATCAAAATTTTCGACAAAATATGGATGCTATCCGAACATTTTGTCTCCAATTCTGAATTTGCACATGTGAGTGTATTTCTCCTTCATCATATTTGCATCTCCCGTTCTCCTATGTTGTCAGTTATGAGAAAAGATGGCTTGGGAGCAAGATTTCAAATCATAAAAGCGCTATACCAATGGGCTCATTCTCGCTAAGCATTTGATTAAAAGTATATGTTTTTATACTGTAGGAGGGGAGCATTCGCTCTTCCAACCCCCCCCCCCTCCTGAAGTGACAGAATATTTATTTAGGTTCTGCAAAGTCATTTCAGATCAAACGACTTAAAGAGAGTTCATTCCAACAGCAACAGGATTGGGCTTTCATTTGTTGTTGCACTTTATCTTCACGAATAGGACAAATATCAAGTAGTATGTTTGGCATAAGAACTAAACGTCTAAGATTCATCTCATTTTGGGAAAATGATGCTGTAGACGGTAGTGGGAATTTCACCCAAGTGTACGGGAATTTTCAGTGCCTGGCGATTATGCCACCCGCCTTCTTTTTAAGTTAATTCGGTTGCAATACTTCCCGGCAAATACTTTGGACTCAACTGGTGGAGCACTCTTGCCGTAAATCTCCATATGGCTGTACCATCCAGAAGTGTCCCCCGCTGTACAATAGAAAGAAACCAAATAATAATAATCTTAACCTACTCCTAACCTACCCTAACCTAGTCTAATCTAATCTAAGCTACCTTAATCTAATACAAGAGGGAAAATAATATTTTTTTTAAAAAAAATCACATTTCTTTATGCACATACAACTGTTCTATAGCCCTCACATTACTCTCTCATGCAAAGACGCACTCGACGTTAAAACAACTTTGTTTATTGAAAATTAGAGTAGCGAATGAACTTTTGAATAGTTTAGATTTCTGTTTCAAAATTATAAATTAAGATTACTGTCACTTTTATCAAGAATCTTCAAGAATAATGTTACCTGACGTTTAAAAGGAAATTCCTCTGTTGCTAGTGATTTGTTGTGCATCCATAAACTATGACTGTGCCGTGTTTACTAAATAACTAGTGGGGATCCTAAAAGACTTGAGTTTAAATTTAACAAAAGATATGCCGAAGTATAACTTTGAATTCTATGTAAGGAAGCGGCAATACTCCCTTATAATCAAAGCAAAGCTACATTACATATACAGTAGCATTATCACTAATAAACTACATGATAAAAAATGTATGATATTGGAAAACTTACGCACAAAAGGCACGCAAATCATGATATTGCAACAACCGAAATGTATATTTACGAGTAGACCTATATCTCCTCTTTTTTGAAATATGTATGTTAGGTCACACTGTAGACGATTGTGAGTACAGCTACTAAAGAAACCGGAACCACTTTAAAACTGCATAATACATTTCTCAAAAGTACACCAAGAACTGAGCCACATGTTTGCCAAAAATTTAGTTTCGAATTAAACAAAAATAATTACCCTCACTTTTGTTAATTTTTTTCAATTCTTCACTCATTAATGCAAGATCAGCTGTGAACTATATTTTCAATTACTTACTTAGTATGTTTATGCCGTTGATTCAACTAACTCCCTGCTTATGCCCAGTCCTAATTTTGCTATAGGAAGATTTAAAATGGTAAATGTTACAAGACCCCTTTACGTGTTCTAAAAAAAATCTTGAACCACATCAACTGGTCACCATGGGCTCCAATATGGTGGAATAGTGGTCCTTCCATCTAGTCTCTGACTTGCTCGAAAAGAAAAATGGTTCGAGCTCCCTTAGAGTACTAAAACACTGTTAACGTCCATTTTCTCATTAAACAACGTCGTGAAACTTTAGAGCGCCATTGACAACTAAAATCTTTGGAAATATCTACTTTATCGAAAATTATTTGACAAACGAAAAATTCGACGTCTAAATCTGAAAAAGGTTCAAGGTAAAAGACAAAGAGCATCTCTAACTGGGTCATTGCTAACGACACAAATAAGCAGATAAGATGAATCTCCACAGATGAAAGAATGCCGCTCCAATGTTGAAATCTGAAATAAATCTCGACCCAACTACAAATTTGATCTCCCAATCAAAGTAATTTCAGCCGAAACAAAGAGGGTTTGTTCATAAAGATATCATGGCTGAATTTCGAAAACTAAAAATTTTATAAGGAATTTCGAAATTAAATTTGTTACGATTTCCTGCACCAATATTCCAATAAAACAGCGCAAAAATCTTTAAAATCACGAAATGAGCTCTTATTGATTAAAATAACTTAATATTAGTGACAAAATATACAAAAGTCTGAAATAATGGTAATATACGTATTATTGTGGAACTTTTTCCCATATATTACTATTTTACAAAAACAATAAACTTGTAAAATCATTTCTAGTAATAATATTTTCAAATGTTTTGCAATCTCTAGTCATTAATCACATCTGAATACATATATACACACACAGATTATTTGAAAAGTCACGGACCATGATACATTATACTAATATATAATGTACCACGCTGGACGGTATGTTCTTTAGGCGAATGTACATACCTCAGGTCCAACGAACGGACAGATATTAAAAAATGACGCTTTCCGGATGTAGGGGCCATAAAATGTATAGATTCGTTGAAATATTCAATTTTGTTTAACTGTCAGCACATTTTCTTCTCCCCTATCGTTACTTGAAAGTAGAAATACTATTACTACTATTACTATACTACTACTACTACTACTACTACTACTACTACTACTACTACTACTACTACTACTACTACTACTACTACTACTACTAATAATAATAATAATAATAATAATAATAATAATAATAATATAATTTGTATAGACTGTGAGATCATGCAAATATGTTATTACTGTTATCTACCCCATTGAATCCATCGACGCTCACTATAGTTATAATGGCTCAATTATAGAGTGTGGGTGGTCTCCGACTCATTCCAAGCCATATTGGTTTCTGTTGAACAACATTGCGTTTATGGATTTTTAAAATATTTTCCTGTCTTTCCCATTATTTGAAAACACATTTATGAGAAAGTTTTGACAAAATTGCAAATTTATAATGAATATATTAATGTAACATACGTTGCAATCCTCGAGGGCAATGAACTCCTGTCTCGGGGGCAATCCTTCGTGAAGTTATGTCAAATGTTTATGTAACAGTGCTTAAATGATTCGTAGAATTTCGAAATTTTTCATTTTGTAGCCCTTTATGGGGTAGTTAGGTAGCAAGTCTTTCCCAATTTCTAAGACTTATTGTGCGACATTACCTACTTAATGTATTAAAAGCTACTGGAAACTCCTACCAAAATAATTATATTGTTCATTGGTAGTAGATTAGCACTAGAAATTTTAAAAATCAATGTTGCTATTCACAGAATCAGTAAGTGTATTTTGGGAACAGTGAGTAGCGTATTTACGGGGGTCGGGCTCAAGTCCCCCGAAATAAATTTGTTAGTTTTTCGCATTCCAAGTACAAAAAAATCCTTCTTACCATTTCAAAGATTTTATTGACTTTCCTTCATTCTATGTAAGAACTACATTCTGTTTTCTTTCGTTCGTCCATTCTGCTCTCCTGTTTCTTTTTCTTAGTTGTTACTTTGTTTCGTTTCTCCTATCATACTTTCGACCGTTGTTAGTTGTAATTCAAGTCGAACGTCGTCAGTAACACCAAAACTAAGGAAGTATGTAATTTAATATAAACGCTAACCACCATACTGTTCACAAAGAGCTGTTTTAAAAAACGTAAAGTTGTTACATTAGTTGTCAAAAAGTACGTAAAAACAAAATATTGCATGTTGTTCAATAAAATATAGTGTAATAATCCCTTTATTGTGCATAACTATTTTATTCTTTGATTATTTCACTCAATTTCGCCTTTTCCTTTAATGGACTTACATTTCTTTTCCTCATCGCGGGATCTGTATTTAATTTTAAACGACAGGTTACTTATTTTTCTAACTTACACTAAAAATACAAATCGCTCAGCAAAGTAACATTTATTTAAAAATAATAAATGTGTGACAGTTTCGCTAACTAATTCAGCATATTGGCTTCACCAGACATTTATTATGTTTAAATAAACGTTGCTCTTCTCAGCGATTTCTATTTTTAGTGTAAGTTATCTAAGGGGTCGTCCATATATTACGTAACGGGGCAAAGGGGGAGGGGGTTTGGTTGTGCGTTACGAAGTGTGACAAGGGGGAGGAGGAATTTACAGCTTCGTTACGTAACACGTTTTTTTGCTGTATTTTTATTTTTATTCTCAGATCTATATACAATGTTTTAAACAAATAATTTTAGTCAGCACTTTTTTTAAAATACATAAACTATTAGAATACCCGCTCTTCGTACGGGGAGAATACATTTCATTTTGAACATAAAGGGCATCAAAACGGTCACCAATCAACTTAGGGCCCCAAAAACTATGAATTTGACACTAATATCAGTCATTTTTAATTGTGTTTGCATGTCACCATTGCCTCTTAGCCACTAATGGAGGCTAAATTTGGATTTAAACGGCATAGGGAGTGTCACTGTTCATCTCAGTGACTCCGAAAGCTATGGATTCGACACTGATATCGGTGATTTTCGATCATATATATATATATATATATATATATATATATATATATATATATATATATATCCCCCTTAAGTTTCACCTTCAATGTGAAATGATGAAAACCATCCCTAGCCCGAACCTTATCTATGTTGAAAATTTGATCCGAGGTCGGTTGGTGATTCAAGAGTTATTAACTTACAAACATAGTCACATTCCTTTATTTATTTATAAATAAATAAATAAATATTTCTATTGTTTTGAAAAATTGTGAACTAAAGCCTATATAAATTGAACCATATAGAAGGGATTCGAAGAGGCACTAGACACCAGCATGACTGATGACGAACTCTGCATGTATTACAATACAATGAAACTCCGTTTTGCGGCTATCACAGCATTGTTTAGTTGATAGTGATCATTCAACCACCGCTTGAAAATGTTCTATCCTTCCCACTTTTATCGCTAATT
Source organism: Thermobia domestica (assembly GCF_964235325.1). Classification (NCBI taxonomy): domain Eukaryota; kingdom Metazoa; phylum Arthropoda; class Insecta; order Zygentoma; family Lepismatidae; genus Thermobia; species Thermobia domestica. The sequence goes on from NC_137463.1 coordinate 80,480,618, forward strand.
CTGAGAATATCATTTAAAACTTTTGATTTGAATCATTACCCACTCTTTTCTTCTAAGGAGTTTCGCATGCGAAACAGAAGTCTCTTTTTCGTGAAATAAAATTTCCGCGAAGAAACGATCCACAATTTGCAGAGCCAAATAAGATATTAAAATATTAAGCCAGTGTCAAATATTCATTTCGTCAAATATATGTTTCGATTTGAATATTTGGGAAAAGATCGAGTTTATTCTCATTCTCGCTCTGATTAAGGACAAGAAGAATTTAAAAAGGGGTAAACTGAAATCTAAAATCTAAGATGTTCGAAAACTTGTTCACAAACGAGATGTCCCTGCTCCTTCACGTGTGCAGCCACTTCCAATCTGTGGTCCACTAGGAAGAGAACTTTGCATCGTCTACATTGGCGAATTTCAAATGCACGAAGCATTCTGAATCCTGAAAAAGAGGTCGATGTCAGCTCTTTAGACCCCGTTTCACCTGCGTCTTCCGGCAGTATTTCCTCCTTGCTATCATCGGTGTCCTAAAAGGATGGGTGCGACCTCCTTTTGAAAACAGCAGAATGCAGTTTTGAAGAATTAGGACTACTTAATTAAACAACCTATGGGGTTAAAATATTATTACAATTCAACCATTTTTCATACTTTAGTTTGTTGCGGAAAAAAAAACACAACAAATATATTCAGTAATAAAAAGTTATACCATTAAAAATAGTAGTTTTTTTATTGTAATAACCCAAAATAAGCAAAATTGGTGAAAAAAAAAACAAAATCAAAAAGTGTTACGTAATAAAGGAGGGAGGGGTTCGGCATTGCATTACGAAGTGTGACAAGGGGGAGGGAGGGGGTAAAAATTGGTCAAAAATAGCGTTACGTAATATGTGGGCGGCCCCTAAGATAGCTAAGCTAGAATGAACCAGTTAGTAATTTTTCTAAAATATGCCGCTATGTAATTTCATACATTCTCTCCTTCCCGCGCATTTCCTTCTTAATAATTTAGATATTATCTTATCTTTCAGTTATTTTCTCTCCCCTTCCCACTCTCAATCAATGTTTTCATTTCTCATACCTGGAATTGTCATTATACAAACATTACCGGAAAGGAAATGAACTTCATTAAAATTTGTCGGCACCCAAAAGGAAAAATGTAAGTTCTAATTCACGTGTTGTGCACAGTCCTCCTCCCGAAACAAAATCCTAAATACGCCACTGGGTACAATACAATACTAATTTATAAAATTTTTAGATGATTATTAAGTAACTTATACTTTAGAATAAAAATAACGTAAGTAAATAAGAATTAGATTGTCTAAAGAATAACCCGTAACAATTAATAATATTCATGGTTACCTTACTTTTACTTTTAAAGATACACTGAATTATTGGACTTTATGGCTTGAAAGTGATAATCATACGTAAAGGTAAGACTAATATAACATGACAATAACTATTCAAATAGTTTTCTCCATCTATAAGTGATCATTATTCTATTTGTTTTACATATTTTGATCAAGTGAAACGTATACTAAAGCAACTTCCGTAAACTCAATTTAGCCTATGGTCACAATGGATCCGACTTTCACTGATTTTTTAGTCGGACATACTCTGACGACATCGGTGGAATAAATAAATGCATTGAGAGAGGTGTACATGGTCAGATTGGCGCCGACATGGTCTGGCGACTACGGCTGACTTCTACCGACCACCGATCGGAAACAAATTATTTTGTTTTTGTCGTAGACTACGCCAGACTAGCGGGTGGTTTACAACTCATCGCAAGTATTGAGACTCCCATTTACATGTTACAGCAAGCCGATCTTCTGCTAATAGACATTTTCGAAAATCACTTTGCTTCTCTATGCGTTCTCGGATCTTCTGTTAAGATGTGCCAAAATATATAATGTTCCATTCTGAAGTACTGAAAAAACTTCTGTGGCTGCTCCACCAACTTTGGAAATAGCGTATGAAACTCGCCATATTTCTCTCTTCCTAGAAAAATAGTATTTATATATTCGCTTTTATCTTCCTCTAAAAGTAATATTTTTAACACAGGATTTTCTAATACCAGCAATTCCTCGTCCATATTGTATCTCACAAGAATACAGATTGATGACGGATCGGTTGCAGTGTGACCAAGCAGTCGACAGATGCGGTCGGCCGACCAGTCGGCCGTAACCGGCAGAGTGAAAAATCGGATGCACTGCACTGTGACAGTAGGCTTACTGTTCGGGTTTTGGAGACTGAAAGCCCCCTCCCTAATGAAAGTCGTTATATGTTGTTTAATTTCCCATGATATGAGATATGAGCATAGGTTACAGGAAACATTAGATCAAAAATACATTAACCGTACTGGAAATCGAATCTCGTTCTTTCACATCAAAAGTAAACTATTCTTTTAAATCCATTCTGATAGTGAAGACCCCAGAGATATCTGCGGGGAATAAGCGCACTATAAGCAGGCTGCATCCAAAACCTATCAATATACAAAATGTAAGGTAATGTTTAATGTACTATACGAAGGATACCGTTTTGTTTCAGATGTCATTCGAATCTCACCATATATTCGTCCAACTGAAATACAAATATGAATTAATATAATTTTGCATTTCGAATATGTTAAAATATATATATATTACAATATATTAAAACAATAACAGCAATTTTATTAGCTCAATGGGTTAATTTCTCTATGTGCAGCTATTGCAGTAATCTTCTTTTGGTATATTGTTTATAATATATGGATTTCAGCCATGTGCAACAGCCGGCCCCCGGGCCGGTCGTGACCCACGGAACCCTTTCATCGGCCGCGGCCTGTTCAAAAATATTTTGATTACATAATCTATTAAAGTGAATTGAAAATTTCTCCTGGATAACTGATTGGCAGCTTAAAAATATCTTCGCGTTGGAACATTCAGCGTACCATTGAACACTGGGAGACTAGTTCAGAATATAAAAGGACAAGTTTCCCATATAATGGTAAATAAATAAAAAAAAATCTTAAGTATTTTTCTTCAGTAAGTAATTATTTTGATTATCTTTGATAACAGTTTTCTGTTCCTGCGATCTTAGTGTATTATGAACGAGTTTTTGCATCGAATATGGCTAATCAATTCTTGTGAATATATTTATACATTTTCACGTACGGCGCTCGTCGCCAGTAAAGCCCTCGTCTGTGATTGGCCCACTCCTTGTTCCAACTTAAACATTTGTAGATTAAATCATACTTCAAATTTCCCAGTTCTGCCTAACTTCTACCCATTTGCGATGGAATCAAGAAGTTTATTATCTCCTGAAGGTGAAGATCTCCTCACTTGATCATCAGTAAGGAATTGTGGCAAAGGCGCCAGAACAATTCGTAGTTTATTACTAAAATGGATTTAATTTTTTTTTTGGTGGTTCAGTGGTAGAGCGTTTACCTCTGGTGCTTGGGGTCCCGGGTTCAAACCCTGCTCCCGCCAAGTGAACTTTGTAGTGGATAAACACCGTGTGGTGGTCAAACACGGGGGTTCTCCTGTTTCTTCCCACTTTCTTCATTCCACCATTTCATTCATCTCTCATCACCGTCTCCTTTAGGCTAACCCTCATAACCGTGGGACAAAAACTCAAAAATTTCATTTCATTTTAATTTTAATTTTAAAAATGAGCACATCGTTGTTTTCGTGGTAACATTCCCTATCAATTTCATATATGACACATTTTTTTTTAACCTGATAGAAAGCGCTATTGCATTTTTCAAGATAGCTATAGCCATCATGTTAACAGGTTGTCGATGATACTCATTTTTTTGTGAAGACAATACTTTTGGACCGCCCTGTATTTTGTGTGTGTATATACTATGAAAAGTACATTAATGAAGTCTTTTTTTTCTTCAAAATTTATAGGTTATTCATTGCGACAATGTTTTCGGTTCTAATAGCTTCATTGTCTGATGTATCGTCGTCAATTATTAAGAAAATACCTACAGAACGCCATACATCATCCCATAGAACATCCTATAGTTCAAACCATAGAACATATCTGCTTATCTCATGCAGTAGAAATGAAATTCCACACCATAAAGTCCCCACCATAGTGGATACCATACACATTCCTAGTGACCTGTCAAATCCGCACATACCCCATGGAATCTGAAAAACATGAAGGCGCTACATACTTTTAACATCATTTCATTGTTTTGTGGTATCTTAAGACTGTTGGTTATTTTCCCATCTTTGTTTTTCAGACCATTGACTTATATATAGAAGCTGTTGTTTGAATTGTTTAATTTTACTGTTTTTTTCCTTTTCAAATCAATTGAAATGCTTCTTTCAAAGTGAAAATTAATTTCTTTGATTTTAATACCGGGTGTCCCATAAATATGGACCCACACTTTAATTGGCTATTACACATATTTAACTTTGATTAAGGTAATCATTGACAAATTTACAGAACTGAAAGAATAAATTAGCAAAAGATAATGACATTATGGAAATGTTTAAACTTTTCCGCAAATCGTTTAAACATTTTGTAACAAAACAAAAAGTATGTGAGTGATAGGTCAATTAAGACTGAGCACACTTTTATGGGACATCCTGTATTTATGAATAAAATTTAATTTTAATAACATTAATGACTATATAATGCAAATAAATTTTAATAAACAGGACGTTTAACTATATTTAAGAATATTTAAAAAAAAAAAAAAACAAGGATGTTGCGGATAATCAACGTCCTTATATTTTTTCTTAAACGCGTACAACTACGTGCTCTGTAAATAGGTTTGTTGAAAATCATGGATCTGCACAAATAAGAAATGTGCACTCCATTTAGGGCCTATATACAGAGCGTTCAAAAAGTCTCTATACACCTGAATCGTGGGGGTGGAGGACATTTGGAGGCTCATGGGGGACATTTCCAACATTTGTTGTGAAAATGTTTGTTAAAATGTGTGTGTATATGCTACGCCCTGTACATAGTGCTTTTATGCCATAAAATATAATAAATTTTGAGTAAAATAATTTTCTCGTTGCTTTGAATATGTGACAATTCAGGTATATAGAGACTTTTTGAACGCTCTGTACAATCTCTTTTCCATAAAATTAGGTTTTACAGTTAAAATGAGAGAGTACATATTAAAGAGGATTCTGCAGGACATTAAATTCGGGAGGAATTTTTCACACTATAAGAAACTATTAATTTATATTTAGAAATGTGAAAATATTAATGCTCTGACCTATGTGATTTTATGCAACATCAAATGTTTCTCACACTATCCTCATTTACGCACCCAGTCTTAGTCACTCATGGCCCTGCCTCTGTGCCAAGTCGTGGGCCCCCTGCTGTGCTCGTGCTTTGAACCGGTTAAATATTATCCTCCATTTTAATGGCCACCTAACGTAAGTTGCTTTTTCTGCAGTTTTTTTTTAAATGGTATACGTCCGACGCGTATTTATAACTTAAAGAAAGTCCTCGTAAAGTGAATCTGCACTCACGAATGCAACTTCTACCCTAAGAAATATTTTTTAAAGACATTACGAATGAATTTCGTGAAGAAATAATTACATATAGTAAGATAGCACATAATAATTCCAGACACATCATATGCATGTATATTGTCATTCTGTACGCAATAATCTGAGCACACCATAAAGTAATAACATATCAGAATGTCTTAAGAAATCATTTAAATGAAGAAAAGTGAAAGAAAATTTGTTTTTTAAATTTCACGGAATATTCTAATCTACACCAATTTTGGGAAGTCACATGCGGTACTTAGCCCTAATATTCTTTAATTTTATAGTTATACAAGACAGATTACTGCTAGTATGAATCGAAAGAATGTCAACTGCTTTCTGTGTCCACATCATATTCGATTTAAGTGCAACCGCGTAGCGAGTTTCGTTTGTTTTCTTTGATACAATGTTGGTTAGAAACAGAACAAGTTCTAATTTAGAACAGTTGTATCAAATGTATCCAACCCAAAAGTTGCATACAACTTGGTATCGCGCACGTTCAAATTCCACTTTGATGAAATATGTGATACAATATATGGTGGAATATTTGTTCTTCTATAACGGGCTTAACAGTAAAGTAATTGTAAGTGTTGACTTCCTGAGTTCCGTCACGGAATCTATATTAAAAAAAAAAAAAAAAAAAAAAGAAAGAAAGAAAGAACCAACGGGGAGAACGTAGCATTAGCGGAGAGTAAAAGCGCAAGCTCGAAATTTGAATTGAGAGTTTTTAAATAGTTGGCCTTCGATTCGACCTTGATGCCAGAAATCAGGACCAGCAACAATCCATTTCTCGTATAATAAGCTAATACGTAGATTTTTTTTTTTTTTTAAGTAAGTCCAGGCTAACTGATAATTTTAGTGGTTTTCATAATACTGAAGTAGGCCTTTGCAAGGCTGTGTGTAACAACGCAAAGCGGAAAATTTCAATATGAGAGGGAAAATTAACATACGTTTGTGTTCAGTGGAGGATCCAGAATATGATCAAGTGAGGGGCTAAACCATGTTTGCAGCTTTATCCAGTGTAAGGCAGGATTGAAGCCCATTTTATCCAGTGTCTACCTGAGCGTCAAGGGGGAAGGGCTATAGCCTCTATAGCCCCCCTTGGATCCGCGCATGCTTGTGATCAAGACTATCTCTTGGGCCGAATTATTAAGTAAATAAACCTCAGAGAGCTACGGACACAAGAGTGAGTACAACACTTAAACACGTTCAGAAAGGTTAGATGTGGTGTGTGCATGTCAGACAACATATACATAGTTATTGTCCATAGATTTATTGAATTAGTGAATTTCTTATTTATTACAGAGGTCATATCATATTTAGATGTGTGTGTGTGGGGGGGGGGGTAAGGCATTATTGTTTCATTTTGAAATATTGCACCTTCAGATTCTATGCACTGTTGGCCTAATTTTATCTCCTCCCAATATAAATAATCTAATTGGCACACTGATCTTAGGGGGCATTAGATTCACCTGATTCAGCTGATTCAATCGATGGAACACTTGAACCGTCACTTGATGATTCCATTAGTTCATTTTGTATTTTTATATTCAATTAAGACGTGTATTAAAAAGTAAGTTCATTTTAAATTTTAAATAACAATGAACGATGACATCTTCTCCATTGTTGATATCAACTGAGATACCGAAATCGATGATCAGTTATTGTTAAAATTTTAAAATTAATGCAATCAAGAATATTATTGATAGTCTCTCGACTGCGGAATTCGAAGTGCCGTCACCTACATCTTCGAACAAGATCAAAAAGTCACTCACAAAATAAAAAGAGAAATGTAACACAATTAGGTCCTTTCACTTTAGTCAATATCAAGAACGATCATCATTTTAGTTTGAAACTCCTCAACCACTGATCCAATTTGGAAACTGTTTTCACCAAATTTGTCAGTAGGTCATCTTTAACAACTCACTGTCACTCTAATATCACTAATGGAGATAGCTTTCTTCATTTCAGAAAGGTTTTGGAGAGAGATCTTTTAAAAGGCACACTATAACTCAACAATTTCATTATACTGTATTATATTGTTCATATAAATTATGTAAGACACTAAAATGCCACATCATAAATGCAACTTTGCATATATATGTCAATTTTTAAACTTAACTTCTTCAAACATAATAAATAGCTACTGAAAAGCTGAATATTCCAAAACAAAATGCTAACAAAAGAGCCAAAAATTAATGACACAGACCTATTCTACAAAGTAAGAACACTTCTTAGTCAGATTTCTGTTCATCACAGGATCCTCGGCAACAGTAAAGATGTGTACGCTGAACACAGTTTGTTGAACATATGCAATGTTTTGAGGAAGAGCTTTACAGCCACACTTTAGCAATTCTCTTGAGCTTTAGAAACTTCTGATAGGGGTCATCCATAAAGGCTTCCAAGAGCCACCTTCTTTCACCCAGCCGAAGTTTTTTGGACTTGGAGCCTTTAACTTTGACTTAAAGAAGGAATTAGCGCAAATACTGGCAGCATGTAGAGATCGATTCGTGTGCTGAAGAAGAGCATCACGAGTTGTAAGCAAGTTTTGCATAAGCTTAATATTCTTCCCATTTATAAAAAGAATACGTCTCAAGTTGTTTACCCCCCATTCCACTGCACAAGATGAGTCATACATTTCTCTATTTCTCTATTTCTGAGAAAATATCAGAACCAAGAGTGTGCTCTAAAAATGGCTTTTGTGCGGAGTACTGGAAAGCCGTAGCCAGTACCAGATTTACGTATAAACTAAACAAGCCATAGCTTAGTGCCCCACTTTCTTGGGGGTCCTAAAATTCAAGGAAAAAGGAACTGGTTGTACATTTCTAATAGGCCTATATAAGGTTTTAAAAAAACAAATAAAACCTACATATAACAACAGTAATTTCCATTTTGTATAGGTTCTTATGATGTAAGCAATGCTCTGTTAGCCTGTTAGCCTGCTCTGTAAAATATTACTCGTGTGCTCATTTCTATATACAGAGTCCCTATGTTCTGATCGAACTGGTTGCACAGCTGGATATATATATAAAGGGCTCCATTACCTTCAATAACTTAGGGCCCATCAATCTTAAATCCGTCTCTGACTATAGTTGCCGATGGGTAGGACAGCCAAGCTTTCCATCCAGACTGCTTTCCTTTTCTCCTGAACAGAGACATTGTGTCTGATCCAGTGATCGCATGGAAAAGGGGAAGTGCTTTGGCTTTATCAAGTGCTAATTCATCGTACAACTGGTTAATACAATAAAATTGGAATTTATTTCCTCGGCCAAACGCCACCCACACCTGGATGTTAGACGCATCAGTGTCAACAGTCTTACACATTACTTTTGTAAAGCCAATCTGCAGCATCATGCACATGAAGAAAAAGCGTGTATCAGCCTCTTCGTGGTCAGTATTTTATTTTATGCTTTACATTCAAAGCAATCACTGAACTTTCTGAAGTATTATAAACATGTTAGCTCTCCGGTAAGCTTATATCCACACATAACTAAGGAAATTAAAGAATTATTTTTTGTTTTCATTATGACGTTAAAACGCTGGGAAGTTTTTTTGGGGAGGGGAATTTTCCATTCTTTGTCACTTTCCTTCTCTTTCCAATTCCTGTCTTTTGTCTGCAAGATTTCTTTAGTGAAGCTTCAGGGTAAGAGTCCCACACAATGTTTACTTTTTGACAATCTTATAGTTGTATCATTAACTACGGTGAAAATGTCATCGTAGGATACTTGTGGACCAAGTAAATGAATCATTACACTACCATCAGAAATCTTAACTTCAAAAAGAGGTTGATCTTCGTTTGATCCTCTTCAAGTATTCAGTAGTTTAGCCTTGTTTGACGACAGTAAAAGTTGCTCGTGATCAGAGAATGATAGTAGCCAACTATGATTTTCATGAGCAAAAATTCCTGCAGATCACCCTCACGGACTTAGCATGATATGTACAGCCAACTGAACAAACTGTAATCATTTTTCAATTCATCTATCTTCTGTTCAGATGATCTCCTACCCTTCTTTAAACGTTCTCAAAAAACGAAAAATGATTCCTTTTTATAGGAGAATAAACTGACCTGCTTCGTTTTACAAACACCGAGTCAACGGAATCTTCATATTGGTTTTTACCAGTCACTTCCATTTCTGCAACAGATTTTGAAGCATCCTGTGAGGTATACGCATGTGTTGATAGATTCTTTAACTGTGTTGGACGTCTAAAAATGGATTTCCTGCACCAGAAATTGTTTCATGCAATGTTTGCCAAAGATTGTTAAACTTGATTATTTCCTCAATGTGTCCCATATCTTCAAATTCTTTTGTAAGTCCGCGAAATTCAGGAGCAGTGGGAATCCACTGTTGAAAAGAATGTGGATTTTTGTCTAAGTTGATGGCTGCACTGGAGTCTTTAACACTTCTGTTATCTTGTTCATGAACTTGGTCTAACAGCATGAAACAAAACTTCTTATTAGTCTTTGAAAACACCCAGTTCTTCTTAAATTCTATCTTTCCTTCATTTAAACCCTTCATGTTCCTGAGATCCACAGGAAGCAATCTTGCATAGTTCTGCAGTTCACATACAAAAAAGCCAATGCAAACGAAGCATAAGTACAGTTACGTTTAATGGGAAGTTACTTTGTCGGTGAGCTCTAACAAATATCAAAATTGGAAGTTCCAATTTCAGCACAAGATCTCAGTATGAAAACATAAGACTTTTCTGTATTATTCCTTCCCGCCACTGTTGGAATTCTTGTTTACAGTTACTGGATCCTTGTTCTGCCTGAAATCCTGACTTTTGAAGAAGGCCTAGAACTACAGCTGTAACCTGGTATGCTCTTCTGGTTGTAGATAGGTGTGAGAAGTCCAAGAATGAATCAGCTGACTCTGAACCTGCTACTCCGGCCTCGGCTAAGGAAAACATCCATCCACTATTCTTTAAAATGTGGCTTAACACTCTCCATAAGACCATCTCTATGTGTACTCCACCAAGCATAACGATAAAACTTCATTCTCCACAGTACGAATCGGGCCATCTCCACTGTATTTGTTTTGCTATTGGAAAGAAAGGTTGCTCAAGGGCAATAAAAAGTATTTGATTAGATTACATCAATCAGTGATTTTTTTAAAAATAATAGACCATTGAAAGAGAAGCCACTTTTTCAGTAAAAATGGGCAGCATGACGTTGATCCTTCTAGTAGAACGTACACTGTCTGATTGAACCGAATAGTACTCTTCCCAAAAGCATTTATTTTTAACTAACGGAGAATTTCTTTCAATCTACTGTCTCTCTGTCATAAGTGCTTCTTCGAACCCTGATCGTATTTGCTCTTGAAGAGTAATAGGAACTTGCAGTTTGTCTAAATCACATGATGATGCTGATGGTACAATAGCATTGGTATCTGGTAATAAATAATCTTCTACTAATGAGGAAACTTAAGTTGATACTGGGGATAAACCAGGGTTGGAATCGGAAGGCAATTGGAATATGATAACACTTCTTTTATGGAAAGATCCTGCCGAAGTAGTTGATTATGTGTTGTGGTCTAAATTGTCCAGTGCACCACCGGTGTACAAATTAGTCCTTAATGGAAAGGGGCAGACAAGACCCTCTAATTTGTAACGTCTGCATGTCGCTGATGCTTTCTGATTTTCAATTTGCAGCACACGATGACATGTAGCAGAAATGCCTAACTTATGTACATTACTGATAATCTTTTTGGAGCCAGTAAGAGTGTGTACCTGTAAACCTACATACAGTAGGAGCGGCGGTTCATGGGACTTTTTGTGTCTTTCTTTTCGTGGTGGTAATCTTCTGTCCTTAAAATTAAAGTATATTAATTGACTTATTGTTAGGACAACTTGAGAATATGTTGTAGAAATTTATTCTACGTTAGATCCATACAGCAGTAATTGAATGAGATTCTTTAGGCTTTTTGGAACTCCCACTTTCATCCCGGCAGCTCTCCGTAAAGTATCCTGAAAATTTTTGGCACTTCCAGTTTATCATATTTCTTCTTAAACACAGTATCATTAAGTAATCATGACAAGAATAATGACTAAATAATTTAATGATAAAACATTTCTGTCAGACACCGCTTACTCTCACTAAATTGACCACTTGCACAGTCTTTCTATTGGCGTTGGGTTTGTTTTCAAGACTTATATTTCGGCTACTTCTCATCGCATATTAACGTATTGTACATCAAATTAAAGTTCTTTTTAGGATCATTCAAACGCTATAGGGTATATGTTTTCATAAAATGGACCATTTTGGAGGAAAATTCATTTATATGTAAATATGTTTTATAAAATCTTAAATATTTCTAATTTTCTCGTTTTTATTATATTTCTTTGTCTTTACTGCTGTTATAATCGATTACATTCAGGCTTTACTTATAATTTACAAAAAGAATAACCAAAATCGGATCATTGGTTACCTAGATAATGATCTTTAAAGAGAACATGCCAAAAATCCAATATGGCGGCATATTTCAAAATGGCGGCCAGAAAAGTTTGGCACCTGAACCTAAAACGAATTGAATACCGAAGTACTTTCAATCTTCCAAGTTTCATACCTGTATCCGGCCTGTCACGATCCCATCCTTAACAGGCCAGACTATTAGAACGTCAGAAGAGCGCAGTTCCTCTGCTACGTTGCCTGTGCTTCCCTCGTAGCCCTGTTCTGAACGTGGTGTGATGGTGGAATGCATATAGGCAAGGAGTAAAACAAGCGGAGGGTCTATTTTAAATTTAAAGAAATAAAAAAGGAACGAAACGATAATTTAATAATGTTCTAAATATTATTAAATATCTTAATAATATTTAGAACATTATATTGTCAAGCAACAAACAGCGCACAATAGTTGATGATTCACGTGCTCTTGTGAACTGCATAAGTTGACGCCACTGGTTAGCACCATTGTAGTTCTATAGTGTTCGTATTTTTTTTTTATTTTTATTTTATTGTAGTTAATGAACTCTTTGTAAGAAGTCTTGTATTGACTTATCGTAATTTGATTACAAATTCCAAATATGTTTTTCCCTTCATCTCTTACATTTTTAAGAAACACAAGAAGTATATTTTCTATTTGTTTATTCTTTATTTCGTTGGACATTTTTCAACTTACCCCTTTGTATTGCAATTTTCTGACATCTCGTTTATTTCGCTTTCCTTTTCAATGCCCAAAATACTGTAGCGCTCAAAAATATAAGACCACCCTTATAAAAACATGGTTACAGTCACATGTGTTACTCTATTGAAAAAGTAATTAGAATACATATTCTGAAATAGCAAGTCATTTTACATAAGGAGACACTGTATTCAATTGGTTTTGGTGGTTTCCCCGACTTTAGGGTGAGACTTTTTACTTTTGGATATAATTTGTCGATAATGAACAGTCATGCCCCGCGAGCCGAAACCAAGGACTAGTATCAAACAGAAATATGAAATACTTAAGTAAAAATATGTAACAAAATATAAAAATGTTCATTTTCTGGTCAAAAAATCTATCAGTGGGCAAATGGTTCCAACATAAATCGATTTTTCTTAAACTCCAAAATTTGTTCCAAAAATCTGATTTTTACGGGTTTTTACTAGTAGCCAATAAAGTGCCCATTTGTCGTAAAATTTCATACACGTGAAACTATTATCTACAACACAAAACTGCAGGCCAAAGCACGGGTAGTCGATGTACACTTGGGGTTTGTATGCGATAATTGTTTGATTGGAGATAGGAGCAGTGTTTCTTTCTAAATGTCGAATGGCAATTAATGTTAAATGGGGTATTACTAATTTCAGAAAAGGTGGCAAAAGTCAGAGAAAGATAGCTGACATCTTGAACATTAGTGAAGAAATGAAACAAGTGTCCGATTGTAGGGTCGCGGGAGAAAATGTTTTCTTGACAATCGTGCTGTTCGCCGGTTGGTGAAAGTGAACAGAAGAGCTATAGCAAGAGAACCACAAGAACTTTTGGGTAACAAATGTCTACAGCAACAGTAAAACGAAGGCTCGTTGAAGTTGTCAGGAGATCGCGTGTTGCTGCCCAAAGGCTACTTCTGATTGCTGCCAACCGACAACGAAAGATCACTTTTATTGGAGCGAAGAAACGTGGGAAGTCGTCGTCTTTTTTTTTCTTTTTTAAGATGAGACAAACTTTCATGTATTCTCTCATCGGCCTGTAATTGTGTGCAGAACGCCAAAAGAAAAATTTAAACCTGAATGCACGGTGCTGTACGTTCAAAAGGGAGGAGGATCGCAAATGATTTGGGGTTGTATGACTGCCAAAGAGCCCAGCGAGATAGCCATGGTGGATGGTTCTGTAAGTATGAATAGACACTTAAATTCGATGGAGTTATATGTGATACTGTCAATGACAAAATTGCTGGGAAGAGGGGGAACACTTGGTTGTACCAAGAAGATAATGAACCTTGCCATGTCCCCAGAAACGCTAAGAAGTGGTTCAACAAATGAAAATTCCTCTGTTGGAGTAGCCAGCACGATCGCAAATCATGAACCCAACTGAAAAGGTATGAGACTTGATTAACCAAGAATGAGCAAAAGGAAGATTGGATCTGTGCTGGAGGTCAGAAGAGCGATCGCTGAAATTTGGAAACACTTCATTACCAAAAAGACCTTTTGAGGAATTTGGTAAGATTAATGCCAGAGCGTGTAATGCCAGAGCGACGAACTTAGCAGGACCACTTTTAAAAATTATGAATATTTGCACATCAAACGTTTGTACTGCGTTTGTACCGGTTTGTACCGTAAAAAATTTTCGTTTGTACCGGTCTCAAATTCGAAATAATCGAAAAATAAAGTGGTCCTGCTAAGTTCACATGAACTTAGCAGGACCACTGATAAATTTCTGCAAATCTTAAGATTTTTCTGTTTAAGTCGTTTGTTCTGCGTTTGTACCGGATTGTACCGTAAAAAGAATTCGTTTGTACCGGTCTCAAATTCGAAAAAATCGAAAAATAAAGTGGTCCTGCTAAGTTCACTGAACATAGCAGGACCAGAATACAAATTTCTGCAAATCTTAAGATTTTTCTGTTTGAATCGTTTGTTCTACGTTTGTACCGGATCGTACCGTAAAAATTTTCGTTTGTGCCGGTCTCAAATTCGAAAAAATCGAAATAAAGTGGTCCTGCTAAGTTCACGTGAACTTAGCAGGACCACTGATCAATTTCTACAAATTTTATGGTTTTTCCGTACGAATCGATTGTACTGCGTTTGTACCGGATTGTACCGTAAAAATTTTTATTTGTACCGGTCTCAAATTCGAAAAAAAAAGAAAAATAAAGTGGTCCTGCTTAGTTCACGTGAACATAGCAGGACCACAGATAAATTTCTACAAATTTGATGATTTTTCTGTACGAATCGTTTGTACTGCGTTTGTACCGGATTGTACCGTAAAAATTTTCATTTGTACCGGTCTCAAATTCGAAAAAATCGAAAAATAAAGTGGTCCTGCTAAGTTCACGTGAACATAGCAAGACCACTGATAAATTTCTACAGATTTGGTGATTTTTCTGTACGAATCGTTTGTTCTACGTTTGTACCCGATTGTACCGTAAAAATTTTCGTTTGTACCGGTCTCAAATTCGAAAAAATCGAAAAATAAAGTGGTCCTGCTAAGTTCACGTGAACATAGCAGGACCAGAATACAAATTTCTGCAAATCTTAAGATTTTTCTGTTTGAATCGTTTGTTCTACGTTTGTACCGGATTGTATCGTAAAAATTTTCGTTTGTACCGGTCTCAAATTCCAAAGAAATCGAAAAATAAAGTGGTCCTGCTAAGTTCACGTGAACTTAGCAGGACCACTGATCAATTTCTACAAATTTTATGATTTTTCCGTACGAATCGATTGTACTGCGTTTGTACCGGGTTGTACCGTAAAAAATTTCGTTTGTACCGGTCTCAAATTCGAAAAAAACGAAAAATAAAGTGGTCCTGCTAAGTTCATGTGATTTTATTTTTCGATTTTTTCGAATTTGAGACCGGTACAAACGAAAATTTTTACGGTACAAACCGGTACAAACGCAGTACAAACTTTTGGTGTGCAAATATTCATAATTTTCAAAAGTGCTCCTGCTAAGTTCACACTCGTGTTAGAGCGCTATATAACGGGAAAGGCGGGCCCATAAAGTACTAATAATGCACGTAAACAAAAATTAATACCTTCGTCAGCTATAAACATTATGAATAACAATAAAAATAGTGGAAACGTATTTTTAAACCTTGTGAAGAGGTATAAAATTAATGTCTTCACTACATCATTTTCAACATAAGAAATGTTGCATGGAAACCAAGTTTATTTTTGTTTTTGTCATCCTTGTTCAAAAGTATAATTGTATATTTTTGTTTAAGATGAACGTGTATCTTCATCTAAGAAGACAAGAGTTTGCTCGTTTTCGGCAAATTATCTGAAAAAAAAAAATAAATAAATAAAATCGAGGAAACCACCAAAAACAATTCAAAACAGTGTTTTCTTATGTAAAGTGACTTGTTCTTTCCGAATATGTAATTATATTTTCAATAAAATAACAAATGTTACTGTAACGGTAAACAACCATGTTTTTATATGGGTAGTCTTATATTTTTGAGCGCTACAGTACACTGTTTATTCTTTCTGTCTTTTGTTTACTATTTTCTGTTTATACAACTTATCAACGTCCTTAATTTCTATATTATCATAGTAGCTTTCCCTTGCTACTTTGTATTTCTAATGTAATTGTGTCTGTATACGATATTCTAACTTCTTCTTTCTTTTAAATTCTTTCTGTCTCCTTTACATCTCTGTAGATTTCTAGTTCAATTTTATAGATCTCTTTTACATTCCTCAGTGCAACTTTGTTTCCATGCTTTTTTTTCCTGGGCCGCGGTGGCTCACTGATAGAGTGTTCACCTCTGGTGCATGGGGTCCCTGGTTCGATCCCAGCTTCCGCCAAGTGAAATTTGTGGTGGACAAACACCGTGTTCGTGGGTTTCCTTGGTGTTCTCCCGTTTCCTTCCACTTTCTTCATTCCACCATTTCATTAATTTCTCATCAGCACCGTTTCCTTTAGCTTAACTGGCATAACCGTGGGACATAAAACTCTAAAGATTTCCATGCTTTTCTTTCCCTACTTTTCTACATTCTCTTCTTAATCCATACTCCCAATCCATGTGTCTTGGCAAGGTATGAATTTGGGTGTCTGAATCTCTCATGATGAAATTTTTCACATGTTGTTTTCACATTATGCCATTACACAGTTATCACCTAAACCTGCACCACTAAAAAATATTAATTTGAGCAAGTAAATAAAACAAGGAAAAATGACAGAGAAGAAATTCGTATATAGTTCTCCAATTAATCATAAGTCCTCCTCGCTGATCTAGTGACTACAGTACCGCGTATGCGTTTGGTGTAGATAGCCCCAGGTTCGATTCCCTGTGGGTAAGCACAAAGAATACTTTCGCATTTATACACTGTCTTTATAATTCGAAATTTTTAATGTAAAGGACACAACCAAGATACATTAAACTAAAATTTAATTTCATTTTTTATTAATCTTATTTACTTTTATCCAGCTTACTAACATTACTTATTTATTTAGTTAAGTTGCCGTTAATAATTCTATCTGATTTAATTTTTAATAGAGGTAATTCCATCTACTTCAAATTGCAATAAGAGAACTTTAGATGTATGAAATGGCCAATTTACTACTACTTCTACCACAACATGCGATGAGAGCGCCTAATATTTTAAAAGTAGCGAGTCTACTACTATTTTGGCCAGAACTTCCAACTTGCCAGAAGAGCACTTTAAAGTTTAGAAGTAGCCAGTCTACTACTACTTCAGCCACAACTTGTGACAGTCAGACTATTACTACTTCTGCCATTCTGCCAAAATTAGCGATGAGAGCAGTTTATATTTAGAGAGAAAGTCAGTCTACTACCACTTCTGCCACAACTTGCAATGAGAGCACTTTAAATTTTGGAAGAAAGGAGTCTACTACCACTTCCGCCACAACTTGCGATAAGAACACTTTAAATTTTAGAAGTAGCCAGTCTACTAGCACTTCTGCCACAACTAGCGATAAGAGCACTTTAAATTTTGGAAGGAGCCAGTCTACTACCACTTCTGCCACAACAAGCTATAAGAGGACTTTAAATTTTAGAAGGAGCAAGTCTAATACTACTTCTGCCACAACTAGCGATAAGAGCACTTTAAATTTTGGAAGGAGCAAGTCTACTACCACTTCTGCCACAACTAGCGATAAGAGCACTTTAAATTTTAGAAGTAGTCAGCCTACTACCACTTCTGCAACAACTTGCGATAAGAGCACTTTAAATTTTGGAAGGAGCAATTCTACTACCACTTCTGCCACAACTAGCGATAAGAGCACTTTAAATTTTAGAAGTAGTCAGTCTACTACCACTTCTGCTACAACTAGCGTTGAGAGCACTTTAAATATTGGAAGGAGCCAGTCTACTACCACTTCAGCCACAACTAGCGATAAGAGCACTTTAAATTTTGGAAGGAGCCAGTCTACTACCACTTCTGCCACAACTAGCGTTAAAAGCACTTTAAATTTTGGAAGGAGCCAGTCTACTACCACTTCTGCCACAACTAGCGTTAAGAGCACTTTAAATTTTGGAAGGAGCCAGTCTACTACCACTTCTGCCACAACTAGCGTTAAGAGCACTTTAAATTTTGGAAGGAGCTTGTCTACTACCACTTCTGCCACAACTAGCGTAAAGAGCACTTTAAATTTTAGAAGTAGCCAGTCTACTACCACTTCTGCCACAACTAGCGATAAGAGCACTTTAAATTTTGGAAGGAGCCAGTCTACTACCACTTCTGCCACAACTAGCGTTAAGAGCACTTTAAATATTGGAAGGAGCTTGTCTACTACCACTTCTGCCACAACTAGCGTTAAGAGCACTTTAAATTTTGGAAGGAGCCAGTCTACTACCACTTCTGCCACAACTAGCGTAAAGAGCACTTTAAATTTTGGAAGGAGCTTGTCTACTACCACTTCTGCCACAACTAGCGTAAAGAGCACTTTAAATTTTAGAAGTAGCCAGTCTACTACCACTTCTGCCACAACTAGCGATAAGAGCACTTTAAATTTTGGAAGGAGCCAGTCTACTACCACTTCTGCCACAACTAGCGTTAAGAGCACTTTAAATATTGGAAGGAGCCAGTCTACTACCACTTCTGGCACAACTAGCGTTAAGAGCACTTTAAATTTTGGAAGGAGCTTGTCTACTACCACTTCCGCCACAACTAGCGTAAAGAGCACTTTAAATTTTAGAAGTAGCCAGTCTACTAGCACTTCTGCCACAACTAGCGATAAGAGCACTTTAAATTTTGGAAGTAGCCAGTCTACTACCACTTCAGCCACAACTAGCGATAAGAGCACTTTAAATTTTGGAAGGAGCTAGTCTACTACCACTTCTGCCACAACTAGCGTTAAGAGCACTTTAAATATTGGAAGGAGCCAGTCTACTACCACTTCTGCCACAACTAGCGTTAAGAGGACTTTAAATTTTGGAAGGAGCCAGTCTACTACTACTTCTGCCACAACTAGCGATAAGAGCACTTTAAATTTTAGAAGTATGTCAGTCTACTACTACTTCTGCCACAACTAGCGATAAGAGCACTTTAAATTTTGGAAGGAGTCAATCTACTATCACTTCTGCCACAACTAGCGATAAGAGCACTTTAAATTTTAGAAGTAGCGAGTCTACTACCACTTCTGCCACAACTAGCGTTAAGAGCACTTTAAATATTGGAAGGAGCCAGTCTACTACCACTTCTGCCACAACTAGCGTTAAAAGCACTTTAAATTTTGGAAGGAGCCAGTCTACTACCACTTCTGCCACAACTAGCGTAAAGAGCACTTTAAATTTTGGAAGGAGCCAGTCTACTACTACTTCTGCCACAACTAGCGATAAGAGCACTTTGAATTTTGGAAGGAGCCAGCCTACTACCACTTCTGCCACAACTTGCGATAGACCACTTTAAATTTCAGAAGTAGTCTGCTAGCACTTCTGCCACAATTTGCGATAAGAGCACTTTAAATTTTGGAAGGAGCAAGTGTACTACCACTTCTACCACAACTTCTAATAAGAACGCTTTAAATGCCCAAGTTATTCTAGTGAACTACTACTACTATTGCTAAGAGTGCCGTTATTTTCATTAAGGTGTAAATAGTTGGGACATATAACCTACATGGCCGTAACAATGGTAAAAGAAGTCGTATACGGTATGGAGTGATGTCTAAATATGTATGAATCAATCCGTGTATCATATCTCAATCTTAATCCTTCTTGTCACTCATAAAGGAAGGAAGATATGAAATAAAAACTCTGTACTGTGTGTAAGAATGCCATTAATATATATTGAAGGATATGAGGGAAACGGAAGGATTAGCCCTGCTTTATAGTATGTGGAGGTAGATTTAGCTATGTCTGTACAAATGAAATGTAATCCTATGGTTGTCTAATTTTTGAAGAGAAAAGAAAAAAATATTTTGCTTTAATTAAATTAGTGAACCCACTTAATTCCCAACATAAAGTTTTTGTTGCTGGAGTTCATGTATTCGACTGATATTTCAATAAAATTAGTTAAAACATATAAATTGTGTTTTTGTTAAAGTCGATAGGCTGTCAATGATTTAAATTTGTAAATATATTCAATGTTTTCGAATGTTAATCCGTTGTAGTGCTCTTTGAGTGTTATGCTTGAGAAGGCTTCAAAAATTTCGAAATCGATTTATTGGGGAATGAAATCCAAAGTACCACCTTGAAACTAGGGTTAAAATCACTTTAAATTTATAAGTCTATACACAGTCTTTTACTGACTCGTATTTATAGCAAATATCCCATTTTTTTGTATCCGTCATTATATCTTTATTTGTTATTAAGCATTAAGACGTGCTTGAAGTATTAGAGAAAATTATCAAGTCATTCTTTGCCAAATTATTTGCAACTCACTCTCGTTTTATATTGAAAAATAAATCTAATAAGCTCCACAAATATTTGCTACGACTACTTGCGAAATCACCTCCCATCTGGTTTTATAAATTTAATGAAATAGGTGGTTTCGTCTTGAATAATATTTTATGAAAGTATGCACGGTCATCGCCTCTGGTACCGTTAGAAAAAATCAGTGACTCTTCGGAGTCAAATGACCAACACATGTGCTTTGTGCACACATGGTCCTTCATTCGATCTTCGATGAGGGTAATAGGCCTAACTGTCAAATTAGAAACTGATCACCACTTCCAGATCTCACTTTAACAATGGATCTCGTTTCACATAACCTCGTTACTAAAATGGCTGTACCTCTTTTCCGCTAATCTATTGTTCAAAAAGCAATGGGATCTTGGAGGTACAAGAGACAGTAGTGAGTGAAATTAAGACGTTAGTGATTGACCATATGGGACTAATTGACGTGGAAGGTGTGGATAATTCTGGCGGTGACTGTGAGCAGAAATATAACATTGGCGCAGCAGAATCAACCGCCACGAGAGCAGAAGAGAGCAGCACGCAACAAAGCAGCAGTTTCTCAACGACAGCAAGAACAAAAGGTTTAGGATAGGGACATACATGTAGAACGTACGTACTATGTGAAAGGGAGGAAAATTAGAAAATCTTAAAGAAGAAATGAAACAAAATAATGTAGATTTGGTATGAGTTTGTGAAGTTAGATAGGAAGATAATGAGATGTTGAATAGCGAAGGTTATAAAATGTTTTACTCAGGTAATAAAAAGAGCGGTAACAATGGCGTAGGAATAATTCTTGGAAAACGCTTAAAGGTAGTGAGAGTAGAATTTATTGATGATAGAGTTATGATGTTAAGATTTAAAGGGGAAACGAAGGAACGGTGGTGATACAGATGAACGTACCGACGATATATGCAAGAGAAGAAGTAGAGGAAAATTATGAGAAAACAGAAGAAATTATAGACAGGGAGAAAAGGAGTGCATGCGTAATTGTAATGGGAGATTTCAATGCAGTTGTGGGAGAAAAACAGGAAGGTAGTATCGTAGGCAAATATGGTTTAGGAGAAAGAAATGAAAGGGGAGAGGGACTAGTGAATTTCTGTACACAGAATTCACTAGTAATTGGGAATAATTGGTTCAATCAGCACAAAAAAGAAAATATATCTTAAAATCACCAATAGACGGCCGAGGATATAAGATAGACTATGTTGTGATTCAGGTCAGATATCGGAATAGCTTGAAGAACGTGAAGACCCTTGCCGGGGCCGACATTTTCTCTGATCGGAATCGTATGCTGGCCGAAGTAGATATTCAACTGAAAAATGTAGGCACAAGAAAAGCAGGCAATAAAGTGCTGAATACTGAAAAGTTGAAAAATGAAAAAGTAAGAGCTCTTTTCATTGTAAACTTCGAAGAGAAGTATTCAAACGAGGAAAGAATAGACGCAGGTAGTAACGGACGGCAGGGACATAGTAAACTTTGCATACAGCAGGCTGCAAAAGAAGTAGTAGGTTACCACAAATACAAAATGGTTAAGAAACCATGGGTTACAGAACAGATGTTGCAGAAAATGAGGGAAAGGAAGACGTGGAAACAGGTTGATACAGGAGAAAGAAGAAAGATGTACATGGAGTTACGAAGGATGTACAACGAGTTACGAAGGGAAACAGACAGAGCAAGGGAAAAGTTTTACAAAATAAAATTCCGTGGGTTATTATATGATGACCGAGATAACTTGAAGCTAAAGGAAATAAAAAATTCTAGTTATCAGTTTTTCGAGAAATCAAGGTTCGAGTTATCAAAGTGGCCACAACAAAAATTCGAGATACCGAAGTTCCGCTTTCCTCATGAAAAGTGACCATATAATCTCTATAACTCGAAGTTTTATTCATTCAACGTCTCTAACTTAAAGTTGTGAAAGTTCTTTACATTAAATAAAGTGATTAGTAAAAAAATACTAGACACGAGTAAATCACAATTACTTGTACACATTAGCAACAATGAGAGGACTAGCAACAGCGACAATTACATGAAAGCATAGAGCTATAGCTTCGAGTTTTCGAGGTCAAATGAAGATAAATTCAACTTATAGAGGTACAATTTGACTCGTTGAGGTTCGTAGGTACGAAAGTTCGAGTAACCAAGGTTTCAAAATGTGATTATAAAATCCTAAATACTTGACCGTATAACTTTTATACTTTAGCAATAAACTTCATCACAATATTCACATGAATTCTGAGGAAAACGTGGAAGAATGCTTCATACGAAATCACTTCAAACCTCCGCTTACTCAGAAAATACGAGGGTCGTCCGGAAAGTAAAGTACGTTTTTGCATGGATAAATAAAAACAAAAGGTATCAGCACAAAACTTTATTTACAAACCCACAGGACTTTGCTCTACTTTTCTTTGTAATCGCCATAGTTATCAAGACATTTGTTATAACGTGGGACCAGTCTTTCAATGCTAATATTATACTCATCTGTTACCAAAGATTTGAGCCAGGCTGAGACTGTTTGTTTGAGTTTCTCATCGTTTGCGAACTGTTTTGTACACAAAAATTCCTTAAATTTCGGGAATAAGTGGAAATCATTGGCACCAAAGTCAGGGCTGTAAGCAGGATGAGCGAAGATTTTTCACTTTAGACGTTGAAGTTCCTGTTGGCCCATTTCATTTCAAATCGCACACGTGATAGCCAAATGTGTACCATGACCATTTTGATTTCTTCTGAAAAAAATATATATATTGAAGATGGACATGGCCAAAATACAGAAACAAAATAGTTTTTGGTCTCTGACCCAGATAGTACAAAAAATTGCAGCAAATTTTTAAAAATTTGTGAAGGCAAGCAAAAAAGTAAGCGGAAAAACTTACTTTGCAAACGGAAAGTTTGTTGAAAATTTGCTGCAAATAACGAAGTTGGCAGCAGATGAACTTTCGAAAAGTTTGCATGGCAAACGAAAATGTTTGCAAAGGCAAATGAAACGTTTGCCATGGCAAAGATGAAATATTTGCATATAGTTTTCAGCAAACGTAATTTGCCAGAAAAAGCAAACTTTCTTTGAAATTTTGCTGAAAACATCCACGAAAATTTGCGAAAAGTGTACCAAAATTTGCAGCAAATTTGTTGAAAACTTTATAATATTTGCAGAAAAAGTTTGCTTTATATTTGCAATGTACATTTGCAGCAAACGTACATTGCAAATATACAGCAAATTCATATTGCAATTATGAAGCAAACTTGCATTGTATACCTTTCTACATTTATTTATTTTGTAGTAGATTTTTCTGCAATTTGCAATGTACGTTTGGCAGAAAATTTTGAAAGTTAAAATTATGTAGGGAAATTCTGTAACCTGCATAAGAAGTCAGATCATATTACAGCTCCTTAAGGTGAAGAGAATACAAAATCACAAAATATCACAATTTTTCTTTCGCATTTAATTAAAGCATCAATCTACGTAATGTTTAAATATATTTTATGTTTCAGTGATATTTTTACATGTTACAATTAATGGCTGTTAGAAAGTAGCCGGAATAAGCTTTGTTACGCGTTTTATGTGCTTTAAAGTAGGTTCCAAACCTCAAGCAGCTATAATAATATGAGTAACATGAGTTTCGTCATTTTTCTACATAAACTTTACATTAGAAATTTCTAGCTAACAGTGCTTTGCAAATTGCATATTATACACCACAAAAAGTAACCGCAAAAAGATATACAAATTTTCCAGAAAGAAAATATGTGAGTCATTCTATGCTTCCAAAGTAAGTATGCAGCATGCTTGCAATGCAATGGAGAATCAGCAGAATTTTAAGTTTACAAAGTGTTTAAATTCCACGTGTGCATGGAAATAACAATCAATTTTTGTCTGAACAAACTTCAATCACGTCGATGCAAAACATTTTTATTATACTTGCATTCACTGCAAAGGTATATAAAAATGAATATGTGACAAATAAGCGATAACATTAAAAAAACCCTCTGCTGCTGTACTGCTGATCTTGATTAGTACCTATGATTCTAGGATTGCTGAAGAAAAACATGGAGTTAAAGCTATTATATAATAGATTTATTACACATGAAGAAAAAAAGATTTCGTAATTACACTATATCAAAGTTATAACACTGTATCAGAATGAAGTCCAAATTGTATCAAGTAACACTTTCACTTTGTAATATGTCTATATAAACAATTAAAATGTATGATTTTCTTCAGAAAAATGTTTCAATCCAATACAAATCTTGTCTACACACAAAGTACTCAATATTTCATAGAGTTTTCTGTTTTTATAATTTGAAAATCCCAAACTAAAAATAGTAATACAAAAAATGACAAAAGAAATGTAAACCTGAACACTCACGATGTTTCTTACATATAAGAGCACTATCATTCTTTATATTGCGTCTCACAATTATTCTTCTGTTCTGGTTTCTTGTTGACTTTCATTGTCCTCTTAAGGGTGTGTGCTGCTTCGACGTTCTCTGAAATGAAAACTCAACGTTAAATGTGTTTGTATTTATACGAGGCGCATGCAGAAAGTAAGTTTCCCTCGCGTCCCATAGCTAGGAAACCGCATGTTGCGCGAAGCGACTGCGTGTACGTGAAAGAGTAAGGTTCTAACATGGCGCATGCGCAGCAGATCTTCCCTAATTCTATCAGTTGCGTCGTGGCAGTGATTGAAGATTGGCATTCCTATTCCAGCTCCCGCCGCGTGTGAAGTGCGAGCAGTGATAAAGTTTTTGAATGCACAGGGCATAGCACCAATCGAAATCCATCGTCAGCTGTGCCTGTTCCATGGACCTAACGGCATGAGTAAGCAGTTCCTACAGATTTTCCGCTCCTTATTGCACACCACTGTCACGGTGTGCCAGTTGATAAAGAAGTTTTGTGTTAAAGCAACTTACCCTAGAGCACAAAGCAAGGCGCACAGGGTCAGCATTGACATTTTTGACGATACAGCTGACGATGGATTTCAATCGGTGCTATGCCCTGTACATTCATAAACTTTATCACTGCTCGCACTTCACACGCGGCGGGAGCTGGAATAGGAACGCCAATCTTCAATCACTGCCACGACACTACTGAGAGAATTAGGGAAGTTCTGCTGGCGTATGCGCCATTTTAGAACCTTACTCTCTCACGTGCACGCAGTTGCTTCGCGCAACATACTGTTTCCTAGCTAGGGATGTAAAATACCTGGGTATTTATTTCAGCGGGTAAATACCCTGGGTAAATACCCGGGTATTTACCCAAAATGGGTATTTTAGTGGGTATTTTATGTTTCAATTAGCAATAAATGGATTTTATTGTTGTCAATGAAAAATATAATGGTCATTTGTATCACCTGCAAGAGGAGCACTAAATAACCATCTAATTAATCATTTTTCTAGTAATTAAAGAATGAATTTGATATTTATTAAGTAATACAGTCGGATATCTTACCTACTCACCATAATTTTCTTTCTACTTACATTAAATTTCATTCTATTACCCTTGGAGGAAAATAATTATCCATTCTACCCTGTGAATTCTTACCTTGGTGTGCCCCTGAGGCGTCCAATCAACTACGCGTTAGAATTTGGTAATGGATCAAACCAACACGAAAATTTAAAATTTATGACACAACGTAACGATGACTAAATAAAGTGAAGTCAGTTGTCACCAAACCAGTCATACACTATTATTAAGTATTCTGCCTACCAGCAGCTCCTGATATTAATGACATGGAATTTAAGTTCTACCTTAGGTTCGCCTCTCATGAAACTATCTCCATTTTTCTCAATCTGGCTCATCTTCTTTTATCTTACAATACATTCTCCAGTTTTTCAAATCACCGATGAACACACTAACTAAAGTATTAAAGTAACAGCAGGATCTCTATTACTAAAGAAATAAGTTTTCTTTTGGTTTATCAAATTTATTAATGGTGGAAAATGAATTATTAATAATTGTTTTCCTATTTTAAATATCTAAAGTTTACAACAATTTTATTATACATATATATTGTTAACATTACCTTAATTTTTTTGAATAGTAATGATGAAAACAACCTTTTTAATAATTAAAAAAACTGAATTGATATTACGGATACGGCTGGTTACTTTCTTCACACAAAATTATGTTATTTTTGGTATTTTATCTATAGACAATGAGATGTACTGAATGGTAGAGTATACAAAAAATTGGACTAATAAGTTTAAGTTTTACACCTGGGTTACGGAATTAATATATTAATCTGTTTAAGAAACTACACTGTAACAACGAAGTTGTTGATGTAGTTATATCATAGTAAAGAAACTCGACTTTACTAACTAATAACCTTGAAAATACTTAGAAACTTTTAAAAAATTACACATTTACCGATTACGGAAGTTGCAGAATAATCAAGGTAATTAAATGTAATAAATTGGTTGATTAAATCATTTACCAAATATGCGAAGTTGTTGAAAGAAAATTATCCATAAAATACGGAATAACATCTCATAAAACACTTAAGTAACTAATTCCTGATTTTTAGAAGCGTTCACTAAATGGAGTTTAACACTAAGAATAATGGTTTGTGACACTAAGAATAATGGTTTGTGAAAGAATTTGTTGGAATAGCATGTTTAAAATATTAATGTGATAAACAACATTAAGCTGTATTGTAACTCAGTAATATTTATACTTTAAATTATTCAATATAGAACAGCAATTAACCTGTACAATATTTGGAGTACTATAAAACGACCACAAATTTTACCGTCCTACTCAGAATCAACCGTAAGATCAGAGTCGGAATCATCACATAATTCTTCAATATCAACATCACTATTACTCACTTCTTCATTTCCTTCTGTCACCCATTTCTCTGTATCCTCTTCCAATGTCTCTGGTGTTTTGTTCTGTTCCATGGCAGCCGGTGGTGATGATCCTTGTCCTGAGTGTTGCATCCGTGAAACTTCAGGCAATCTCTTATTTAAATTCTTACAGTTATAAGAAGGATATGTTAGTTTTCCTGTCCTCTCCAATGATAAACGATTTATTGTTTTACTAACTGTAGAGAGAATTCTTTCTGTGCCAGCAGATGTAACCAGAGCACAACGGATTCGAATGCCGACATCAGTTAATTCAGTGATGTCTCGAAACCCTCTCCACCAAAGTAGTGAGCTCATATGTTCCACTCCGTCCCATGAAAACATCCTTGCCCAATTTCCTTCCCTGTCCCTATAGTCAGTCAAATGAGATCTCAGTAAAACAGAATTCAATCCCATTTGTTTTCCAACTTCACAAACGAAGTTTACTCCATCCAGCAATCCTTCAGCGGTCAATTTGCAGCCGTGAAAAGTGGGATTGAGGAGATCTGCAGCCAGATGAATTGGACCCAAGCCGGGTTCACTTCTTTGTTTAAATTTTTCCGTCATCGATTGCTCTTCTGTTTTCGAAAGGATTGATGGTGGTAACTGTTCTGTCAGAGTTGGATGAAGATTCTGGAATTTTGAGTGCAAAGTGTATCTGATACTCATTTTACTCGAAGCAATTAATCAAATCCACTATAGGTTTCAAAATGGCTACAAGGTTTTCAGTACAAATCCAGAATACATCATCAAGAAGTATTTTCTTGATTTCTGAAGATAATGACGATTCCTCACTCACGCGAGCGTCTGAAGCCCGGTTTTATTGACAAACACACTTTGGAGGCATTGTAAATGGTTTCCTCATCTTGTTTTTTCAGGCAACTTTAACGAAATTATAATCCTTTTCTTCCTTGAGTTTTGTGTAAATAGTGCTTGCACAATCATAGTGATGGCTAGTGATGGCTATGTTTGATTGTTTTAACAACGTCAATTACATCCCAGTAATGTCTTTACCGATGGAAATCCGATGATGTCAGAACAAAGCAAATGGAGAAGATGAACAAGACAACTCAAAGATACTATACTAGGATACTTCTGTTTTACTAATTTAAAAGCTGCTCTCATGTTGGACGAGTTGTCTTCTATGATTATTAAAATTTTTTCAGGGTTATGTTTTTACAGAACATTCATAATCTCTTCAGACAAGTAATGTGCATCGTGTTTATTTTCTTTCGACAACGCGAAATCAACAAAAACAGGTCAGGCTTTAAAATGACGAAATAACTGACAGATTCATTTCTTAAGTTACTCCAACCGTCACACTGTAAATATAGATTTCTTGATTCCTCTAACTTCATTTTAACTTCCCCTTACATTTGACTGTGTTGAGCATCCCAGTAACTCGTAGCCAGGCGATATCTTGATGGGAGGGAATACGAAGGACGAATTTTCTTTTTAAAAAATTCAATCCACAAAGGGTGATCAACAAGTGACAGAGGACACCCACTAACGAAGATCGCTTTGGCAATGCTTTCCTTCAACGCTTCCTGTAAGACTTCATTAAGATTCCATACGTCGGCATTTAAGAAACATCAATATTAAGATTCTATCAAAAATCCGAAATAGTAACATTGAACCTAAGAAGCCATAAAAAGTTAAGAAAAGCCTGTATATTTGATGGAAATTGATGTAATTTTTTCGTATAATAAATGCGACTATGCCTACTATATCAAACTCACTTTCTCCTTTCATTAAAATTACTCCAAAATGTTCGAAACTAGTAGACATAAGATACTATCTTTTCTTGATTAACTTGAACCTCTATAATGTTCGACTCGGAAAGATTTTGATAATTTTGGTCATCTTTATTCAATTAGTTGTAGCCTCTGATATGTAATGCTTTAGATAGATAATCCAGCTTTCGTTTATCTTTTATTCGTATGACGGTTGTCTGAGTTGTCTGTGAAACATTTCTGAGAATTTTAAAATTTCAAAATTGTACATTTCGGGAAAAAATGTTGGATTGAAGGAGTCTCAAAACATGTGTTCTCAAATGAAAATACACAATAACTTGATAGGATTCTTGAGAATCGGCGGCGTATCGCAGACTTTATATTTAAAACTGGGGCTGTCTCCCAAGGATTTAACAAAGAAGGTTTATATACGATTTCTGCGTTTGGACAACCTAAGGCTTGAAGTCATACTACGATTTCTTAATTGTTTAAGTCTTGGCGAAACTAATCCAAGTTTAAAAGGCGTTCACACCTTGGTGAAGAAAGGGCATAGGTGGATAAGTATAGTAAAATAGCCCGAGATCAACCTTGAGACGACAAGAGGGTGGTAATGTAGGTACCCAGGAGACATTAATTTATCATGTTTCAACTCTGACTCTGATCTGTTCGTGAGCAATGACGTAAAGTCGGAAAAGTTAATTATTTCACAAGATTGGCTTGATCGATGTTGCTCAAACTTAGATGCATGTATAGGTGTACACGAGGGCTTCGTCTGAAAATTGTAATAGCTCATCCGCATCATTTCCCCCTTTCAAACCACTCGATTCAATATTTTGATATCTTTACCTATGAAGTTCTTCGAGAAAAATATAAAAAAAAAATAGATTTTAGATGTCGTTGTAACCTAGAATAACATATAATATCCAAAATTGTATCGCGGGTGAGCCATGGTCAAAATTGCCTGCAAACACGCACTGCACATGAACGGGGTCAATTGGTTATTATTTTGCATATTTATAGTGAATGAATGAGAAAACACGCTCCTCGGACCCCAAAATATTAGAAAAGTCACCGGTATGGTTAACAATTCTTAAAACTTCAAAATAATTGAACTTCCGGAAAATACCCATTTTTTGGGTAGGTAAATACAAAAGGGGTAAATACCCGGGTAAATACCCATTTTTTATTTACCTACCCACTGGGTATTTACCCGATCCATATCTCTATTCCTAGCTATGGACGCGTGGGAAACTTACTTTCTGGATTCGCCTCGTAGCTAGCTGAACATACCTGCTTCGCTGCGACAGACAACAATTGAGCCCCTTCCATCACTTCCTCCGAGTTCCGTTAAAGGCGACTGATTTTAGTAGGGTCCAAATTATTGTGGTGTGATATGTAAAACAAGAACTGTGGTGGAACATTCACCGAAAAAGTAATGGTTGCAAAGACTTTCATATGTTTGTTCTCGTAGAAGAATTAAGTTAAGCTAAATTACCTTAATTAGATGAGTAACTGAGCAAGTGAACATATTTAACGTTTAAGTTTAAGTATTAAATTCCGGGTTGTGGAGCCAGGACTAGTAAATATTTGGAAGATTTAGAGGAGAAATTAAGTAGCAAAATATTTTGCATTGCACTTGGAGTGGAGGATCCAGTGGAAGTAGCTAGTTTTCATACAAAAACGGTGTAAATTGGAACTATTTCTTAGTCGCGTACGCGTAATAATGTTGTAAATCAACATGAAAGAAGTAGTGATGCTTTTACTTGATACTAGATGCGTATAGCATTTTACTTACATTGAGAAAAATTCGTTCTCCGGACAGTGGTATATTGTACAAATATACGGAATCCTCTTGCTTACTACAAAAATCAGAACGGAGCATACGTTATCCGTATGCTACATAGGCACTGCCCTTAGGTGTTACATCATGCCGTTGCAGGATGTCTGATGTCTAACAGTCTTCCTTATATCACATATATATATGTATGATACCTTCGTCAGCTATATGTTATATACGTCCATTTGTAGGTGAGATCCTGACCGCCTATATTGTTTTATACGGAAAGTATGTATAGATGGAACACTTATACAGAAAGTATTATAAAATATGCGTTTTCAGTTATACGCTTGCTGTACGTTAAGCCCAAAAACTACAGGATTTAGAAATGTAACATACGATATCACGTATGCCACATACATTATTTTCTCAGTGTAGCTTTGAATAACATTATAGTATTTTTTTTTAGCTGTTTTGGTATGTGTCTTCTTGGTATAGTGTGCAGGTGGTTCATTTATATAAAACGAGTTTAATTTAAGATTTTTTTAAAACAAGAACTTAGTATAAATATTAAAAAAAATACAACTGTAATTGCAAACAAGGGAATTACTTCAAAGTTACCCGTCCACCCAATTTTCAACAAAACCATAATAAAATCTACAATCATCAATTTCTGCTTAAACTTTACTCATTTTATGTTCTGTTACGTTACTTCGAGGGTATGAGTACGGGGCAGGAACCACAATTACATATGGAAGTCCATTATTAACCTAAAGGGGAGACTGGCGGGTCGCGCGGAGCACGGTTGTGGGTAGTTAATGGGGGGTGTGGAGTTGAGAGGGAAGAACGAGCGAAGCGAGAAGCCGAAGTAAAATGGGATAACGCACTACTAGGTTACTTAGGTTAGGTTATGTCTACTTCGCACTTACCTTAGTACGTACTTAGGTTTGTAGAGGTCTCCTATCCTATCTCAAGCAGAAACTCGTGAACGATTGTTGGTGGTCTTTGTTCTTTCATTCATTAAGCCATGAATATTCAAAAGATTAATCTCATTATCAACATCATGTTTTACAAATGTTAGTACTGTCAATTCACATCCAGCGCAAAGACCCTGTACACTTGCAGGCATGTTTAGTCGAAAATTGTCCACAATCCAACCGTCTTGAACCTAGAGACAAGTAGTTCCCTCTACTTGCGAATTAGTCCCGTCTTTATAACCGCTTATCAAAAGATATTACACATAAATTACGCTTAACTTACATGTTATCAAGCACACAAGCAATCAAATTATCAATTTCTTGAACGTAAATTTTCAAAATTTTGATAAAAATGGACGGGCAACTTCGCAAGTTAACCTTAAACAAGATCCTAAGTAAAGTTGAATTTCCTTATTTCACAGTAGATCCTCTCTCGTTCCTGATCTTAATGTTAGTATTACATGTGGGACTATTAAAACATTTATATTTTAATTCTAATTCGTGTAGTTAGTAATACCCATTTAATAAAATTCACGTTTTTTTTAAATGTAGATTACAGAATGCTAACTTAATGTGTGTGTGTAGAGAGGGGATAATAGAATTAAGTAGAAGCAAAATACTTAAACATTCAAGAGCAGATATGATAAATTGCTGATGTTACTATTTGATGAACAATAATATGGTTGGCTCACCCCCCCCTAACTTCTACTGGGCCCCCTCTACATTTTTGGGCTGGCTACGAGCCTGCTGAGGAGTCGACGAAACAAGGTCCCGGAATCCAGTTGATTCTTATGGGAAGAAAGTTCCAGAGAATTGAACGCAGCTATCATTCGTTCCTATCCATTGTATTGAACCCTGAATTATTGGGTATAAGCCGGAAACTGCGTCTAATTTGAATCAGTTATCTGTTACTTCATCAAGCAAGGTAAACCGACACCTATCTAGTTTGTTATATAGTGTTCGTAACTTTTTTTACTACTCCGAAAAATGTGTTATAGCTCGTGCTTTGGATTGTTAATGTCAGTTATAAAGGTAAGCAAGAAAGGTCTGTCGCTTTGTCACTATGTAAT
Source organism: Thermobia domestica (assembly GCF_964235325.1). Taxonomy (NCBI): domain Eukaryota; kingdom Metazoa; phylum Arthropoda; class Insecta; order Zygentoma; family Lepismatidae; genus Thermobia; species Thermobia domestica. Next base: position 80,513,483 of record NC_137463.1, read on the forward strand.
GCTCCACTAAAGTTAATTTGTACAGTTGTTATGTCAGCATCATTCAGTATTGTATGTTGATATTCTAGTTTATTTTATTTACTTTCATGTTTTAACTATTTAATTTTATTTTAATTTATACCAAGGAGTTAGCTTTTCTCTTAATAATTTTGTTTGAAAATTTGGTTGATTCGTGTATAACCACTGCACCTGAATAAGAAGAAGAAGAAGAAATATATAATATAATTTATATACTCGAAAGGTTCCAGTAAATGAAAAAGTGTAATAATTTCATGAAAGTTTAAATATATGGAATAATATCCGTATTTCAGTGGTTTTTCGTTTAACAAAGAAAAAAAAAGATACCAGAACTAAATACTAATTTTTATAGTATTCTTCAAAGAGCTTCGTAAGTAAAAATAATATAAATCTAAGCAGCTACACAAGCAAGGAGTACAGCAAGGAGATCCTTTAGGTCCAGCATTATTCGCAATAACTTTACAGTCCATAGTCAATAACATACACACAGATTTGAATGTTTGGTACTTAGATGATGGAACCATAGCTGGAGATCCGGATACCGTATTAAATACATTAAAAGTGATCTATACACAGGGAATTACAGTTGGTCTACATCTCAATTTTTCGAAATGTGAAGTTAGCTTTCTTGGAACAACGAAAGAGCATATGCACATACTCCTCACATCATACAATGAGGTAGCTCCGGGCATTCAATTAATGTCTCCTTCAAACGCTTATCTCCTACGAACTGCCCTCTCAACAGAATCAAGAGAAACCTTATTAACTGAGAAGATAACCAAACTGGAGATGTATTTCGCACGTCTGTCATTAATCTCAGCACATTCTGCCTTCTATTTATTAAGAACATTCTGAGAAGTTCACCTTCATGGAAGGAAGAAGATTTATTAGAACGCTTTGATAAAACCGTAAAATCTGGTTTAGGATCTATCCTAAATTGCTTCCTTGAGGATAACACATGGCTTCAGGCTTCTCTGCCAGTTGGTTTTGGTGGATTAGGCATCCGACGAGCCATAGATTTGGCTATTCCCGCCTTCTTGGCATCATTCTATGGTTCCCGATGTCTAATAGAATCACTTCTCCAACAGGATATAAGCTTCCACATGGATTATGTAGTTAAAGATTGCTCTTTCATTTGGTCACTGCTAGTTGGATCTGAATTACTCGAATTTAGTACCAGATCAAAGCAATCCACGTAGGAAGAACCTATTTTTAAATCACAGTTCTCCTTTTTACTACGGTCTTCAGACAGCCTAGAAGACAAGGCTATAATAATTGCTGCATCATCCATAGAAGGAGGAGCTTGGATTAAAGCTTTACCTTCGTCCCCTCTAGGCCTTCATCTCAGTAATGAGAGTTTTCGAATAGCTGTTGCGTTACGGTTGGGAGCAAATATATGTGAACCTCATAAATGTCAGGCATGTAGGAATCCAGTAGATAAAAAAGAACTGCATGGACTGTCTTGCATAAAAAGTACAGGTAGATATCCCCGACACTCAACTGTCAATGACATTATAATGAGAGCACTCATTTCAGCAGGTATACCGGCAATAAGGAAGCCAAATTGATGTAGTAGAACAGATGGGATGACCTTAATACCTTGGAAGAGAGGCAAATCATTGATTTTGGATTGTACATACACAGATACTTTCGCCCTTTCCAACCTTCCTTTCTCCTCACTCCAAGCGGGCAATGTAGCCAGTCGAAAGGAAACAGAAAAAAGAAGAAAATACAGTAACCTAACAGAGAAGTACCAATTTGTGCCCATTGCCATTGAATCCAGTGGATCCTGGGGCAAAGAAGGTCTCAGTTTTATAAAGGAAATAGGTAAACGCATCACTCAATTATCTGGTGATGAAAGAGCAAGCACCTTCCTAATTCAGAGAATAAGTATGGCAGTGCAAAGAGGTAGAGACCTCCACGGGCCGGGTTTGGGCGGGCCGACTCTGTTATTTCTTTGGGCCAGGCCAGGCTTGGGCTGGCCGACACTGATTTCTCTTCAGGTCGGGCCGGGCTGGGGCCGATCAATTGCAATTCTTTAATAATTATTGACTTTTGTTAAACGATAATTTGAATAAAGCCAAACGTTGAAGAAGTGTGTCCGTGAAAAATGTTACAAAGAATGCAATAGCTATTTACAGTTTGTGTTGCTTAGCGGCTCCACTTTCAGTATAGAGGATTGCAGGCATTATGCGGTAAATTGAGCTCTGACCTTGACCTTCACTGAACTCAAAATATAAAAAGAAGGGGTGGGAATGTTTTGCCTGTCGCTAAACAATATTGCCATCTTCACTTTATGCTAAAAATGAATTTAGATTTTTGTTACAGGGAATGGACTTTTTGTTCTCTCGATGGCAGGCAAAGTTCTAGGAGGCAATGGTACCATTCGGGAGGCAAGCGTCAGGTTGTGAACCAGAGTTTAGAAAATGTTTCTGAGGGTTAGGTCAAATTTAGTACTAAATTTTGAGAAAGATTCGGGCTCGAGCTATTTTTTTTAAATTTATCGGGCCGGAGTCGGGCCAAAAATTTTAAAAATTTATCGGGCCCGGGCCGGGCTTGGGCCAAGAATTTTGAAAAACTTATCGGGTCGGGCCGGGCTCGGGCCGAAGATCTCCAAAGCTTTTCGGGCCCGGGCTGGGCCGGGCCTAAGTACGTTCGGGCTGGATTGGGCTCGGGCCGAAGAATTCGGCCTGTGCAGGTCTCTACAAAGAGGTAATGTAACCTCTATATTAGGAACCATACCATCAGGTAAAGAGCTAGAGGAAATTTTTCTTCTTTAAAACACGTTTCTTTATGTCATCTGATTTTTTATGCTAGAAGAAGAAGAAATTTGATTTGTATATAAAGTTATCTCTACTATGTGATTTGCTTTAGGATTGTTCTGTTTATGTACATATTATATAAAACTTTTCATAATAGTTGAGATCATAATGAAAGGAAAATTGTTATGAACAAAGAAAGGAACGTATAATCTTTTTCAATACTTTTTTCAATCTAAGCAGCTTAACGACGATATTTTTAACTTTCAGTTAATTTACTTAATTTGGTATTTCGGAAGGAGAAGAAACCAAATAATTATGTTTAGCTAAATATTGGAATCTTTTTCAGGAACCTCCTGAATACAAATCTCCCCGAAAATCAAATGGAAACATTCTAAATTTATGTCCTGTTAACATGGATATTTTTTCAGTTTTAGGCCCAGTGTTGCCACACTTGGTACAATTGTACCAAAAACAGCCCTTTTTGTCATTCATCGGCCCGTTGGTATCACGCTGGCATTTTCAGCACTTTTGTGAAAAAGTTGGTACAATTTTATTCAATTAAACACCATTTAACAAATACTTGTCACATTTTCAAAAGTGTCAGTAAGACTTTTCCTACATCTCACATAACTCATACTGTGTGTTGGACTCGTAAAAATGCTGTTGAACATTCATTTTGTGACGCTGCACCGCATAACGCTACGTACTTTATGTGGGAAATTCGTAATTCGGACTATACCGGGAAACAAATGACACTAGATGGGCGCATCTTCGCCGCGTATGAAGGAGATGAGAAAGAAGCAATGTGGTGGAATTTTAGCTTGAAATCTTAAAAAAAAAGAAGAAGAAGAAGAAGCACACATACGTTGAATGAAGTGTTGAATGTTCTGAAGAAGACCAGCGTGTATTTAATCTACTTCCACGGTTGTTCGAAGTCCTATTTGGATGTTTTTATAAAGAGCACTTTCTCGATTTGAACTCTTGGAAGAGAGGGAAGTGTTATTTATCTCTTTTAGTTTCGTGTTATAGAACCATGCATTACACTGGTATAAAATAATGAATTCAGTCCTTTTTGTTTCAATTTTGTACTATTTTTCAGCCCACTCCAGAGTCAGTACTGTGGCAACACTGTTTAATCCTATTTACTTTAAAATCAACAGTTTGGAAATTGTAGTATACATACTTTTATATCCTACTTCAAGATTCCCCACGGCCAGTGGCGGCGATTGGACGTTAAAAGTGGGGGGGCAAGATATGATCTGAATATGTATATAACAATGTTAGTGTTCCTGGTTGTTTCTAACACTATTTGACGAAAGGCTGTATAACTAATAGGATACTATCTTTTTCAGTTAAAATACCGTATATCGTGTTTCATATTTAATTAAGTAAATTGACAAGAGCAACGCACATAAGTACTAACTCTTGATTCCTTGCTCATGAACATCTTAAAATTCTGTCTGGAAAATTGTGTGATCAGGTTATTTAACAACATTTTTTAAAACAAATAAATAGAAAGGATATTATTGATCATATTAATGAATAAGAAGGCTTGTTTTGTAGAAGTTATATTAAAACTGGGGATTAATGAACAACTTATATTTTTAATTCCACACTTGCCATTAAATGTATGTTATTACTCTTAGAAAATGAAAGACAGTAAATACTACAAGCATATGCTACGACGCATGCAATTAAAACGCAATTCCTGTAGCTGTCTTAACTCCACGGGAAGACAAATAACCAATACACAATTACGCAACGACACATATTATATGGTACCATTTTTTTCTATGAACCAGTAATATATGCAAAAACTTTACATTTCCAAATGAAACTATATACATTAACAATTTTAAATTATGGCTTTTTAAAGGTATTATTGAATTCCAGTCAATCAGCTACAGCATCATCCTTATTTATCCTAGGATCATAGTTAGTACCTCATTCTCTTCAGAAGAGAACAACCTTTCAAACGGTTTTATTTACGTTTTACTATCATGTTCCTAAGGCGGAAAATTTTGAGGGAAATCTGGATTTTTTCTGATTTTTTTCAAACTTTGATCCCCTCCGAACTCCCTTTGTTACCGCGCAGATCTAAAAATCAACTGAAAAATACGAAGGGATGTACTAAATATGTATAAAAAATTTCAAGCTTCTATCTTGAAGACTAAGTGCGGGAAAATGTTTACCAATGAGCTAAAAACATTCCCAGAATGCCCCAGATGACCCGGATGTAATATAAAAATTTCCTGAGACATTCCTATTCATCCTATGATCATTATTCATACATCATTCCCTTCAGCATAGAACATACTTTCAAACGGTACCACTCACATGTCTCCATCATGTACCTGAGGTGGGAAAATCATGAAAAAATGGATTATTTGTTTTAAAAATATTCCTTCTTTGTACTTTTTTGCCCCTCTGTACTCCCCTGTTTTAACGCAGAGATCTGAAACAAATTGAAAAATACTAAGGGGTATACTAATTGTGTGTGTAAAATTTCGATTTTGTAGGTGCGAAAGTAAGCCCACCAAAAATAATATCTCTACAATACTTCAGATTCCCGTATAAAAAAGGATCTCAGGTAAACATTCAATAAGACATCCCTATTTGTACTAGGATCATGGTTCGCACATCATTCTTTTTAGAACAGAACAGCTTTTTAAACAGTATCATTCACATGTCTCCATCATATATCTGAGGATAAAAAATCGCGAGAAAATAAATCTTTGTTAAAAAGAAATTCTTTTTTTAACCTTTTTGCCCCACTGGACCCCCCTGTTTTATGGCAGAAATCTGAAAAGAATCTGAAAAATATTAAGGGTTGCACTGAATGTGTGTGCAAAATTTCAATCTTCTAGGTGTAAAAGTAAGCCCTGCAAAAAGTAATAAAAAAGTCATAACTACAAATTATTATTTTTTTTAGTTATGACGTCATCACACTCTATGTCTCGACGCAGAAAGGCGTGAAAACATATGAAACGTGTTCTACAATGCCTCCAGGCTTGAGAAAAAAAACAGAAGTAAAAAGCTTTTTTGCTACTTTTTTAAAATCGAATAATGAAGCTTCTAGCCTATCACCGAAAAATAGATTATATAATTTAAAAGAGTTAAGTATCACTTCAAAAAAGTGGGGGGGCAACTGCCCCCTCTTGCCCCCCCTAATCGCCGCCCATGCCCACGGCTATGATAAGTAAAGAAATGCCATATATATTTAACATCTTTTAATATCTACAAACGTTATGGAGATAATAAAATTATAAATAAGTTATCGAAAATATAGCAACATGGAGGTTACGTCAATTAGGTATGTAACACTATTTGAAATAAAGATTTAATTAATTATTACATAAATAATTATAATGAGTCGTCGAAACTATTTACGCATGATTAATGAATGGTCCTAATGCTTTGCATTAATGAAGAGTAAAGATGATTACATAAAATAATTTAAATAAAACAGATATTGCCAAATAAGGTGAAGATTAAGGAAGTAGTTACACAAGATAAATGTTATGCCTGCCTCCCATGCTGAAATATCATTTATATCTCCATACTTTTTACGTTTAGTACGCCGAATGCATATTGGTTGTACCTTTTCAAGCTGTTTGAAGTAACATCTTATAATGCATCCGTCTGTGGGAACATCTTTAGTTGATACGTAGAGGAGAGGGTGCAAATGTGGAAACCCAGTTTGTTTTTAATTTGTAAAAAAGCAGCGAATAGTTAATTTAACCTGGAAAATTGCCTCAAAATGCCCTGGAATGTTAGAAATATGGGACCATAATTCCCAAGTGCAAAAAACATACGTAAAAAATTAAAAAAAAAATATTTGACATGTGTACTAGCATATTTCGATTTTTTAAAAACTGAGGGTAATGTGGAAACACCCTAAAATTACAGTAAATCAATGTGTAAACACATAAAGTTGTTGGATCATAATACGTTTTTAATGATAGTATGTTTTTAATCTGTAGATGAACAAAGACAACAAAAGATTTTTAATGATTATAAAGTTAAAAAGCTGAAAGTTACAAAGTAAACAAATTTCGATTCAAAGTTTTGTTGTAAACAGACAAAGATGTTATGTAGGTAAGTCCTGTTTGCAAATATTACAAATATAAATGCCTGTTTCCACACCGGCACACTAAGAGTGACTCCATTCCTTACATAATTGACATTGAATCCATAGTTCACTACGCATATCTTTCGAAAATGGATTTCCATAAAATATGCACAGAATGTCTTTTTCGATGAGCTCTTCTACTCCAACTGGAAGAGAGACTGCAGAGGTTTTTTTTTTTTCTAATTGGAGGAGGAACTTTGGGCATTTTTCTAGTTTTGTTACCGCCTGCAGCTTTTTTGTACTTCTTCGAGCTGTTTCTGAAAGCGCAAGAACTCGGCTTACGATCTCTATTCGAAGTCTTCCTCTTCAAAAGGGGTATTTTCATGATTTCATATGGTGACATACAAACTTTTGAAGAGGTGCTCGGTACGCTGGGATCCTCTGAAGAGGTGCTCGGTACGCTGGAATCCTCTGAAGAAATGCTCGGTACGCAGAGACCCTGTAATAAAAATCGTGGAGACAATTATTTGCCTTTTTTCCGCCTCTTTGTCAGTTTCCACTTTGCTTTACTCCTTCGCCCTACCCCTCACTTAGACCATGAATAAAAAGTATCTAACATATACTTGTATGAATCAAATGTGTGTTATCTTCAATAAATTATTTACTAATAATACTTTTGTAAAACAATGCAATGGATTTTAGGGTGAGGGAAATGAAGAAACGTTTCCACATTTCCCTCATCTACATGTTTCCAAGTTACCCGCACTGTAGTCAAACTGGATTGTACGATTTAAGTTAAAAACACGTTTGCTTGTGATTGATTGAATGCCACCAATACCTTCCCAATAACTCCCTTTCACAATACTCTGATATGTATTACACTACATCTATGATACTTTAGACTTAATAATACTACACACTCACCTCCAAAAACTTCAGGAAAATGTGAAAACAACAATCGACGCACCACCATTAACTACACTGGCCAACCACTTCATAGCGTTGTGCCGTGACGAATGGGCACGAGGGCGATTGTTTACGGCAATTGCCGCAAGGGTAAAGCTCTCTGCAGTCAACATACGTTACGTTTCCATATTACCCTCACGTTTGCACATTTGCACCTTTTCCTCTATACAAATCATGCTTTCTTGTGAAAATAGGAATCTAAATAAAATCTGTTTTAACATTAGCATGATATAGAGACTAATCTATTTAATTAAGTTATGTGTATTTCTGTATTTATTCGTTATTGTCTTCAATGCAATACGGTACTTGTGTTTCAAACTTGTTTATGTACAATGTTTTCTGTTCACTAATACTTATGTCAACTACCATGTCATGCAGATATTTTACATTGTTTAAATGTCCATAGCACATTTTGAAATAATAACTTACAAAAGTATATATATGAAATGTCAAGCATTCATAATTCGGAACACATGTTTTAATAAAGCTTGTATGTATTTTTTTTTCAATTTGGTACGTTATATCTATTTAATTCTGATGAGCCGTACATGACTTTTAAAGCTTATACTTCAGTCGTTCACTACCCGACGGACTAAAGATAAACTTTTTCCGGAGAGCAGTCCGGTGGCGATCCATGGACCGTGTTTGATGTTTCTATTGTCTGTTTCACATAAAAGGATAGGAAAAAGAAGAAGTTTTTTCCCCCACCACGCTCAAGTACAGGTGAATGTTGGTGTTCCGTCTTCCACCATCAGCCCCCACACACGGAGGTATAGAGTGTATTTAAATATGTCTAGGCCTAAATAATAAATTACAACTTTCATAATAACATTGAGTATTTTAAAACACTTAATGACATTTACCTGCATTAGTGAGTAAGTAGCACATGTGTCATTTTAATGGAAATTTTATTGAACAGTTGTATTGTTTATTTTCCTTCTTTTTGGGCAGTCGGGGTTATGACATAATGTTGGAATGGCAAGGGATGTCAGGGTTGGTAATTGAATTGGTTTTTACTGCTTTGATACATTAATTTCATAATATAAAATCGGAAACCAAGTACAATATGTATGGGTAAATTATCAGCGCGTTAAGATAATAACAATAGAACCTGAAATAATAATAATAATAATAATAATAATAATAATAATAATAATAATAATAATAATACACTTCTTGTTTCCTCTCTTATATACATGTGTTCTTACATTAAAAAGAACCAGAAGAAAAATAACCATATGTATACACACTGATAATAGTGAATAAATGCGTCTCGCCCCGGGCGCCTCAACTCAGGCAAATGCCCTGGTTTCTATTAATTATTTTTCAATGAAATCATTTTCCTACGTTTTTCTCTTCGTACGTACACCTGATGTGATGGTGGCAAAGTATATTTTTTTGTTTGTTGTTTATTAATACGCGGCGATAAATTTACGGTAAAGCATCATACATACAAGATTCATCAACATTGGAGTCTTCTGAGTTTATTAAGGGGGAAAATTTGTTATGGTGGACTTAGAAAAAAAATACCAGATTGATTGAAGCCTGACACGAAATAGTAACTGCAGATGCTATGTAATTTGAACAGGCCCATGTCTGAGTCTGTCGTTTCAAGCAAAATTATAATATTGGAGCTTAACCATCATAGTGAATTTGACGCCCCTAAAATCCCCTAAAATTTGGCGCCTTGTGTGGTTGCAATCCTCACCCGGCCCTTTCGTTGGCCTTGAGTTAAGCCAATTGATAATAGAGGAAATTGACTTTTGAATTGTTACTTGACTATTTTAATAAAAACGGAGTTGTCAACAGTCCTGACGACCGTTGAGGGGGAGGGAGAGTAACATAAGTTTGGAAATGAAATTAAATCTTTGAGTTTTACGTATCGCAGTTATGCCGGGTAGGCTAAAGGAGACTGTGATGACGAGAATGAATGAAACAGTGCAAAGAAAAAAGTAGGAGGAAACAGGAGAACTCCGAGAAAATCTGCAAAAACAGTGCTTGTCCACCACAAAGCCCACTAAGCACGAGCTGGGATCGAACCAGGGCCTTATGCCCCAGAGGTGAACGCTCTACAACGGAGCCACCACGGCCCCAACAAAAGTTTTTAGTTCTCACAGAACTCTTGTCTGGAGGTCAATGCAATTAATGGGTGCTATACATACTTGAATTTCATTATTTTCAACAGTCTATGGAGAGTCAAGTGAGAAAAGCAGGGCAGTTCATCATCGGTATTTATAGCTATCAGAATTTTATTTAACGTTGGCAATTCATTACGGGAAAAGACCTGATGTACCTTTGATCGAATTGCCGATTTCGTGAAGTCGTCATAGTTTTCCGAGAGGGGAAATACTTGTACGCGTATTTTTGAGACTTCTTAATTTATTTTCATTAAATTTAGCCTCCCGCCTACTTCTATAAACAGTTGCCTTTCCTACACTTGCCTGTTTCCCAGTCATGTCGGCGAATTCTTCAACAGTTAAATTAGGGTGTTGTTCTCTTAAAGCATGGAAGATATTCAAAATGCAACGCTTCTCACCACTTCGTAACGCTGTCCCGGGCTCATGTTTTATCACAGAACTACTGCAAGCATCATAAATTGTCGCTTCACAAAGCACTAAATACGCAATTATTTACAATTTAATATGCACTAAAATTTGTTTCAGATAATATAAACTATACAAAACATAATGGATACAGAATACAATTTAATATGCACTAATTTCACACGACACTATATATAATATGGTTACCACACACGCTAAATTCATACAATATTTGCACAGGTCGATAGTCTGCGCACTCGATACTCAGACAGCCAGAAGATTACCTTTCTTGAAATTGTAAATAAAGACAGAATGTCGACAGGATTGGTTTGCTTTTTCTCCCGATTCTTAAGTGAAACAATGATGGAAATTAACTTTATAACGAATTAGTTCTTATTTCTAGAAATGCAATTTAATAAATAGGACTAAAGCCAAAACTTTAATACATAAATAGTAAAAAATACTTTTCTTAAAGACAACAATTGAAAACAGTAATTGTTTGTTATTCGGGGTTGACAGGTAAAAACAGCAGTCAGTGCTTTCTCACCATCAGGTGCGAGCGAATTGACGTACGAATTTAGTGTGTACACGATTTTGTTTATTAGAAAAGCTTCCCTCCCTGTGAAGGTCAACGGCTTGATTTCCCCTCCGTACTGGAGAGTGGTGGGAGGAAGGGGAGTTTCCTATCAGGTTGCCTGGAATAGATCTTAGTTCCAGTAATTTCGGAACTAGACGACAAGATGTAACGGCATGCTTACACAACTATTGTTTTGTTGTAGATCTTTCTGCTTAAAAAGAAAAAATTGTCAATGATTATAACTTTGCGGCTAACTGTAATCACATTGTGTACAAAAACTGGATGAAAACGTTGAACAGAATTTGTAAGGGAGGTAGATAATACAATGTTTGTAATAGAGTTCTTTACTGTATAGTTTTGTTTTAGGCAGTCAATTGACTTCAATTTCCTTTTCTTCACACTATGTTGTACAGTACAAAAGTGCTATACAATGAAAGTTAATTAATAGAAAATGGATTTTGTTCAAGAAGTAAACAGCAGTTAGCTTATTGTTTTTCAACATCTCAACACCAATGTTTTGAAGTTTTGTCTAAGTTGGAATTCTGTTAGTACAGTGAAATTAAGAAATAACATTTTGCTTTCAACTTATTAATGTCCTATCTCCTACATGGGTTTCCACAGATTATTTCCTGGAGATGATCAGATTATTTAAATTACTTGTAGCCTATTGGTAGATTAACCCAGGGATAAAAGTGGATCTGAAAAGGTAGGGGGACGCTTGATGTCACGGCGTCTCCCGTGCCTATCTTTCCCCATTGTAATTTCTTTAGAAAGTGGGGGGACGACGCCACATATATTTTCCGGAAGTGGGGGGACGACGTTCCCCTGCACTTTTACCTCTGAATTAACCAACTTCCACGAGAGCGAACTTCTTTCTTTTACTTTTGTTTTAGACATATGGTGGTGGTTCTGTCATAGTGTCGATCTCAATTTCTTATAGCCTTTGGCGTGGGAGACCCGGGTTCGATTCCCGGGGGGAGCTCATGTGGTTTGGATTCCACGTTAATTAGTAGATCCCCGTCTCACATAGCCTCGCTGCTGAACGGGACGTTAAATCCAAAATCAACTCAACTCAACTCAATTTCTTATATTCCGTGAGTTGTGATTATGTTTGCAGGAGACATTACCGTTAGTGATGGTGTGCTTATTTTTATGACCAAGTACATCTCATGATCCAAATGTTGTTTCTGGCCAATGTCTCAATACGCTAAAATGAAAATACACCAATTAACACTATTAGAGTTGGTTTAATATGTGGTTTCATGCACATCGAGATGATACCCAAAACCTCCCCTTGTCCGTCCAATTTCCAGACATCAACAATACTGAACACCCGTTGTCAGCTGTAGAGCTCAGACTTCGGAAAATGTCTTCCTTCATCCTCGCTGACGAAACTGAGAGATGCAGTAGTACATTACTTTTGTGGAAACCATTTGTCATTTGTACACTGGGCACCATTATAAACACAATACTAATTCACAACACAATATTTATATGATTCAATTTGAATACCCTCCAAATAAAGGAATAAACACTTATTTATTTTTGAACAAAAATGCATTGATAGCATTGCAACAATCACTACACGTTTGATTTTTGTCTTGGTTACCATACTCATTATAATTTTCATTATTGTTTTCTTATATAATTCGTATTAAGAATGCCCGAACGGTATATGGGAGCTATTCACATCATACTCCTCATAATCTATTGTGAAATGATACAATCATCTCTGTCCTCCGTTGACAAAAAAAAAAAAACCAGAATTATTAATGGGACGGATGTTGGAAATTCTTCTAAGTGGACGTTTATTGTCCAAATGGCAAGAAAAGATCCAGATAACTTGTGTGGAGGATAGATCTTAACAGCAGAACGGTTTGTTACTGCCGCACACTGTGTTGTAGATAAGGACAAATCTGAAATATTTCCGGCTGCGAAGTTCACAGATATGTTGGATCACCTCGTCTATTCAGAGATAAATCAGATACAAATTGTCAGAAGAGAAAAGTTAGTACCGGGTATTTATGCTTATGTTGGCTATTATACAGAATGGATGAACACCACCAAGATTGGAATACTACCTCCCTGCACGGCGGGAGAAGCTAAAAGTACAACTGAGACAGAAGCTAGTAATACAACAACGAGTACAACGACGCCAAATCCTACGTCAGAAAAGTCAGAAGCGTCAGCAGTAAATCGTTGTGCAATGTTATTGATGATAAGCTTTGTAGTAAACAGGTTAGACTTTGATATTACAGAAATATATACGGATAATACAATTTTTGATAAGTTCAACGCGGCTCATTTTATGTGTATACATTCTTGAGATAGCATAATCAGTTACGTCATTTCGGACTATACCAGGAGGAGAAGGCAAGATTGTACACTGACGTCGGGATTTCAAGTTTGTTAATGAGTATATCAGTGTACAAATTATTAAAATATGTGTTTCTCAAACGTAGGTAAGAAATTACTCGCTACCCTCCCAAATGATACTTTTCAGCACAAGAAATTAAGTATTGAAAACCTGGATCCTCTATGGGGAATTATTTCTGTGTGTTCGAAATGAACTGAAATTTTTTAATGGAATTTTTAATGTTTATAGTTTACTGATTTTTTTATTCAACTGTAGATAAATGTTCGTTGCCTTTTCCAAAACGAATTTACATTAGATGTAAATTTATTGCTTCTTAAACTAGATTTGATTAATAAATATTGAAATTATTTTTAAAAAAATGAAATTTAGTTTCCATAACGTAAGGAGCGGACATTTAAATAGATTTAAAGAAAAAAAAATCAATACAATCAAACTGTCACAATTGCAGTTTGTTTTCAATGAAAATAGCGCTTTATTTTAAATTTGAAAAAGAAAAGAAACTTCTTAAAAATTGAATAAATTGAATCACACGTACGTATAGTCAGTGGCGTATTTAGGGGGGGGCTTCCGGGCTTAAGCCCCCCCCGAAATCTTACTTACTATAGTAAAGTATATGAAATATCTTGCAGAATTTTCACATTTTCAGGCAAAGCCCCTCCCGAAAGTTAGCAAAGCCCTCCCCGAAACAAAATCGTAAATACGCCACTGCGTATAGTGTACGTGCATAGAATTTGTTATGACAGTATTATCTGAGTAAGATAGACGTAATTACTTTTTAGTGAGATTTTTCGATTCTGAATGAGAAATATTGGGAAAATATCAAATAATTTGAATTGGTTATTGTAGTACATACTGTAAATCGTATCATATGAACGTGATACTGTTTGTTTTGTATGAAATGAATCATGCAGTCTTATGTTTATGCTTATTTGTTTATTTTCTTTCACAAGCCTCTGTTGAAACTATTGAAAATTGTTGTATTAAGTATTGAAAATAATAATGTTATTACTTTTACAATTACACTTAAAATATTGCTGTTATAGGGTTACAAGTTACAGCAAACATCTATAATAACTTTATATATACAAAAAAAAGTATGAATTACAGAATTGATGCTTTTAATTTTACGCTTTGTGTTTTTTATAATACCTAAATTATGCAAAATACATACGTAAGATATAAGTGAAAAACAGAAGCCACAATGCAATTAGTGTTGCCACGAGACGAGACGAGACGAGACGAGACGAGACTTCGTTTCGTCTCGTGCAAAGCATGTCTCGTCTCGAAGAAATGTGCTCGTCCCGTCTGGTGTCTCGTCTCGAGGGGTTCTGTCCCGTCTCGTTTCGTCTCGTCTCGTTTTGTCTCGTAAAAACATATAGCAGCATACCATGGGAACGAAAGTAAAATATAGCAGGCTGCACCATGCTAATCAAGATACAACTAAGTTACAAGTATTACCCAGAACACACAAGACAAGAAATGTCACGGTAGCTACACCGTGAAGCCTTCACCTCTAGTGTATGTGGTGGTCGGTTCGATCTCGCTTAGTGCCATGTGAGCTTTGTGATGGACAAACATTGAATGTGTGTGGGGACCGCAGTGGCTCAGTGGTAGAGCGTTCACCTCTGGTGCTTGGGGTCTCGGGTTTGATCAAGTGAACTTTGTGGTGAACAAACACCGTGTGCGTGGGTTTTCTCGCGGTTCTCCCGTTTCCTCCAACTTTCTTCATTCTACAATTTCATTCATTACTCATCATCACTGTCTCCCTTAGCCTAACCGGCATAATCATGGGACGTAAAACTCAAAGATTTCATTTCATTTGAATTCAATTTTCGAATGTGTGTGTTTTCTCGAAGTTGTCTAGTATCCTACCACTTTCTTCATTCCACTAATTTTCCCATCATCATCCATTCGGCCAAAGTTGCCTAAAGGGCTTAAAAATAAATTCAAATAAGCTCACAAGGCAAGGACAAATAGTTTACAAGATAATATATCTCTGCTGTTAGTTGTCTGAGACTTCTCGACCCTGGCTTTTTTTTTTTTTTTTTTTTTACTTTCTGAAACATTGAAATTTGTTTCACCAGTTTCAATACACGAATATACAGTAAATTGCTCATAGGTACGTCGAAGATGAAGACACTAATGTCAAATAATGTTTACACGACAAGCAAAGTTCGATGTAAAGGTATCACCATCCCCGACACTATCGTATACTATCAGCCCACTTGCTTGATAGTGTCTGTATATTATATATATATATATATATATATATATATATATATATATATATATATAGAGAGAGAGAGAGAGAGAGAGAGAGAGAGAGAGGGAGGGAGGGAGGGAGGGAGGGAGGGAGAGAGAGAGAGAGAGAGAGAGAGATGGAAAGATATATAGATAAATAGAGAGATAGATATGTGTGTACACTTTGATTTCATATATTCCAGCCTTTAGGTTTCACAGTGTTAACCCATAACAATTCAGAAACTACTTTCCATTTTAGCATGTCTAGATTTGTTGCAATTATTTTTTTTTTTTTTTAGAAGAAAGCTCGGAACCAAATAATTTTATTGAGTAATGGAAAGTATTTGATTGAAATTTTATATGTTACTGCACAGTAAGCTCTACTTAAAGTGCCATAGTAATGGGAGCTGAACGACAGACACATCGGACGAAAAGAATGCCTGGGGCCAGTCTTCACCTCCATGGTTCAAATTTGTTCCCATAATCGCGGGGTGTGTGCTACTATGTGGTGGTTGCCCCGTTTGTGTAACAAACTCATGACAGTACACCCTGATTAGCTAGTGGCTAAAAAAAAAGTTGATTTTTGGTTGGCCATATTGTCTTAAAGTTTCTTATATTGTCGTGATCTGTTCGTAATCATACAATGTACATCTTCATACCAAGCCGAGCGGTCTGCGGCGATAGACCATGGCTTGAAGGCCCCGGGTTGAGTCCTGGAAGGGTCATGTGTATGGATTTCAACAGCATTTGTTTTTTCGTATTGTGTCAGGGGGCGAAATCGTACGGGATAAAAGGATTTCAGTCTGAAAAAATTGGAGAGAATATCCTCCCCAGGATACTTTCTTCGGAGTAAGGAATTAGTGAAAATATAGGATATACATTTTATAGCAGGTTTAAAAATATGGTTTGGGTATCCTATTTCTTTTCTGTTAATTATGTTCTCCAATGTTCGAATTATGATCATTCTCATTTTATTTTCTGCTTTCAACGAAGTTCCGTGAATATTATACCAAATGTTCTTTAAACTTATCAAGTTCGAGAGGTTTTATATGCCTGTAAGAAACAATTTCTGAAGATAATTCAGGTCCTAATGAATATTATTCACTAGGAAAGGGAAGTATTCCTCTCCTCTCAACATGGAAGCAGAGGGCAATTTCGCACTCTGGTCAGATCAAACAATTCCGCGTAACAAAACGAAGGTCCCCCTGTAAAACCTCTTCACCTAGTGTTATTGTTAGTATCATAAATTCAAATAATTTTCCTATGTTAGCAATATGTTCTTGGAACATTTAATATTGGAATTCCGAAACAAAACGAGTACCGGTATTCGAAATTTAAAAAAAAGAAATAATTAATTTGGATTCTTATTTGAATAATGAGTTATAATTATTATTAGAGACGGAAGTATATCTACTCAACCACTGAAAAAAGGCAGACAAAAGAGCACTTATAATTACAAATGGCATTATAATCTAGCATGAAATAATGAAGACAAATAATTAATGGTCTGAAATTTTCTCTTGCATAGTAATTGATTGATTGATTTGATTTTTGAATTTAGCGTTCCTTTTAACAGCGAGACTATATAAGACGTAGGATCCGTTGGTTACGTCCGGGAATCAAACCTAGGTCTCCCACGCCACAGGTGTGTACGCTACCCGCTTACCCACGAGTAAACTTTTCTTGCATAATGTTCAAGCACTCGTCAGGGTCGCTATCCTTAATGAGAGTTACGCAATCTCACATACATATATATCCTCTATGAGGTTCGCACCCACTAATCGTAATGATGTTTACGTTATCTCGCGCCAGCTCGAGCTCGATTTTGCAAGCCATCACTGTCGCTCGTGCCCATGATCGTGCTCACTAACTCCATTGGGACTCGCTTTCGCTCGATTTGAATCCCTCGACCGCTATTTAGTTGGCCGCGGTGGCTTAGTGGTAGAGCGTTCATCTCTGGTGCATTGGGTCCCTTTGTGGTGGACAAACACCATGTGCATGAGTTTTCTTGGGGTTCTCCCATTTCCTCCCACTTTCTGCATTCCACCATTTTCATTCATTTCTCATCATCAGCGTCTCCTTTAGTCTAACCGGCATAATCGTGGGACGTAAGACTCAAAGATTTCATTTCATTTCGACCGGTATCTATTTATAACACATGTGGTCGTGGTCAACCATTGAGCCGACCCCAATTCAACTCAAGATCCGGGCTTTGAGTATAAGCGTCTCTGGCGCTCACATGGTGGCCATTGCAGCTATGATTGCAATAAGTTTCCACCTCTGTGTATATCGGGTACTTTAAAAGTCTGGTACTCTAATTAATGCGTTACGAGCATCAGGGGTAAAAATGGATCTGAAAAGGTAGATGGACGCATGACGTCTCGCCGTCCCACGCGCCTATGTTTACCCATTGTAATTTTTAGGAAATGGAGGGATGCCATAGATATTTCTGGAAATGGGTAGACGATGTCCTGCGCATTTCACTTTTGCTTCTGGTTATGAGTAAAGATACTACAGAATACGGAAGAGAGGAATATTATTGGAAACAGGCAGGTTTCTACCTAAAATTGTTCATTTCTTGCAATCACACCAGCCGTTTGGGGTTCACACTGTTAAAGACACTCTATGATAAATGAAAAACTTTTCAAAAAAATCCAGCTGAGAATGTAAGAGTGTGCAAAATAACAAGAGAACGTCAGCATTATTGTGTGTGGGTACCTGGATCTGTCGAATCCGTTTCTGACCAATGCTGTAGAATTGATACGGTGCGAGCTCAAGAGAAAAGCCTGTTGAGTTGGTATGTTACATTTTAATTTAACATAAAGCGTCTTACCAGTGTCGAGCTCAAACGGTTGATGCAACTGAAAGAAATTCCACTATTTAAGATTGAGAACCCCCTATTTTCAACAAATTTCTTCTATTTCATTTATTTTTTCGTATTTTTTTCTCACAACAAGTTTGGCTTATATGACCTTAGAATTTTGATACACCCTAAATAATACCAGTGGCGGATCTGTCCAGGGGCCTAGGCCACCAGTTTTTTTAATAATAAAAATAATTCAAGGTATTATTTACATATTTTTCAAAGTTTATAGTATTTTAAATTCATGATATACCTACCATAGTCTGGGTTCTGGCAGGCCCCAGTTTTTACCATCTAGATCCGTCTCTGGATAATACGTTAGTGAACATTGAAACTAAAGTTATACTAGTCATTTAACCATAATCATTTAAACTGAGGTTCGTTTCAAGAAAACTACTCTGTATATTGAAGGATCTTTTTATTGAACTTGAATTGCGCAGTTGCATAAGAGGAAGAACCACACAGAATAAAAACATGTTAATGCCTTAAAAGAAAACACCTGAAGTTTTTTCTTTTAAACAAGGGAATAGCGGCTGAAAATAAATACTGTTTCCCAGCAAACGAGTATTTTTTCATACATTTTTTCTTTCTTTGCCACTCAACGAAGATTGCAATGTGCTGTTTTATAGCGCATAGAAAACGAGGAAACTGACCTTTCGGGGTCAGGGTTGTCTGCCATGATGGGGATACAAGAGAAGACAATGCATCATACCAATACCCTTACCTCCAAACAGGCAGCTACGTACGTACTAATATAGTATACAGAACAGAAAATGCTTTTAGAGTACACAACTTTTTCCCAACATCCAGTAAAGTAATGTTAAGTTTATGTGTCAGGTGCAAGACAAACTTCACATCTTGTTAAAGTTTAATGCATGTTTAGAGGCTATAGTAAACAGACAGTACCTACCTCAACATTTATTTAATGAAAAATGAGTCCAGTTTACAGGACTTGTTAAGTAGAATGAGCCATTAATAAATAATTGTACCCAATGGAAAGTGAAGGTCTTCCGCTATTGACAAATGGATTAGGTTTTCGAAGTTCACATCATTTTCTTTTAGTTGCAATCACTGGCGGCTTGTGAGGGAAATCAACAGTAAAATTTGCAATTTTATCGCTATATGCTAACACAAAAGAACCTACCTAATGTTCTAATTGCTCTATAGAAATATTAGGGCATACAATAAGTTTTCGTCTCTTACTTTCTAGGATAAAATTGTAATTTTTACCTTTGACTTCGCTCCCGAGCCACTTACTGCATGCAACCAGAATAGTCATATTTTCATGTATAATTTTTCTTGTAACATTCTACGTAGTGTGAAGTGGAGATTTATATATCTATATCCAGTGTTGGAAGTGGAAAAAACAAACAGAAGCGGTATGTTTTATTACGAGTTTGACTTAACATAACGGCTATATAAATGTAGAAGTGCAGTGAGGGTATGTTGCCTAAAAGATTGTTAACATAATGACTGAAAACCATTGGCGAGTTTCTCTGTAGTAACGCAGGGGGGACATGGAGAGATTTTGATCCCCTCCAACTTTCTGAAAGAAAGAAAATCCCCTTATGTTGCATTATACAGAATTATACACGAAAATGTTCAAAAAACCGAATGAGGATGTTAATAACTTCCTGCGGGAAAACTCCCGGTTCCCCACTCTATTGTGGGGTATTCCAAACACTCCAAGGTCCGCTCTCACAGCAGACAACTCCTAAATTCGCTCATGCTCAAAACACGGCATTTATATGCATTAAGGCAAGAAGACACACACATACAAACATACATTACAAAGAAACAATTCAATATGGCACATCAAAATATAAACTAAGTGAACTTCTTTGGAGACACCTCGGTGTTGTCAAGCTTAGAAATTATTTCTATAGAAGAAATAAATCCTTTTACGTGCAAAGCTATTCGTCAATTGCTGTGTATAAAAATGAATTTATTAAAGGTATTTGACATCTACTTTCCAGTGACGGTATGTTTCAAACATTGGAAAACCAGAGACGGTATGCGTTCATAACTGAAAACCCAGAGACTGTATGGTATACCACTGCATACCGTCTTACTTCGACCACTGTCTATATTTATATATCAATCTCTCTGTATATATATATATATATATATATATATATATATATATATATATATATATATATATAGATAGATAGATAGATAGATAGATAGATATATACAGTAGCTCAAAAAGGTATTGGTCTGTCAAGATTCGTAACAGGTCAGGGTGTGAAATGGAAGGAAAATGCAATAATAAACTGACATTTACTGTACTCCCAGCTTCTGTATTATCTCATGTAACATGTGAAGTGGGAGGGAAAAAGCAGTAACCGTGTCAAGAGAACAAAACTAAAAAATAGAAGAAGCTGTTTACAATTGCCACCAAAAAAGTATTGGGCAAGCAAAATTGATTACCATTTACTAAAACATTTTTACCATTCTTAGTACTTGTTAGGTCCTCCGTTACTTCTGATGATTGCACACAACCTCTTCGACATCGAACTCACCTAGCTGTATGTGGTCTCACGAGAAATTTTACCCCATTCTGCTAATACCGGTACTGCACTTTTCAGGTACTTTTTGTTAGAGATGTCATGTTTGCAAATATTTTGTTCCAAGCAGTGTCATAAGTTCTCGATTGGGTTCTTATCGGGTAATCGTAGTTACAACGGTTCTTAAAATTAAGTTATTGAGCCATTAAATAAAACGAAGTTACGTCGCAATCATTTCATTTATTTATATCCGGTTGTCCTGCCAACCTCTTATCCACAATCCTATTATTTAAAAACTATAACAACATATAAATATCTTCTTTATATCGATATTATATATAACTTCTTTTTCTTCTTAAAATAACATAGTTTAGTACATATATAAAAAATACTTTACGCCCAAAATTTACAAGTGATAACAATGTACAAATATACAACAACGTACCGTTTTATATTATGGCGCCCGAGGGACTTTTCTTTTTATTCATTTACCCAAATAAAAAGAAAAAGAATTCTGGATCGTTGACTTTTACATATCAATTATTCGAGTTTTCGAATGCACCTCGTATACTTGAAAATTACAATTCATATAAATATACATATATCTCATATTTAATTTTATAATAATATTATTATCATATTTATTTTAAATTTTATCATCATCTTCATTTATTTATAAGTTTCAACGACGATAAGGCACATTCGAAATTTGATTTACAAGTTGTTTGATTTTTAGGTCCTTTTTCGGGTCCATTAAATGATTGTTACAAATTAATAATTATTTATTTAAGCATCACGAAGAAGATTTTGAAAAAGATGTGTATGATATTCATATAGTTGTTCTTTGAACGTAAAATGATCGGATATATTTATATTATTAGCATATAATTCGAATGTAACAAGAACACAAAAGTAAGAATTGTTTAAAATACAAATTCCTTATAGAAAACATAAATTATTAACTTCAACATATATCCTAGCATTACAAAGATGCTTTTAAATATACTTCAACAACATGAAACACGAATAATGTGATTGATAATACAAATATCGAAGAAAACACATAACATTAAGACATATATGTGGCCATATTAAGAATCAATTTGATATATCCTTTCGGACGCCCCTACATTAGGTTAAGTTACATGACCAATGAATTTGTTTAGGTTACATTGAAAGTCATAAACCGAAATACAGTCTGGCGCGTTATTTACATCTACAGTTCTTTGTTTCTTACTTATACAGTTTGTAAAACAATAACTGCATCACTTAGATTTATAGAATAAATTTTCTTATTTGGGTCATATAAATTGTATGATACAGCATAACATATTTAAAATTTAACCAGCATGTTACTGGATGTTTATTATAACTGCTAAATTAGTTCAAACACATTTTGTTTACAATTATTCACAAACTTATGTAAAATGAAGTACCCCTAGAACACATAACTATATTACAAAAATATTTTGCAACAAACTAATTGAAAAAATTATCTTATAAGGTAACATTTAGCAAGAAAAAATTTTTTTCTTGATTTCCAAGCGACTGAATAACAAAATATCATCCTTTTTAATACTGTCCTTCATTTAGTATTTTGTATGGCCTCCTTTAGCCTTCCTGACAGCCTGAATTCTTCTGGGCATAGTGTGAACAAGATTACGGCATGTTAACATGTCTAAATCGTGGTACCAAGTATGTACGATTGCTGCCATTAGCTGGTTCCTGTTTTCGAAACACCTTTTCCGCAGCTTCTTGTTTACAATATGCCACAGGTTCTCGATAGGATTTAAATCTGGTGAATTAGGAGGCCCCAGATTCTCTCGATATTCATCTCCTTAAACCAATTATTGACTGAACGAGATCGATGGCATGAGGCATTGTCATCCTGAAAGTAGAATTTGCTCAGATTTGCCCCTGTAAAATAAGTCCTAGCTGTTGGAATTAATTTATGATCAGAAATTTGTATGTACTTTTCGCTGTTAACTGAACCATTACAAATTTCAATTTTTCCAATTCCTCTCAATATTAAGCAACCTCACAACATAACACTTGCCGAGAACTTCTGTGTCTCAGATATACAATTATCATTTAATTCCTCCCCCCTACGCATCCAAAGCTTCACTCCGGCATCGTTTCCAACAATATTAAACTTCTTTTCGTCCGAAAAAATCACACGATCGCAGTCTTCTTCTGTCCATTGCCCGTACCTTTGCACAAAAATGTTCCTTGCATCCTTGTGTTTCTTTGTCAGTTGTGGTTTTCTTCGCGCCTTTTTCTTGTCAAATCCAAAAAATATCAGTCTAGACACTATTGTTGAATGGCTCACTCTAATACCTAACTCCATTTCCATTTGTGCAGCCAGTTGACGTGAACTCATGATTCTTTTCTGCAACACTAGTGACTTCAATTTTCGATCAACCCTCACAGATGTTTTCTTCTTCCTTCCACAGCTGTTTCTAAGCGAACAGTGTCCAAATTCTAGTTGTTTCTTAATGATTCTTGACACTAGACTGATGAACGTTAACTTTTCTACCAATTTCTCTTTGACTTACTCCTTCCTTGTGTAGGGCCAATATTTGTCCTTGCTAGCGAGGTGATGTGTCTTTCAAGGTCATGATTCGTCAAATCGATAACAATCTATTCGCATTAAATACACTGCTTATATATTTATAAACTTCAGAACACTATAAAAGCAAACACTGCAACACCAATCAGGCAAACAATAATGCGATAAAAACAATGTGCATTACTTTATCAATCTCCACCCAAGCTGCATATGCAGTTTTTTAACGACACTAGCCAACAACAGACCCACCTGCTGACAAAAAGGGGAAACAAATAACAACAAAACAAAAGACTGTGTAAGAGAACCACACAAGATTTGTTTTTATGAAAATCTATGAATGCATATCACTACTAAAAGTAACTACTGTTATTCTTTATATGTCCTGCCATACTTTTAGCAAGTGATGCAGTTATTTTTTTTACAAACTGTATTACCGTAATTCCTGCCATCTGCGCAGCGTTTCTGAAAAATCGTATTATTTCTACTGTGATTAGGTTGAGTTGTATTATCAGCCAAATTAGGTTGAGTTCTTCGTTTCACTGGGGGTGAAATATCGTGCCTCCTAATGGATCTGTATTTGTCCTTTACATGGCATCCACGATAGTCTGTCCTGCCATGGTTTGTTTCTTCTGTAGTTAGGCTCGGTTACATTACCGGTACATATGGATTTAACATCACCTTTTACATTGAGATCACACTTTAGTCTCACATGGACACTTCGAACGTGGTTTCGAAGGTTAGTTTGATTCAAGCTAGCATTGTATTGCACCATTGATGGATTTTCAAAACTTTGCAATATCATGCTTGCGCAATACTTATTTGGCGTTGAATGCCGCCCGACCTCCAATATTGCTGTTCTGTTGGAAAACAACAGGGCATATTCCGGTTGTCTGGGTGCGCACGTCGCACACATATATATACATGAATGTTGTTCATAAGTTTTACGATCACACGTAACATGATTGTTCTACTATTCCTACTTTTGTCTCATACCTCTTTTCCGACCTTTTTTGAGCCACTGTATATATATATAGTATGACGCTAAATTCGTTGTACAAAAGCAGAGGAGTGATTTCTAAGAGTAAAACAAACAAAAAAATGTTCCTATAAACACTGGGCGAAAACCGCGTCGTTTACAGCCAGTGCCGGTTTCTAATAGTTCAGGCAGAACCTCTTCCAAAAATTTGCGATGCTCCCACCCGGTCAAACGTGGTA
The DNA here is from genome assembly GCF_964235325.1 of Thermobia domestica. Taxonomy (NCBI): domain Eukaryota; kingdom Metazoa; phylum Arthropoda; class Insecta; order Zygentoma; family Lepismatidae; genus Thermobia; species Thermobia domestica. Next base: position 80,538,196 of record NC_137463.1, read on the forward strand.
GTAGATAAGGTCCGATGAGATTATCAACGATTCCTGCCTACACATTCACAAAACACCGTTCCTGATGGGCACGAGTTGACATTCCGTGTAGGTTTGTCTCAGACCACTAATGTTGATTGTGAATATTGAACCAGTAGCTTAATCTGTGAAGAGAACACGAGACATGAAGCGGGTTGTATTAGCATGCCATTCGCGTAGCCACTGGACAAACTCGTCGTGTAAAGCATGCACCTTTTGGACTTCGAAAGGGTACATATAAGTTTATTAAAGCACGTTCCATACCTGCCGTTGATGAGCGTTAACTTCAGCAGCTACTACTCGTGTGCTGGTGGAAGGGAGTCTTTGAACTCGAGCAAGTACGTTCTCCTCAAAATGTACAATCCGTACGGTTCTGTTTCGTTCAGCATTGGGCCTGTATGCTTCCAGCAATCCTGTTTCTCGTAGTCTTCAATCTACACTGGAGAAAGTTGCGTGGTGTGGAATTCTACGATTAGAAAACTGTTGTCTGTACAGCTATTGTGTCAGATAGCCATTACCATCCGCTTTCCCGTATGTTAGATGAATTTCTGCTAATTCCTCACATAGGTACTACTCCATCTCCTCTGTAATCACAGGCGTTGAGCATGCACACCGTATGGCGATGAAATGAAGTGATCGGAAATGATAGATGTTCCCTCCGCCGTTGTAGTCACTGTCCGGAATCGAAGATAGCGAGATTGCAACTTAGTGCAACTTTTTGGTCAAAGAATGAAATTTATGTATACAGATTAGCAAATTTTCAAGGTTACAGAGTGACGGAGAAGACACCACATCGCAAGACAGAAGAGTGCACACACCACTTATATTTGTGTATACCGATTAGCAAATGTACACGACTACATCGTGACGAAGATGATATCACACCACAAGACAGAAAAGTGCACACCTACTAATAGTCCGTAGATTGTCGAGGCTACTGCTGAATTTTAACATGATTTTGCGCTTTCCAGCGAGTAGAGAGCTGTGCTGTATAAGATAGTATAATTTATCCATGCATTGCATGAAGTCCCGGGACAGTTCTCCTATTTCAAAGACAATACGTTTAGGCTATGTATTCTGTAGCACTGATGTGTACATCAGAAATAATGAGAATACTTTATTACAATCTCTCATTTATTTGTGCATGTTATAGTAACTTAATTGCTTTCTGCCAATTAATTGCATCTCAGAACTTATTACGTATTTTAATGCAAATATTAAACAAGCAATCTCCTAGTGCTAAACTTTAAAATTAGATACAAAGGATAAATTCTTGCTTGGGTGATTTGTAGTTCAGTGCCCCGTTTAGCAGCGAGGCTATATGAATCGTGGGCGTACACCTTCATGCGAGATCCGAACCACATGAATTTCTACCGGGAATCGAACACAGGTCTGCCTCGCCGAAGGTGTGTACGCTATGCGTATAGCTACGAAGGAGTTCCACAATTTTATTTCAACAAAATTATTAATTATCATACTGTTGTCAACAAAATTATCAATTATCATACTGCTGTACATATTTAAATATGTAAGTGTGTTAAATTGTAAGCTGAAACAGTGAGATCTTTTACATATTATTAGTTTCTCCATCTTCCTTCTTTTCCTTGCTTAAAGAAACGATGGAAATCCCTGATAACTTTCATTTTATGTGTAGATATTGCCTACTATACATTGATTGTCTTAACACTCCACCATAAACAAGTATCTTTCGTTTTGTTCTTATTACATTTTTTTAAAAACTTTTCTATATTTATCAAACTATTTGGTTTTATTTTCTAATACTTCATTAAAATATAATAAAATCATAGTGCGTATCGATACTGATTACTATCTTGAAGAGTCTAATTAACAGTTGAATCAAATTGGAAGCATTACATATTGTTATAGATAATAACCACTTCTGTTGTGGGTAGTATAAGTAAAGTGCTTTCCTGTGTTCTAATGCTTGAGATTTGGTTCCCTATATGTTCTTGAACAATAACGTGTTTTTATGTCCTAAAGCATTATAGGAATAATTGCAAAGCGGATCGTAAAGTTATGATAGAACATAATTGTACAAAATACAGTTTCCACAAATCAACCTTCATAAAAGAACCAGGCGGAATTAAGTTAATTAGATTATGTAATAGCAAAACACTTATAAGTATATGATTTTATTAGTTTTATTTTAGTGGTTAGTATTGTTATAGAGATGGGTGTATATTAATACAAAATGATCCTGGTTTTAACACTTTTATTCTTTATTATTAAATTTTCCCGTTCTTAACAAAAGAAGAATAACGTTTATGGAAATGTTTGAAAAGTACACCCTATGTACACTCATGTCCAAAATTATTGTCGCATGTCTATAAATATATTGTTGTAGGAATATAATTTGATAACGAATTCGTCTGGCATTTCTTATAACGTTAGTTTGTGTATAATCATCAAAGACACGTATGTGATAAGTTTCATGTCAAAAAAAGCGGTAAATAAGAACAATAAAACAAAAATAAAATTTTATTGTCCATTTAGCAAAATTTTATTTTACTCATTATAATTTTCGTATTTATAATTCTTTTCCTATGAAATTTACCAAAAATATTCATTTCCCGATTATAGACATAGTATCAGTAGTAAAAGCACTCTGCAAAATCATTATCAAAATATATTCTTACAAGAAGACAGTAACTGAAAGTCGATCGGTCATCCGCCAGTAAATAAGGCAACTGTAGAACGTGTGAAAGAGAGTTTCGTACGAAGTTCGCACACATCCGCCATTGCAACCAGCAGAGAATTAGAAGTCCCGCAACACCTACGTAGAAGATATTACGCAAATGTTTGCGGTTCCATCCTTACCGTTAGGAATTGCTGCAGGCTCTGACACCGAGGACAAGTCAGAAAACAGTCTTCCTGCGAAGACATGCAAATCGAAATGGAAACTGACATTTTCACGGAAATATTAGCGTTTAGTGATAAAGTTACCTGGCACCTGTCAGGAAAGTGCACACACATAATGTCTGTAGTTTGAAAAGTCCTCTATGTTAAGAAGAATATGTACTCGACTCCCTTAAGGTGAGCTATGAAGAAATATCAGTTATAAAGAGGTGTATGGCCCTTTCTTTTTCCACGAGGACACAATCACGGAAGGCGTACCGCCCAATGTTACGGACATGATTTCTTTCACAACTTGAACAGGATATATTTGACTTTATTTATCAACATGATGAAGCACCACCCTATATCCACTCAGATACCAGACGTGAACTTAATAGACGACTTTCAAACAGATGGATTCGGTATGCTAGTAGATATGATAATGAACGTTTGCGTTGGCCTCTACGTTCACCTGACCTTACACCTTGTGACTTTTTCTCTGGGCTTTTGTCAAACAACACGGAGTCGGTTACCTTTACCAACTGCTATCCAGGATCTTCGTTTTCCCGCCATAGAGGCCATTATAATGATGGATCATCCAATATTGCAACGTGTATGGTAAGAAATGGACTACAGGGTAGATAAGTGTCGCGTGAAAAGGGGAGCTTACATGGAGTACATGTGATATGATGTTGCGATCCAAACGTAAAACATTACTTTTTGAATTTCCGTTCCAATTAATAGTACTTTGACGAGCCTAAGTGTTCACAAAGGAAAAGGAAATAGAAGATGATTTTAACAGATTACAAACGTAAAACAAGAAAATAAGATTGTTCAAAATAAAAAAAGTAATACATACTTGTGGGTTGTTTTTTGCTTTGCAACTTCTTCTAAACGTTATGTAACAAGCTTCTTATAGAGATAAACAATGAGGAGAACTAAAAATTCATTTCTTTAAATAGTTGGTGGTTTATTTATTTTTTTACTGTATTTTATTATCTACAAAAAACAGTTTTATTATATAACGCCAATTTGATGTGTCTCAAGAATATAAAAACATTATATATTGCTGTTGTTATTACTTAAAATAGTAAGCTTTTAGGAGTAAACATGCGAAACAAAACTAGGAAGTTTCATTACACTGTGTGAAACTACGGTAGACTTCCAAACTGCTCTGAGAAAAAAAAACGTATGTGGTATACGTAAAAACGTAAAGTTACATATGTAAATCCTGTAGTTTTTGGACTTAACGTACAGCAAACGTATAACTGTAAAAAGTATATTTTATACGTACTTTCCGTATAAGTGTTCCGAATAAACGTACTTTCCGTATGAACAAAAGAACTGTATATAGGTTGTTAGGATCTCACATACAGATAAGATATATGTAACATATAGCTGACGTATGTAACATACGTATAGGTATGTAATATATGGAAGACTGTTAGATGTCGGACATCCTACAACGGCATGATGTAACATCTAAGGGCAGTGCGTATGTAGCATATGGATAACGTATGCTCCGTACTGATTTCTGCAGTAAACATAAGGATTTCATATATTTGTACAGCGGGGGACACTTCTAAATGGTACACCTTAGCCGTAAATCTCCATATGGCTGTACCATTTAAAAGTGTCCCTCGCTGTACAATATACCACTGTCCGGATAACGGATTTTTCTTAGTGTATGCGAATTCAACAGTGAAATTGAAGTAGTACATCTATTTAAATATATTAATTTCTGTTTGCAATGGGGGGATAAGACCAAAAATATAATATGTTTCTTGGAAGCTGAATCTATATAAAAAAGCCATTACAAGGAATCTCTTACTGTTTTTTCTCTATGGAGATAAATATTGAAACCGTAAATTTTTATCAATTCCGATTTTAGTACAGAGATGCGATTGAAGATGTATTCCATTTAGACTCTGAATCTATCAACAAAAAATGTATATAACTATCACTTACCTTATTTGCTCTAGGACAATCAACGATGAAGCCGAAAATTTGGAATTCTTGCCTCTGCCGGTTTGAATAGATAGGTAATGGGAGAAATTGAACCTATTCTTGGCTCGCTGGAATGTATTTCAAAAGACCACATGTCGCTATCTTTGACCATTTTGCTCTATGGCAGCTAATGTTGAAACTGAAAATGATAAATTTCTATCACTTCTGATTTTAATAGTGGACACCCATTTTTGGGATGCTGAATCGATTCTAGAAAATCGCTTGTCGCAATCTCCTGTCATTTTTGCTCTGTGAAGATTAGTGATGAATCTGGCAGTATTGATACATTTCTATCACTTCTGATCTTAGTGGAGAGAGATGCGAGTAATGAGGATAGGTACTCTACCACTTTAATGATGTCAAATAGCACTCTAATGATGCCTACAACCAAATCTCTCACTGGCATAACCGTATAACCAATTTGTCAACTTATCTTTTAACGTTCCCTTATGGCTGGAAATTCACAAAGCAAAAAAGACTCATTGAAAAATAACTAAATAAAATGTCATATCATTTTGAAAACACATTTCGACATAAGAGGGATAGGAGCATGGTTTTCTTTTATATTGTTAAATTTTTAAAGGCTGTTGGGATAAGAATATACTTTACTTCCCATTTTGTTTAGTGTTAGAATCTAGTTAAATTAATTTTCGAGAAAATATACCTTTAACATTCTACGCAGGATACTACAAGTATATAGTGAAACAAGTTGGTAGCACTGTTGCTCCGTGAAGAAAAATTCCAGTTTCTTATTCACGTTATCCTGAGCCAAGCTATCTGTAAAGCTCAGTATTTTGAGAACAAAATTAACAAATTATCTTCAAATTTGGAATTAGCACACTTGGCATTTCCATGACCTGTCTGCCAACAGTATCGTCGCCAGAAATCTATTGTGGAAGCTTCGACACGAGATTGTTCTAGGTTAAATGAATTCCTCCTTGCGAGTTACAAAATCATAACAAGCACTATTATGATTTTCGAAAATAATTCTATAGTTACAAACTACTATTACGTGGTTCGTTTAAAGGACTTTCAAAAATGCACAAGTTTGGTGTTATAAATTGCACCTACAGATATGTGGCCCACACTATTTATTTGTTATTTGAAGCTTAGCTTCTTTTCTATATTAGATGTGAACTTACAGTTTAAGGTGGTATCTGCACTCTCCGTAAAATATTCAAATTTGTAATGCTTATCCACTGGGAATCTAACTCAGGACCACCTGCACTAAAGGCGGACGCGTTGGCCAATGGACCAGCGTGGAGGATATTTGCCCTAAACAAAAATTCCCTCAAAAAAATTATTAATTGTAATGTTTCATAGTTATTATAATTAATGGTTAGCCAGCTACGAACTGTAAATCCAGTTGATAGAATTCGTGAAATAAAGAATAAAACCAATAATAAAATCCAAGTTGCTTTAGGTAAAATTGACAATAAAATCATGAACATCATAAAAAAGTACCAGTGTCTCATGTACACCACATCATGGAGTTTGATTTGTATGACGTGATATGTCCTTAATTAATATTGAATTCGAAAGTGGTAGTAGATTTCTACTGCTTCCGGTTTTAGTAGAGAGATTAGAATTGAGATGAAGTATTTTCTTGGGATGCTTAATTGATCGCAGAAAACAGCTTCTTGCTATCTGTTACCGTTTAAATTCTACAACAATTAATGTTAAAACTGGAAGTGGTGAATATGTTATTTCCTATTTCCATATAGAGGGTTAAGAGAGAAAATATTGTTCCTATTCTTGGAACGTTAAATCGATTTATGAAAACCTGTTTTTTGCTATCTCTCGTCGTTTTTGCTATATAGCTTAATATTAAAACCGGAAGTTGAAATTGATTTCTTTCGCATCCGGTCTTAGTAGAGAGTTAAGAATGGGAATGAAATTATTATTGGGACGCTTAATCGATTGCAGGAAACTGCTTCTCACTATCTATTACTATTTTCACTCTATAGTGATCAATATTAAAACCGGAAATGGTTAATTTCTACTACTTCCTCAATCAACGAACTCTCTTCCAAAATTTGACTCTCTAAGTCCTGTCAAAAATTGATGGTGGTCAAAATTGATGTTTTCTTCCGGAAAACGGACGTACAGGCACATATTATTTTTTGTTTTCCGGACGGATGAACATACGGACAGACAAGGGAAATATATTAAAGAATTTTGGTGAACGAAATTGATCATTACACAAAACGATGAAAATGGACTAGAAGCTTATGAAATGTGGATGTAGAAAAGAATCGAGAGAGTTAGTTGAGTCGAGCGGAAAACGAATGAGAGAGTGTTGGAAATGATGGAGGACCAAAGAACAATTTTAGATATTATTAAGAAGAGGAACATAAAACTGCTGGGAACATTGCCTAAGAAGGAACTGTATCATGAGGGATGTGCTAGAGGATATGGTGGCAGGAAAGAGAGGGAGAGGGCGAAGAAGACTACAATTAATGGACGATATCAAAACAGAAAAATTGTACGTGAAGACGAAGAGGTTAACGGAAGACCGTGGGTCATGGAAGATTCTCAATATCGGCAAGTGACCTTCCAATAATGTCAGAATACCTATGATTATGATGAAACTCATTTTTCACTGTATCTGCAAAAGTACCTTTTCTTAAATGTGAAAGTGTTTTTATTTGAATTTCTTATATTAGTTACCGGCTGTGCACGTACTTAAAAGAAGAAAACTTCATCAACAGATTAAATGGAATTTTAACATCTCTATTCAGTCTCTAGGCTATAGGAGGCAGGACTTTCTGATACTTGGGTTCGAAACCAAAAAATATATCCTCTATTGGGAATTGAACCGAAACCATACCCACAAATCTCACGTGCGATAACAACTTCTTTTTTTTTCCTTAAGAAGAAGAAAAACTGAAGTACCGAACATGCTCAGTTTTTTCTTTCCTAAAATGATTTAATTAGGTAATTTTTTTGTAACGTTCAACTTTGGAACTTAAATTAAACGCACTTCCTCACTAACCAGAACTCTGCAATTTTGTACAGTTATGTAAACCTGATAACAATACAATATATTAAAATAACTTTGGTTCTAGGTTGTTTTACTGCAAAATTAATTAAGTTATTACACATGTATTTTAATTAATACATGTGTGTGGGAAGTTGCAAGAGCCGTTATATAAGTTTTGCACAGATGGTTATAAAATTGTTATTAGTTGCAATATGATGATGAAATTTTAGGTAAACATACTTTCATCCTTTGGCTAGAAGACCATGTCACTCAATGTAGCCTCCATCTACTGTCACAATTCGTCCAACGTTCTTTTCATGCTTTGAATGCACTTTGATAAGATTCGAGTGGCTGACTTTTACACCATTGTTTCACACAAGAAATGAGTGCCCTCACTCACTCGCAGGTGAGCCTTCAGACGACCAAACAGGAAAAAATAAGAAGGAAACAAGTCTGGACTATAAGGAGAATGAGGGACGACTTCTCAATCACAGTTTAATGATTTTTCTGCTGTGTCAACATGGCTGTGTGAGGCTTGGTATTGTTATGATGGAGTTTGATTACCTTGCCTTGCAGCTCCGGTCTCTTGGTCTGGAGAGCACGTCGTATCTTATCCAGTGACAAACAATAACGCTCCTTATTAACTGTGAAGTCATGTTCGAAGAAGTCATTGTAAATGACACCGCACTGATCTCTGGAAAAGGAAGACATAATTTTCAAGCCTGATCTGTAAAGTCTGGGTTTTTAAACCACTGGAACCAACGTCGGATACTGGCTAGGTGCAATGTGTAATCCCCATTAATTGGAAGCAACTTTCTTTGAATTTATATGGCAGATTCATCAGCGGTTTTTGAACAGGAATTCTGTTATCGACCGTTGTCGGGTCGGTTAGTGTCCATTGGGGTTTACCTGTGAACAATAAGAAACAACAATTATGACCATTTTGAAGCTAAAAATCAAAGTGTGTTCACAAAGAATTTCATCATCATAGCGCAACTAATAAAAAAATATTATACCAATCTTTGCAAAACTTATTGAACGTCCTTCGTAGTTAATTAAGCATTACTTCAATAAATAGCAGAGTGCTTTCCTGCTGGCGAGAGACGCCTTTCATATGACGCATTTAACGTAAAAGTTAGGAACTATTACCTTCCACTGGTGTTCTTTCATTGTACTTAAAAAAAAAGTAAATAATAACTGCAACAAAAAACTTTTTAAAACTATGTTTTAAAAATGATGTTAAGAAAGGAGAAAATATTTATTTTCTTAGGGAGAGGAGGATCGTAAAATGACGAAATGGAGACCAAGCCTAAAAGCATTGAGTATGATTAGCATTCAAGTGATGTTTCTATTATTAAACATTAGAGGTCTCTGTATATGTGTATATCGCATTGGACTCATTAATTTTAATGTATTATTACGAACCACTTCGCTAAAATCTATAACAACTTAGCCTGCAACCTAAGGAAGAGCTATCAGTTTGTGTTTCATTAACCATATAGTGTATTACAGAGATAAAAAATGAGGGGGAATGCAGAGGAATGTCGTTCCCCCATTTCCAGAAAATATCTATGGCGTCCCTCCACTTTTAAAAAATACAATGGACAAAAGATAGGCACGGGGGATAGCGTGATGTCATCCGTCCCCCTACCTTTTCAGATCCACTTTTATCCTTGTTCCATTGTCATTTTGGTAGTCATAATAAAAATGTGTGATGAAAGTATACTTCATTAATAGTTTCTTCTTAATAGATGGCATGGTTATAGTACATAATTAATTTTTAGGTTTACAAAAAAATAGTTTTTTTCGATTTCCTCGAAAATTACGCATGAGGATTTACACTCAGTTATACCATTTTGTTTAGTTCAATGATATCTATCGATTGGTATGACTCATTCTGGAAGTTTTTTCTTTTCCGTTTTAATAATAACAATAATATTGAAGTTTTTTCGAATATCTCTCAAGCAGTGCAGTTTTCAAATCTGTGTTATTAACTACCCGTAGATTAAAGAAGAGAGAAGAAACAGAAAGATAAGTTAGAAATAATAAAAAAAAAGTACCATAACTTCCGTACTAGATATTTATCCTCAATTCGCCAAAGCAGAACCCGTTATCTAGCCAGCAGCTATGTTCAAATTAATACCTGGTTACACATTTTCCTTTCATTTCTAGTCGCGACTTCGCACAAGCATGAATTAATAAAAGTAACGTTATCTATATTAAGAACCAAAATTATACACCTACAACTATATACTATAATGTACTCTATAGTATGCAATGGTTGCGCGGCGGCTCAGTGGTAGAGCGTTTACCTGCGGTGCTTGGTGTCCCTGGTTCGATTCCAGCACCCGCCGTGTGGACTTCGTGCTGGACAAACATCGTGCTCGTGGGTTTTCTCGGGATTCTCCCGTTTCCTTCCACTTTCTTCATTTCACTCATCTCTCATCATCACCGTCTCCTTTAGCCTAACTGGCATAACCGTGGGACGTAAAACTTAAAGATTTCATTTCTTTTATAGTATGCTATATGGGAAACATGAAGTAAGCTTATTCATTTTATCTTGATCTCCACGTTTGTTTGGGTTTGAGAGGCCAATTGAACAAGACCTCCACAAAAAGCGACAGAACTTTCTTGGTTACCTTTGTACTACAATAAAACAATGATACCTAACTAATTTTATGCTGTAACTAGTATTTTAAAAAAACTTTTTTTTATCAAATGGAAAATTTGGTGAAAAACAACGTTTTTGTTCAGTTTTCAGTTGGGATTTCATTTGCTCTTTTTAATGCTACTTGGTGTAAAACAGGAAGTGAGATATAGGTGTTAATAAAACAATTATGTTTTTAATTACGAATAATACATAAATATTTCTTCAGGAAATCTTAAGGAAATTAGAGGCAATTTCAAGGAAAATCAGTCTTAGGTATAAAGGTAACCAAGAAAGTTCTGTCGCTTTATGTGGAGGTCTGTGTTCCATTGGCCCCCACACCGTGAGTTCAATGATAATGGAGATAAGGCGAAGGCCAGTTGTTTTGGTGGATATATCCAACATGCTACTTCAGCGTTTCCCAACCGGTGTGCCGCGGCACACTGGTGCGCCGTGAATGGGCCGTTGATGTGCCGCGAGGAAATCGAAACAAATTATTATTTCTATAGCAATCAAATTGCAAGACAAAGGAAAAATGTATATTTGTATTTCACATTACTATGAACCCCTACTATGAATCTACAACTTTAAGTTTCATACCGTGTTACTTTTCTGTACATTTTTAATGTTGAAAAAAGTATTTGTTATCATTGTTATGACTATTATTGCTTCTTTATTGCTGCAGACTATTTCGTAAGTTGAAATTTTAAAATATCATTCAATCCTTTCAACAAAGCAAACATGCAAACAAATTACTTACATTTGTGTTTTAAAACTAAAAGAGATTTCTTTGTTCGTTCGTTATTTAGTGATCTTTCTTCTTAGTGAAAGGTTGGATACAGTTTTCGAAAAAGAAAGCTTAGTTTCAAAAACCTGAGTCCAATTTTTCATTGCAATTGTTTTCTGTTTTTAAATTAGAATGAAAAATAAGCATAATGATTTACCACGGGGAAAAACCAGTGATCGAGCTTTCTTCTCTGTGAGAAGGAGATGAGTAATTACAGAAAAAATGCCACGGTATTTTATATTTACAAATAATAATATCTATGAGTGTGCCGCGAGAATTCAAGTTACACCCGTAGTGTGCCGCAAGTTGAAAAAGGTTGGGAAACGCTGTGCTACTTGGTTGTGGCAGTCCAGTTACACCGTGAAGTTGCCTAAGGAAAAGTGAACATGGGACCTGCACAGAACGTCATAAGGGTGTGTACGCTGTACGAGTTGAAACTGGGGTAAAACGCCGTTGTAGGGGGCGGAAGATATGCCAGGCCTTTAGTGTGGGTGTCGAGACTACACGGACAGTGCAGCGGTGATTTAACAAGTTTAAGGACGGTGACGAAACAATAGAAGACGCACCACGTGCCGGAAGACCACGTGCCTATGTACAAAATGAAGAGCTTCAGACAGCAATTGAGGTGAACAGTGACCAGATATGTGCAGAACTGGGACTACAATTCAGTGCGAATGGAGAAGCAATTCGGCAGCACCTCCATCAATTTGGGAAGCAGTACAAGTTGGGTCGATGGATCCCACATGATTTGACTTCGGGCCAGGAGCAATGCGAGCAGACACCTGTGTTTCTGAGGAGTGTTTCTTTGCTTTCTCATCTGAGGAAGGAGTCATTTCTGGACAGGGTGTTGACATATGGTAAGAAATAAGTCCTGTACGAAGCTCCACGGCTCCGTCATCATTAGTTAGCATCCCATGAACAAGTTCCAAAATAGCTTAAATCAGCATTGCACCAGAAGAAGGTCCTCCCGTGTTTTGGTGCACTACTCGCGGCATCGTGCATCGGGAACTGCTACCAGCTGGTCAGAGCATCAATACAACTGTGTACTGTCAGCAGTTGAGCCTTGTTCAAGAAAAACTCAAAGCTCTCGAGCCAGCACTCCTGTTACAGGACAACGCTAAGAGCCACTTAACTAGGATTATCCGGGACACCATTCTACTTCTTGGATGGGAAACACTATTGCATCCACCATATTTCCCGGTCATTGCACCGTCCGATTATCACCTGTTCCATTCTTTGGATAATCACCCTAGAGGACGCCAGTTGAAATCGCTAGTAGAGATGCAAAATGCACTGGATACCTTCTTCGCTTCACGGCACCTACTCCATGGCCTCCCAAAACGTTGGCAAATCGTCGATGCTGATGGGGACTATTTTTGATCTTCCAAATACGTCTTAACCCCAGGTGACATATCGATGTTCGGTGGTGGGTGAGAAAAGAATATAACTTCCTTGGTTACCCTTATAGATAGGTTCTGTGTACAAGGGCTTAAATTAAAATAGTTATGCACAATGGTATAATGTTTGGTCCGGGGTAGTAGTTCTTGGATAAACATGATAAAAACTAGCTGGAATATAATTTGTGGAGAAAAATAAAAAAGTAAATATATAAATAAAAAATAAGAATAATAATAAAACAATAATTGCTCAAAAACAATGTTTTTAGTATTCCGGAACTAAACCAAAATTTTTCTGGTTTTTTTAGACCTCAAAAACACTAACTGCAACACATGCTTTTTGTTTTGTACATTGTAGCTGGTCCTCATTCAAAAACGAGACGGGCCCTTCTACATAAACCTGCTGACTACACCCCTGAATAGAAATACCTATTCTCCGCTTGGTCAGCCGCATTCTGTAAATTTCATTCGTGACCTTACCTTCAAGCCAGGGCCGTCGCGTGGGTTGTAAGCACCCGGGGCGAGAATTCTCAGCCCCTCCTCCCAGTGTGTTATGAAACACAACCAAAGTTTATTCTGTATTCCTAGATTTAAATATGGAACGTAACATTATAATGTAAGGTAAAATAAAGTGGTATTATATAAGTTTTTTTTAAAGAAAAAGTAAATGGCTTTTGTAGTTAAAACATAAAAGTTAATGAAAACATTGTTTTGAATTATTGAAATCGAATGCTTTTCTTGTTTATTTTGAACTTGATACACATCAACATAGTAATAGCGTAGAATATACAAATAACAATACAAATATTAAAAACCTTCTCACAGAGGGCTGCAGAGAGTTCCAATAGAATAATCCGGGACTATGTTTTACATTGCCGGTAATTTTCAAGTTCAATACTCTATCGTGAGTCCCTCAAGGATCTAATCTACGTCCCCTGTTGTTTCTTCTTGTTATTAACGATATTCCACTGTGTATCAAAACTTCTCAAGTTCTTCTTTTTGCCGACAATCTCAAATTATATTCGAAAGTAAGTTCAATTGATGACTTCGTGAAAATTCAACGGATCTACAAAGAGTTCAAATATGGTGTGATAAGAATAAATTAGTCCTGGATGTGTCCAAATATAAATCTGTATCTTTCACGAGGAAAGAAAATCCAATTAACTTTACCTATACACTACGCGGGACTTCATTGTCTACATCAAATACTATCAAAGATCTAGGAGTTATTTTTGATAGCAAATTAACCTTTGCTCATCACGTTGATGAAATAACGGGTAGTACATATAAAACCCTAGGTTTAATTTATAGGATAGGACAGGATTTCTACAAAAGATCAACATTTATAAGGTTATATTTTTCGTATGTGAGGTTAAAATTAGAACACTTTTGTACTGTTTTGACACCAAATGTCACTAAATACTCTGATGCAATAGAAAATATACAGTTTAAAGTTTAATTTTTTAAAAAATGCTTGCATACAAGAAAAGCTGTATCTACCCAAAGTATGTCCCCTATGAAGACTTAGTAACGAATTTTAGTTTTCAAACATTTGAAAAAAAGGGGGATGGGTGTTTGATCTGTTGTTCTTACATAAATTATTAAACGGGAAAATTGACTGTCCAGAATTAGTTTCAGAAGTATTATTACGTTCCCAATAGGTAAGACTAGAACAGCAAACTCTGGGACATTCTATTGTAGGAAAGCAAGAACTAACATATTACATGTATCCTCTGTGGAGAATATGTGCTTCATATAACAAAATGATTGCATTTCAAGTGGTAGACGTATTTAGCATCCCGAAAATAAGTTCAAAACAATTGTCAGGCAATAACTTCTGCACAATTAAACGACATATATTTGTGTATGTAAAATAATATATGCATAATGGTGTGTTAGATAGTTTACACGACACTTAACTGGATGAAGCCTGTTGTGTTGTCCTTATGAAATAAATAAATAAATTTTACTTAGCCGTAGCATGATCATTATTAAAATATCTGAATTAACATTCATTTTAAAAAAATCATTTACTAATATAATCAGAATTCCTTAAATTTTGTTCATTTGTCGTCCCGGCGCCGTGGCGCCCGGAGGTATGCTCCGTTCGCCCCGCCCACACGACGGCCCTGCTTCAACCAATATTAACTTTCAAGTTTATTCAATATATTTCTTCATAAAATGCACCAGAAAAGAAGATAACATAATTATTTAAGAGAAATGTAGTGGCCCTGCGTGGCGTGGTCGCTAGCGCTCCTGTATTTGGTGCGAGCGGTCCCGGGTCGAATTCCCGGTGGGAACACTCGGTCGAAAAAGTGTTAAAGCTTTTTCAGGCCAGTCATTTTGAGTGAGGTTTCCTTGGGTTTCCCACATTCACACCAGGAAAATGTCCAGATGGTACCTAACATAATGGTCCCAGGCCACTTCCTTCCTTCCCCAATTCTTTCTATCCTCTCTGAGCTCCTCCGTGGGCTAAGCGGTTAGCGTACGCGCCTTTGGAGCGGAAGACTCCGGGTTCGATTCCCGGCGGGAGCTCATGTGGTTCGGATTGCACGTTAATCAGTAGGTCCATGTCTCGTTGCTGAAAGGGACGCTAAACTAAAATCAAGTCAACTCTTTCTTCCCTCCCTTTCATTGGATAGTGTGCTCGCCGAGGGACGTCTTCCCTCGTATACGTCACGGGTTCTAATGGCCTAAGATGCTGACAGCTCAGAAATTTAATTCCTAATTCTAATAAGAGAAATGGAGAGTGTATATTGATGGTATAGAACAAGGAAATTGGTCTAAACTATAAAAACATTCGGTGTTCTAAGTGGTTCGCTAATATTCTTTTGATTAGACTATTTTCTCTCTTTTTTGTATTTTATGAACTTATTGTTTTTAACTTACTTTACAATTATTATTATTATTATTATTATTATTATTATTATTATTATTATTATTATTATTATTATTATTATTATTATTATGTTAAAAAATGTGAACATATTTAATCAGTTTTTGAAGTTTATCGTAGTTCCGCAACCTGAAACGTAATTCACGAAGATCTTTTGCGTGTTATGCTGTACATGCAAACTCCAGAGCGTTTCTGGTTGCATCACTGAATAGGAAGAAGAATTAATAATTTATTTTTAGCTATGGATAGCATCACATATAATATAATAGAGCAATACTTTTTAGACTACCTAGTATTGCTAAATCCTAATTTACGTATGCTCAATATTATCCTTATTTTTCTATGACACATTATGCAATATTTGTTACTATGTTAATTAATTAATTGGAATGAAGTGTCCACTTCCAGCACTATTTTTATAAAAAAAAAAGAGTGAACTATAAAGTGCAGTACGGAATAGTAGTCGGGTTTAAGTTAAGCACATTTCTTCCGGGGCAAATCGATATTATATAAGGTAATTTTAATAAGAACAACGTAAATGTTTTTTTTTTATTTATTTCTACAGAACTAACAATTTTTTCATTTCAAAATGTATAACAAGAAGCAAATGAACTATTTTATTTGTTGGGGCCGCGGTGGCTTGGTGGTAGAGTGTTCACCTCAGGTGCATGGGGTTCCTGGTTCGGTGTCTTCCTGTTTCGCCTTTTCCTGTTCTGCCTTACACAAATTTTCCAGCTTTTTCTGCCCCCTGGCATCTTTACCAACATAACAAGATCAAACTTTGATTTAAGGCGTAACAGGAATTCCTGTTTTGCCTTTTCCTGTTTCGCCTTACAATTTGAAGGGAAATTTCATATAATAAGGGTATTTTTAAGGGGATAATTCATTCAACAAAATTATTATTAAAACGAAAATGTTCTTAAAGTTACAAATGGTTATGATTGGTCTACACAGTATAGGAAGCTGCAGCTATTGATTCAGCGGGATTAGTTTCAAGGAAAAATGTTACTAAAAACATGAAAAATCAAACACAGCTGAACTTCACCTAGTGCAGTACAAAATCCAAGGAAAAGAATCATATGGGCATCCTAATAATCTCAGTTACTTTCATAGTTAAATAATATCATCGTTACTTTTCACAGTTCCTGAATTTTGTTCACGCCCCGTGTTCACCTCACAAAATTGTTATTAATGTATATTATCTTAAGCTTGCAGAAGACAGACCGTAATTGGTCCAACCACTATAGAAACCCAATCATTTAACGAAATTAGTTTCAAAGAAGAATGTTACTAGGATTACAATCTAAGAGAGAGGTAATTCACCTCACAAAGCTATTTGAAATTCATTGAAAGAAAGAAGAAAAATTACAATAGTATACTGGAAATTACAAATGTACAGAAGCATATATATACAAAATTCGACGGAGAAAATAGCTAAATTATTTTTTTTACCGTTTTTTGCCATTTTTTTCCCGAGCTTGGAAAAACCGAAAATTTGAAAAAATTGAAATTTTCGAATATTTTACTACATTATGCTTTTAAAATAAAAAAAATATATTTACTAGTTTACAGTTAAGATCATTGAGTGCTTATGTTTCTTGTATTAGAATAGGAGAAATTTGTGTCAACAAATATATGTGCACCACTCCTTTAATGTTAGCACCGTGATAGAATGGCTACTAAAATAAAATTAATTTATGAAGAGACCCATTTAAATCTTAAGGAATCTTACGAAGTTCCAGCTTTATGGCAGAGAGTTATAATAACGGGGCCAGAATCATTTTAGTTAATAAGGTATGTTAAAATCAAATATATATTATGGATAAATAAATATAAATAAAAATAAAATCAAATATACGGATGGTGATCAGAAAAATGGAAACACCTGTAGTTGGCAACACGTCAGATGTATGGGTTGGCAGTGGTGTCGTGGCGCCTGCAGCGCCGGACCACTGGTGGTGGTGTATTAGGTCGGTCTCCAAACTACGTCAGGCGCAGTGGAACAGCAGTGTCCAGTGGCTGCAGCAGGCGGAGGTAGTGTAAAATGGAAGACCTCTCTGATTTTCAAAGAGGGCAAATTGTTGGTGCGCGGTTATGTGGAGTGCATGTGACGGTAGTGGCTACTGTGTTAGGTGTGTCGCGTGGGACAGTGTCGAAGGTGATGGAGGCCTACACAACAAACAGGGAAACCACATCGGGGAAGCGGAACAGTGAGCGGAAGAAAATCATGAGTGACAGGTGACGCCGGGTATTAAAGCGCATTGTCACGCAGAACTGTCGTGCCACTGCTGAGCAAGTGACGGAGGAACTCAATCAGCACCTCCCCCGCCCTGTTTCGACAATCACAGTCCACCGCGAATTACATGACATGAACTTGCAGGGTCGTGTTGCACGGGCCAAACCGCTCATCAGGGACCATAACGCTTTCGCACGCCGCAAATGGTGCCGCAACCATGCAATTTGGACCGTTGCGGACTGGAAACGTGTGACATGGTCGGATGAGTCATCCTTCACCCTATTCCCAACCACGGGCCGTGTTTGTGTGGAGAACGCCCAAAGAAGTTTATGATCTGCAGTATCTCCGCCCAACTGTGAAACATGGCGACGGCTCGGTGATGCTGTGGGCCACCATATCATGGTTTTCATTGGGTCCTGTGGTCACACTTAGCGGACGAATCACTGCCAACGATTATGTCGCAATTTTAGGAGACCACTTGCATCCTATGGTCCGCATGTTGTTCCCGGACAATGACGCCATCTTCCAGGATGATAATGCACCCATTCACACAGCTGGCGTTGTTGCAGCGTGGTTTGTGGAACATCGGGATGAAATTCAACACTTCCCCTGGCCCGCCCAATCCCCAGATCTCAACATAATTGAACATCTGTGGTCCGTCTTGGAAACACGACTCTGGCGACGATTTCCACCTCCATCCTCTTTCACACAACTGGCCGATTTCCTGCACGAGGAATGGTGTAAAATTCCACTTGCTACCATTCACGACCTCTATGCCTCCATCCCACGTCGCATCAAGGCTGTTCTGAAGGCGAAAGGTGGCCCGACACCATATTAATCTGGTAAGTTGCAATTTCGTTCAGGTGTTTCCATTTTTCTGATCACCATCTGTATATTATGGAGCCGGAAATTTTGAACTCATTAAAAATATTTCGGAAATGTCGGCAAAACCCGGAAAATTTAATTTAAAAACTCTACTGATGTTAATCTTATTTGCTGTAGCGTGTCTGTAGCGTATACAAAATGTATTTCGCTAGCGGGAAAAGTACAAAAAGCAGCAGGTTTTAATTTTATTTTTTAGTTTTCTGATTTCTGGTGAAAAATCCCTCTTCATTATTTGTATATTTTTCAAACAACTCAGAAAGAGGAATGATCTTATTTACACATACTTATACACCGCACAAGTGTAAATTTGAGCAGCGAGAAATATATTTAAAAAAAATTAACGTGTGAAACTTCTGTTCGTTATTATTAAGTACTAGCAAAATACCCGTTCTTCGCACAGGGAGAATACATTTGATTTTTGACATAAAGGAAACCAAAACTGTCACAAATGAACTGGAATCCCCAAAACTATGAATTCGACACTAGTATGTTATTTTCAATTACTTTTACATGTCACTCTCCCCCTTCAAGAGCCCTGATGAGGGATAAATTTTGATTTAAACGGCATCGAAAGTGTCACTGTTCATCTCAGCGACCCCAAACTATTGATTCGACACTAATATCGGCCATTTTCGATCATTTTTATGTATTTATCCCTTCTCCGTCCCCCTAGGTGCGGCGCTGAATTTGGATTTAAAGGGCATCGAAAGTGTTACTGTTCATCTCAGCGACTCCGAAAACTATGGATACTACACTAATATCGGTCATATTTGATCCTTTTTATGTATCGATCCTCTCCCCTCAATGAAGTACGGCGCTGAATTTATATTTAAACGCCATCGAAAGTGTTACTCTTCATCTCAGCGACCCCAAAAACTATGGATTCGACACTAATATCGGCCTTTTTCCATCACTTTATATATATATATAATGAATTTGGATTTAAACAGGATCGAAAGTGTCACTGTCCATCTCAGCAACCCCGAATTTGACACTAGTAATATCTGCCATTTAGATAATTTACACGACACTTAACTGGATGAAGCCTGTTGTGTTGTCCTTATGAAATAAATAAATAAATTTTACTTAGCCGTAGCATGATCATTATTAAAATATCTGAATTAACATTCATTTTAAAAAAATCATTTACTAATATAATCAGAATTCCTTAAATTTTGTTCATTTGTCGTCCCGGCGCCGTGGCGCCCGGAGGTATGCTCCGTTCGCCCCGCCCACACGACGGCCCTGCTTCAACCAATATTAACTTTCAAGTTTATTCAATATATTTCTTCATAAAATGCACCAGAAAAGAAGATAACATAATTATTTAAGAGAAATGTAGTGGCCCTGCGTGGCGTGGTCGCTAGCGCTCCTGTATTTGGTGCGAGCGGTCCCGGGTCGAATTCCCGGTGGGAACACTCGGTCGAAAAAGTGTTAAAGCTTTTTCAGGCCAGTCATTTTGAGTGAGGTTTCCTTGGGTTTCCCACATTCACACCAGGAAAATGTCCAGATGGTACCTAACATAATGGTCCCAGGCCACTTCCTTCCTTCCCCAATTCTTTCTATCCTCTCTGAGCTCCTCCGTGGGCTAAGCGGTTAGCGTACGCGCCTTTGGAGCGGAAGACTCCGGGTTCGATTCCCGGCGGGAGCTCATGTGGTTCGGATTGCACGTTAATCAGTAGGTCCATGTCTCGTTGCTGAAAGGGACGCTAAACTAAAATCAAGTCAACTCTTTCTTCCCTCCCTTTCATTGGATAGTGTGCTCGCCGAGGGACGTCTTCCCTCGTATACGTCACGGGTTCTAATGGCCTAAGATGCTGACAGCTCAGAAATTTAATTCCTAATTCTAATAAGAGAAATGGAGAGTGTATATTGATGGTATAGAACAAGGAAATTGGTCTAAACTATAAAAACATTCGGTGTTCTAAGTGGTTCGCTAATATTCTTTTGATTAGACTATTTTCTCTCTTTTTTGTATTTTATGAACTTATTGTTTTTAACTTACTTTACAATTATTATTATTATTATTATTATTATTATTATTATTATTATTATTATTATTATTATTATTATTATTATTATTATGTTAAAAAATGTGAACATATTTAATCAGTTTTTGAAGTTTATCGTAGTTCCGCAACCTGAAACGTAATTCACGAAGATCTTTTGCGTGTTATGCTGTACATGCAAACTCCAGAGCGTTTCTGGTTGCATCACTGAATAGGAAGAAGAATTAATAATTTATTTTTAGCTATGGATAGCATCACATATAATATAATAGAGCAATACTTTTTAGACTACCTAGTATTGCTAAATCCTAATTTACGTATGCTCAATATTATCCTTATTTTTCTATGACACATTATGCAATATTTGTTACTATGTTAATTAATTAATTGGAATGAAGTGTCCACTTCCAGCACTATTTTTATAAAAAAAAAAGAGTGAACTATAAAGTGCAGTACGGAATAGTAGTCGGGTTTAAGTTAAGCACATTTCTTCCGGGGCAAATCGATATTATATAAGGTAATTTTAATAAGAACAACGTAAATGTTTTTTTTTTATTTATTTCTACAGAACTAACAATTTTTTCATTTCAAAATGTATAACAAGAAGCAAATGAACTATTTTATTTGTTGGGGCCGCGGTGGCTTGGTGGTAGAGTGTTCACCTCAGGTGCATGGGGTTCCTGGTTCGGTGTCTTCCTGTTTCGCCTTTTCCTGTTCTGCCTTACACAAATTTTCCAGCTTTTTCTGCCCCCTGGCATCTTTACCAACATAACAAGATCAAACTTTGATTTAAGGCGTAACAGGAATTCCTGTTTTGCCTTTTCCTGTTTCGCCTTACAATTTGAAGGGAAATTTCATATAATAAGGGTATTTTTAAGGGGATAATTCATTCAACAAAATTATTATTAAAACGAAAATGTTCTTAAAGTTACAAATGGTTATGATTGGTCTACACAGTATAGGAAGCTGCAGCTATTGATTCAGCGGGATTAGTTTCAAGGAAAAATGTTACTAAAAACATGAAAAATCAAACACAGCTGAACTTCACCTAGTGCAGTACAAAATCCAAGGAAAAGAATCATATGGGCATCCTAATAATCTCAGTTACTTTCATAGTTAAATAATATCATCGTTACTTTTCACAGTTCCTGAATTTTGTTCACGCCCCGTGTTCACCTCACAAAATTGTTATTAATGTATATTATCTTAAGCTTGCAGAAGACAGACCGTAATTGGTCCAACCACTATAGAAACCCAATCATTTAACGAAATTAGTTTCAAAGAAGAATGTTACTAGGATTACAATCTAAGAGAGAGGTAATTCACCTCACAAAGCTATTTGAAATTCATTGAAAGAAAGAAGAAAAATTACAATAGTATACTGGAAATTACAAATGTACAGAAGCATATATATACAAAATTCGACGGAGAAAATAGCTAAATTATTTTTTTTACCGTTTTTTGCCATTTTTTTCCCGAGCTTGGAAAAACCGAAAATTTGAAAAAATTGAAATTTTCGAATATTTTACTACATTATGCTTTTAAAATAAAAAAAATATATTTACTAGTTTACAGTTAAGATCATTGAGTGCTTATGTTTCTTGTATTAGAATAGGAGAAATTTGTGTCAACAAATATATGTGCACCACTCCTTTAATGTTAGCACCGTGATAGAATGGCTACTAAAATAAAATTAATTTATGAAGAGACCCATTTAAATCTTAAGGAATCTTACGAAGTTCCAGCTTTATGGCAGAGAGTTATAATAACGGGGCCAGAATCATTTTAGTTAATAAGGTATGTTAAAATCAAATATATATTATGGATAAATAAATATAAATAAAAATAAAATCAAATATACGGATGGTGATCAGAAAAATGGAAACACCTGTAGTTGGCAACACGTCAGATGTATGGGTTGGCAGTGGTGTCGTGGCGCCTGCAGCGCCGGACCACTGGTGGTGGTGTATTAGGTCGGTCTCCAAACTACGTCAGGCGCAGTGGAACAGCAGTGTCCAGTGGCTGCAGCAGGCGGAGGTAGTGTAAAATGGAAGACCTCTCTGATTTTCAAAGAGGGCAAATTGTTGGTGCGCGGTTATGTGGAGTGCATGTGACGGTAGTGGCTACTGTGTTAGGTGTGTCGCGTGGGACAGTGTCGAAGGTGATGGAGGCCTACACAACAAACAGGGAAACCACATCGGGGAAGCGGAACAGTGAGCGGAAGAAAATCATGAGTGACAGGTGACGCCGGGTATTAAAGCGCATTGTCACGCAGAACTGTCGTGCCACTGCTGAGCAAGTGACGGAGGAACTCAATCAGCACCTCCCCCGCCCTGTTTCGACAATCACAGTCCACCGCGAATTACATGACATGAACTTGCAGGGTCGTGTTGCACGGGCCAAACCGCTCATCAGGGACCATAACGCTTTCGCACGCCGCAAATGGTGCCGCAACCATGCAATTTGGACCGTTGCGGACTGGAAACGTGTGACATGGTCGGATGAGTCATCCTTCACCCTATTCCCAACCACGGGCCGTGTTTGTGTGGAGAACGCCCAAAGAAGTTTATGATCTGCAGTATCTCCGCCCAACTGTGAAACATGGCGACGGCTCGGTGATGCTGTGGGCCACCATATCATGGTTTTCATTGGGTCCTGTGGTCACACTTAGCGGACGAATCACTGCCAACGATTATGTCGCAATTTTAGGAGACCACTTGCATCCTATGGTCCGCATGTTGTTCCCGGACAATGACGCCATCTTCCAGGATGATAATGCACCCATTCACACAGCTGGCGTTGTTGCAGCGTGGTTTGTGGAACATCGGGATGAAATTCAACACTTCCCCTGGCCCGCCCAATCCCCAGATCTCAACATAATTGAACATCTGTGGTCCGTCTTGGAAACACGACTCTGGCGACGATTTCCACCTCCATCCTCTTTCACACAACTGGCCGATTTCCTGCACGAGGAATGGTGTAAAATTCCACTTGCTACCATTCACGACCTCTATGCCTCCATCCCACGTCGCATCAAGGCTGTTCTGAAGGCGAAAGGTGGCCCGACACCATATTAATCTGGTAAGTTGCAATTTCGTTCAGGTGTTTCCATTTTTCTGATCACCATCTGTATATTATGGAGCCGGAAATTTTGAACTCATTAAAAATATTTCGGAAATGTCGGCAAAACCCGGAAAATTTAATTTAAAAACTCTACTGATGTTAATCTTATTTGCTGTAGCGTGTCTGTAGCGTATACAAAATGTATTTCGCTAGCGGGAAAAGTACAAAAAGCAGCAGGTTTTAATTTTATTTTTTAGTTTTCTGATTTCTGGTGAAAAATCCCTCTTCATTATTTGTATATTTTTCAAACAACTCAGAAAGAGGAA
Source organism: Thermobia domestica (assembly GCF_964235325.1). Classification (NCBI taxonomy): domain Eukaryota; kingdom Metazoa; phylum Arthropoda; class Insecta; order Zygentoma; family Lepismatidae; genus Thermobia; species Thermobia domestica. The sequence continues at coordinate 80,562,306 of NC_137463.1, forward strand.
TGATCTTATTTACACATACTTATACACCGCACAAGTGTAAATTTGAGCAGCGAGAAATATATTTAAAAAAAATTAACGTGTGAAACTTCTGTTCGTTATTATTAAGTACTAGCAAAATACCCGTTCTTCGCACAGGGAGAATACATTTGATTTTTGACATAAAGGAAACCAAAACTGTCACAAATGAACTGGAATCCCCAAAACTATGAATTCGACACTAGTATGTTATTTTCAATTACTTTTACATGTCACTCTCCCCCTTCAAGAGCCCTGATGAGGGATAAATTTTGATTTAAACGGCATCGAAAGTGTCACTGTTCATCTCAGCGACCCCAAACTATTGATTCGACACTAATATCGGCCATTTTCGATCATTTTTATGTATTTATCCCTTCTCCGTCCCCCTAGGTGCGGCGCTGAATTTGGATTTAAAGGGCATCGAAAGTGTTACTGTTCATCTCAGCGACTCCGAAAACTATGGATTCTACACTAATATCGGTCATATTTGATCCTTTTTATGTATCGATCCTCTCCCCTCAATGAAGTACGGCGCTGAATTTATATTTAAACGCCATCGAAAGTGTTACTCTTCATCTCAGCGACCCCAAAAACTATGGATTCGACACTAATATCGGCCTTTTTCCATCACTTTATATATATATATAATGAATTTGGATTTAAACAGGATCGAAAGTGTCACTGTCCATCTCAGCAACCCCGAATTTGACACTAGTAATATCTGCCATTTCAATCATTTTTATACATCTTTTCCTCCCTAAAGTTGTGGACCTGAATTTGAATTTAAACGGCATCGAAAGTGTCACTGTTCATCTCAGCGGTCCCGGAAACTATGGATTCGACACTAATATCGGTGATTTTCAATATATATCCTCCTTCCTACCTCCAAGTCGCAACTTCAAAGTGAAATGATGAAAACTATCTTAGGCCCGAACACCATCTACGTTGAAAATTTTACTGAGATCGGTCTGGTGGTTCAGATGTTGTTAAGTTACAAATATAGTCACTTTCATTTTTATATAATTTGTCACACTAAAAACAGGTATTTGTTTACATACAAAATTTTGTGCATAGAGTTTATATAAAAGTATATAAGAGAATATTAAATAATAGTAGTTGTTTGTTTTAGCGCTTGAGTATTAGTGAAATTTGCCTACTGCTGTGTCTTTTAAGAAGTAATTTGGTTAAAATTAACAAAATTTCAAAAGATCAAAGAGCACATTAAGAACTCAGTTTCACTCAAGAGCCCTATTTGCTGAGAATCTGAAAATATACTGAGTATCTTCTAGTTTGCGTTTCTTCGTTTGTAGAAATTCCCAATGTGAACAGAAAATTCCCCTTTGAGAAATTTTGCTTTGTGTTGCATCATACATTAAGGCGAAACAGGAATTCCTGTTTCGCCTTAAGATAAGATGCTTATCAACATGTTTTCTAATATGGCTTAAGGATGTAAGGCGAAACAGGAAAAGGCGTAACAGGGAGGAATCCCTGGTTCAATCCTAGCTCGCACCAAGTAGCCTAAACTCTGTGGTGGACAAACATCGTGTGTGTGGGTTTATTTGGGTTTCTCTCGTTTCCTCCCATTTAATCATTCAACCATGCATTTCTTATCATCACCGTCTTCTTTAGCCTAGCTGGTATAATCATGGAAGGTTACACTGAAACATTTCAGTTGATTTTATTTGCTAAGAAAACATTGGGAATTATTTTATGTTACGACTCAGATGATAATATTGGTTAGTTAAAGTTTGGTATCCCTTTCAGCTACGGGCAGTTTGAGATGTCAGTCTTCAACCCAACATGGAATCGGAACCATATGAGCTCCTACTGAAAACTGAACCCTGAACTCTCACACTCGAGATATTAATAATAGAATAGTGAAGATACTTACTACCCTGTTGTCAGCTATGACATTTTACATTTTGCGTTTATGCAATATTGTTTCTCTGTTGAATTTGAAAACAAAAGAATCGATAAAGGGCGTTCAAAGAAATACTTTTAGTCTCCAGACAGGTTAGGAGAAAAAAAGTAGGAAAAGAAAACGGACCTGCTCCATGATTTGAACATACGATTAACGAACCAGTCATCCAAATAGTTCGACTATTGCGTTCTCTATTTTAAATTTGCTTCATGAAAATTGTTTTTTGTTCTACACGAGGATTTGTTTACAATCAGATACGACTGAGTTCGCAGATAGTAACTAGAAGTTATGTCTCGTGCAATATGCAAGGGTAATCAATAAGTAACTGCAATATTCTTCTAATTCTTTTCAGGTTGGCTCTACGACATTGTGTGCTCACCAGACGCTAGCTGTCACCGTTGGCTCCGCCTGCGGTAGGTTATAGCGTTATCACATCAGTCCGCTTTGCGCTGTTGTGAAGTAAAATTGGGCCGCCACTCTCTGTGTGCACCAGTGATGTTCTAAAATAGAGGATCTGCCCATACGTATCTTCATCATATGAACTCAATGAAGCCAAAAAACAACCGAGCACCGTCTGAGCCGACACGTCTGATTGGCTACTCTGGTTTCCGCCATGATTGTTGGCTCGAAACATTGCGATCTTAGTGGCGCGGAGTGAGCAGAGTAGGTGTGGAGAAGCTGTGACGTATGGTTTCACGATTTTCTTGTATGGGCAGATCCTCTATTTTATAACATCCTTGGTGTGCACCATAGAAGAACAGAGTTCTGTCATCCGTTTTTTTTTATGAGTGTGTGTGTGTGTGTTTGTGGTCTGAAGTTGTACCCGGAGCAGAAATTCACAGAAGACTTTCAGCACAATACGAGGACAATGTGTTGCCATTGAGAAGTGTTTACCAGTGCGTTGAACAATTCAGAAATAGTCGAATAAATGTGAAGGATGAGAAAAAAAAAGCAGGGCGTCCAGCTAGAGCAACAACTGATGACATTATTGAACGAGTCTGTGCTTTGATTCTAAATAACGAACGAGTGATTATTGATGAAGTGGCAATCCACACGCAGATTAGTCATGGTTCTGCATATGCCATCATACATAATAGGCTTATAAAGTTTGCTCGAGATGGGTTAAAAAAAAAAAAAAAAACTCGATGTAGAGCACAAGCGAAACCGTGTGAGAATCTGTCAGCACCTACTGGACTGTTATACTAAAGAAGGTAAAGCGTTTCTCAGGGGAATCATCACTGCAGATTAAAAGATGGATTCATCATTTTTTACTAAATAAAAAAACACCAGAGCATGGAATGGAAGCACCCCCGGATCTCTCTTCAAGAAGTCATTCAAGAGTCAATCTTCTGCAGGAAAAGTGGTGCTCTCAATGTTTTGGGATTCACAAGAGCCAATCCTGGAAAACTAGCCAACAATAAATAGTAAAAGATATAGTGAAATTCAAGTAAGCAAGTTGAAGTCTGTAATTCGTAATAAACGCAGAGGTCAAGTGTCGGAAGGCGTTCTTGTGTTGCATGAAAACGCTCCTTCACATACTGCTGCTGTCCACACCGCTCAAACTCTTCAGACGCTGCGTTCCGATTTGTTGGAGCGTCCTGCATACAGTTCCGATTTCGCCTTGTCGGATTACCACGTATTTGGCCTACTTAAAGATGCTCTCAGAGGCCGTCAATTAAGCTCCAATCAACAGGTGAAGGAAGCGGTGCATTCGTGGCTTATTGGTGAACCAAAATCCTTTTTGCAGAAGGTATCGGAAACCTTGTATAACGGTAGACCAGGTGCATTGGAAAACAGAGTGACTATGATGGAAAACGATATGGATATAAACATTACACTCTTGTGGTAATAAATAATAAAATTTGATTGCAGATACTTATTGGCTTATCCTCGTATAAATGTATTTTTCGCAAAAGTTAGCGTAACTACATTTTCTTTTAGTCACAATAATTGATGTAAAACAAGTTGAATCTGTGAAATTATTGAGTTGGAATTATCATTAATAATAATAAAGTATTACTAGAATTATAATAACAATTACCCGAACAATAACATTAGTGAAGAAAATTAGTTAGCTCAACTAATGATCATCTCTTCAAAGGCCCTTTGTGCCTCGTCTAAACTTACGTGAATGACCTTTAACTAATAATTTGTTTTGTGTAGTATCAAATAAGGGATTTGTGTAGGCAAATGGTCAACGCATTATATTAGGTGGCCCGGGTTTGAGTCCTCGGAGGCTCGAACTTTTTAACATGTTTCAATTTCAATCCATACTCAGTGTGATAAACAAGATCTTCTCCAGTGGATCGAATGATGATAATGAATGAGGAAATTGAGTAGATTTATGAACTAGAACAAAGATATAGAAACCTATTTCCCGAAATTTTTCCAGAATCTTCTGTTAATTTCAACCATTTTCTAACTCATATATGATCTTTTTTTTTTTTTCATTTCTTTTGGTATGCGGTGTGTTGTGAACAAATACATTATACACACAACGAATTATATCATAACACGCTCCAAACGATTGGAATAAGTCTCCAAATGGAGAAAATTCTTTGTGCATCAACTCCACAGCAAAAACACATTTCAGTGTTCTACAAGCTTACTATTTGTAGTATTCTGGATGAAATGTTAGGTGTAAATTTGCCAGGCGTTTGCAAAACCAGCTGGACATGACCTAATGGAGTTACAGCAGTCGTGGGTTGCTGTTGACTGCAGAAGACACACTTAATAAAAGTACGAGTACTATTTTAACTTGCCTTAAGTGATAGAAGTTGTACCATTTACTCTGTATAAGTGACTCATTCAGTGGAGTATGGTAAGGGAGGCACTCAGCAGGGCTTTAACCTGACTTAAACATGATATGAAAAAGTATCATTTTGGATTTACATTTAGCGTCCCCGTTAGTAGCAAGGTTAGATGAGACGTGGATCTATAGCTTAATGCGGGATACAAATCACATGAGCCTCAGGCGGGAATCGAACCCAGATCTTCAGCTCCAAAGACACGAACACTAACTTCATAGCCAAAAGGGAGTTCAAAAATAGTACAGTGAAACCTCTACTAACGGACACCTCTGTAAAGCGGACACCTCTCATAACGGACATATTTTTTAATCCCCAAACACTGTAATAGGGAAAAACCATGTTGACAAACCTCTCTAAAGCGGACACTCTCTAGTACGGACACGGACAGTCCTTACTGTCTCTTATAGGTATTATTTACCTCCATATTACGGACACCTTTTCTAGAAACAAGTTGAAAAGTACAGAAAAATTACATTTTCAGAAATGCATACATGTATCACCAAGGAAGCATTGTAATAACATTTTTCGTCGTCAACTGGCTGTTCAGAAACTCAGATGAAGCGTCTTTGTTTAACAACACCCTCATATCCTTTGCTTGCATTCCACTCCCACCCAACCTGGTGGGATGACACGTCATTCTACTGTTCCGCTGGAATCAAGCAGAAGACATGTTTGGTATTTTTTGTCCGCGTATTCGCATATTGTCTTAGTGCCTCTATTTGTAGACGGAAATCTTTCTAAGTCATTCTACATCGAATAAGCAATAAGGTGTAAGTTGTTGTGAGCTATCGAAATGCAACGAGAAGCGTTAATGTTAAAATCGAATTGATTGAATTTTCGAAGAATACTGAGGTGTGCGAAGGATAGCTGAAAATTTTTGTATCGGTAAAACACAAGCACCTGAGATAATATGAAACCAAGACAAGTTAATAAAGTTGTGGTGTGAAAATGACAATGAAAATAGTGTCTCATTGCTTTGAACAAAGTTGGTGTGCAAGTAAATGATTTTATGAAGTGCGGAATGAAAAAAATTCCTGTGTTAGGGTCGATGCTAAAAGCTAAGAATTTGGAGGTAGCAACAGAAATGAATGTTTAAGATTTCAAGGTCTCGAACGAGTGGTTAGAGAAGTTTCGGATTAGACACAAAATTTCTTTCAAAGCGATTTGTGGAGAATCCGCAGATGTCGACATGCCCACAGTCATAGAACGGTTTGATAAATTACCTTCAATAGTTTGTAATTACATATCACCTTATTTACTAATTTACGTAAGAATATATCGAAACCTCTCTAAGACGGACACCTCTCTATAGCGGACAATTTTTGATTCCCCATGGCTGTCCGCTTTAGAGAGGTTTCACTGTATTTAGTGTACTACGAAATGAACACAAAAATTCTGAAACAAATGAACTTGAGAGCTTGATCCTCTCCTTGAAGAAAATCTACTTACGCTATTGGACTTATTCGTAACTAAAGTGATTTACAATACCGCCCCAAACACTTTGGCGTCTCAAGGAGTCGATCGACCTACTTGTTTCTATTTCGGTCCTTGCTTTGCAATTACATGGTCCAAAACAGGGAGAAAAAGTTCCACTGTTGTGTATATTTTACTCATATCCACTCTTCCCTTAACTCATAAATTATACGACAATATTAGTATAATTATTATCTCCTACAGGATACAACATGTTTACGTAACATGTATAAACAGAAATGTTTTCATTACTTCACGCCAATAAGAAAGTTAACGCTGAATTGTGGGTCACACAGCATCGCCATTCATTCTTTTCTTTATTATTACTCTGTGGCTTGTTGTTACTTTCAGCAATGACCATATGAACGTTAAGTAGCATCCCAAAAGAAAGAGGAAGAAAAGTAGATAATAATGCCAGTACTGAAGAAAGAAAGAAAGAAAAAAAAAAGAAATAAGTAGATAAATAATTGCAAATATATAACCAAAGGCCTTCTGAGTTTTACAATAGCCATATAACATCGCGTGTCAATTAGTTCCCTTTTCGTCCTGCGAGAAGAAGAAAAAATAGTTAAGTCCTTGAACTCTTCAATCACACACATACAGATAATTTGCCGACTCACTCCTAAAGACGCATGAAAACTGTGGTGTCCAACAGCGGATTGCAAAACTACTTACTTATAATAATAATCACCTAATGCAATAGCAAAAAATTCTTTTATATAAAGGAAATTACATTGAATAAGTGACACTCACGCAGACAGTTAATAAATTGAGGTCGCCCTCTTTCGGTCGGGGAAGAATACTAAGGGTGGATGGAAACACGAGAAAACAATGTTTTGTTTCCTTCTTCTATTTCTCTTTTCAACGGAAGCTTCGATTTAAAAAAAGAAAAAGGAAAAGAAAAAGAAACTGTGATTATTCATTGCTGAACAAAAGTGCTTGCATATAGTTACGTGTTGCAAGTATGAAGGCCATATTTAATTCCTAGGTCTGTTAGGTACATCAGGAGTTCGCTAGTTGCTACTCTTAATTATTCAAAATAATAATTAAATAGAAAGGGAAGTAATTGGACTAGAAATTAAAGAATATCATGTTTTAAGATTAGCCAATGATTAAGATTTTAATGAACCAATACAGTAGCAATAGTTTGTTTGTGTGTGTGTGCGTGTATGTTCAAAGTAGCATAATTTGTACCCATGTTGTCTGTGTGTTTTTTTTTTTTTTTTAAAGTAAAGTGAAGGAAATGGAAGTAAAGAACAAATGAACAAAACAAATGTGGTTGGTACTTCTTCTAATATAGCTAAATTAATCGTATCATTTAACTTCTGTCATATATATTGGACACTCAACAAACTAGGGAAAAAATTGATAAGAAAAGGGAAAATTTTGTGTCAATCGAGGGAAATGTTGTATAGGATACTTATGAACACTCACTCTGTCTCACCATCACGGGAAAGCGGTTGAATACTTAAAAACGAACTTTGGAAAAATAGTTGGCTCTTAAATCGAAAGGAATTCTATCATATCACTTTCATTAAAATGGAGGTAATCTAAGGGGATAGGAAAGGATTTAAAATGTAACCAAAAATAGAGTATCTCACGCATGGACGCCGAGTACGTGGGTGCTCCGGGGCTCCGGCACCCACACAAATAATCTTTTGGGTGCGTCGAACCCAAAAGATTTTTAGTTTGGACTCGGGTATGAACCTGTTTCGCTTGCGTTTAAGTCAGCCGTGTTACACACTGAGCTAGGGCAGTCCCAACTTATCCTTATAGTTCCGGTATATTTGACTTTATTACAGCACAGCCCTTTATGACAGTGTTCATAAAAATATTTTAACTAAAAATAAATCAATCAAATATAGAGACTTCTCTGAAAACATATAGGCTAACATGTCCCGCCATTAATACGCAGCCACATAAATTTTAGAAAGTCGTTGATCTCACGAACTCCTCAAGTTAGATCAAACTCGACATTTATACTCCTTATTAAAAATAAATTTACATGTGTTCCAGCGTTTTCGAATATTTAGCTTATAAAGAGTAAGGAGAGATTAGTAAATTATGTTAATTTTGGAGGGCACGGTGGCTCAGTGGTACATCCTGATGCAATGGATCTCTGGTTAGATCCGAGGCAAAACGAGTTTCCGGTAGACGACATGTTGCTCATGAGTTTTCTCTGCGTTCTTCCGTTTCTTCCCACATTGTCATTCCACCAATTCTTCCATGATCATCCAATTTCATGAATCATCCATCTTCTCTAGCCTAAAGGGCATATTGTTCGATCCCAGCCCCCACCAAGTGAACTTTGTGGTGGACAAACACCGTGTGCGTGGGTTTTCTCGGGGTTCTCCCGTTTCCTCCCACTTTCTTCATTCCACCATTTCATTCATTACTCATTATCACCGTCTCCTTTGCCTAACCGGCATAACCGTGGGACGTAAAACTCAAAGATTTCATTTCATTTTCCTAAAGGGCATATCCAATGGGATGTAAAACTAGAAACTCCATTTTATTTCATTTTAATATTTTAGTTTTCCATTTAGTACTCATAATATGGCAAAAATGAGAAAGTGACTAAATTGTTTAATGTAAATATTTGAGAATAGTTTGCAATTGAGTTGAACCTGGGTTTTCATTATACTTTGAGTGAAATGTGTATCATAAGAGGAAAGGGGTTAAAGTTTTTGACAAAGTATAACGTCAGCAAATGCCTCGAAATGCAGTTTTAAATATAGTTAGAAGTTGGATTTTTCCATCGTTTCATATTTATACAAATACACTTCCTTAGGAGAGGGCGAGGATCCAAATTTACCTTTCAAAGTACTTACTATAAACCTATTATTTTTCTTATGGAAGAAATGACATTTCAGCCGAGATTCTCACACTGAGGAAAATTACGCACCAATAAATTGAACGAGATGATAGTTGGCATAAAATTAAGCAAAAAAATATCTAATTGAATATTAGTCGAACTCTCGGCAGAGCGCTGACATAATATCGAAATCTCACGAACACGGAAAGACACCATTGTTGGATCAAAAGATTATATAGAAAGACGAACATGACAAATTCTGTGATGTACAGATGGGAACCATCGTCGCGATGGGGATCCCCACAGATGGAGAATACGTGTGTCAGTACTCCATCTCTCTGTAGAGATTCCATTGAAGGGCGATAGCTCCGTTCCCACCTGTACGTCCTTCTTTTTGTCTGGTGCGATTTTCTATGTAAACTTTTGACTTGACAGCGATGTCTTTTCACCTTTCCAGCAATATACTAGCGTCTCACCAATTTTCGCTTTCTACCCATGTTCATTAGGCATTTCTTCCAATAAATTTCATATTTGCTATAACCTCCTCCAGTTTATCGGTGTATTACCACACTTATTATTTTAAAAGAAAGTACAAAGTTTATTTTATAACTCCCTCGTGAGTACGTTGATAGTGAAGGGGCTTGTACCGCAGGAGACCCGGGTTCGACTCCCGAAGCGAGCTCATGTATTTCAAAAAAATATTTCGATTTAATGTCCCATGTTATGCCCTTTAGGCTAAGGAAGAGGATGACTAAGGCAAGTGAATGATGTCCAACACAAACTTGCTTGGGCGGGGATCGAACCAGGTACCCCATGCACTAAAGGTAAGCTTTCCACCACTGAGCTACCGTTCTCCCCACCCTCATGTAGTTCAGATTTCACGTTAAGCTGTAGGTGAATGTTTCATATAGCCTCACTATTCAAACGGACGTCAAACGCAAATTAAATCACAAACTTTATTTTAACTCTCCCGACTGTTTTAGTGGCTAGCGCGTGCGACTTTATTGCACATGGTTCCTGGTTCGATTCTCGGTAGAAGAGTATTAAAGAAATTACGGCGGTTCGAATTTTGCCTTAAATTGTAGATCCAAATCTCACATAACTTCACTGGTAAACAGAAGTGAAAACTTCAATAAACAAAAGAACAACCAAGCAAGCAAGCAAACAAATAAATAAATCAAACTAACCAAGTAATTAACTCTAACAACAGCAACAACAACAAAACAGAAACCAACCAACAAACAAAAAATAAAAACAAATCAAATAAAGAAACAAACAAACAAAGCAGGCAACTAACAAACCAATGTAATTTATTTTAAACCTCTGAATGAGCAATACAATTTTTTAGTATAAATTTCCCGTGGATTAATGTTCGTTTACGTTCTATTCATTGAGGATAAAAGAAATAATATAGCAAATTTAACTTGATAATGTTTTCCAAATGAATTTGCCAAAGTTCCCACGAAAGGTAACTCAATTGTTTGATTTGTTGAAAGTTAAATGTCCCTTTTTCAGTGTCAAGGCTATGTAAGACGGGATCCACAGATAAAAGTAAGATCCAAACCGCGGCCACTGCTCGGTATAAAATCAGCTTTGATTTGTATGCAAGGAAAGTTCCGGGAATCGAACCCAAGAGCTTACCTTCAAAAACTACGCACGTTAATAAAGTTATTAGATTTAAACAAATTGCATTTGCTACCTTTAAACCTAAGTCTAGTATTCTACTTTTAAAAATATGCAACAAAAACCAGAACGCAACATAAACACATGACGTAACGATCACATTTATAGTCAAATGCCACGAGTCCTGTCCATGTGCATAGAGCAGACAGAACAAGATTTATTAACTGTTTGTCTTTTTTTCACTCTGTTCTTTGTTTTGATTTTTTTAAAGGTTGGAACTACTGTTTCTTCAATTGAGAAAGTGACGAACGAATAAGCATACACATACTACATAAAGAATCTAGGTCTTTATATTCCACTTTCTTATGTAACAGTTGATTCAAGTGCCCTCCAACAGTCACTAGTAGAAAAATAAAATTTACGATCTCTTTCTTTCACGCTTGTTCTTATTTCTTTATGCTTTTTAAAATAAAAGCAAAACATTACTAGGAGGAATGTCATTATTTTATCCTGTTGGCAAAAATTCCAAGATTCTGCAATACTTGCTGCAGTTTCGGAATATCAATCTAGAGTCATATCCAGTCAATAATAATAATAATAATAATAATAATAATAATAATAATAATAATAATAATAATAATAATAATAATAATAATAATAATAATAATAACTACCGTTTTCAAAGATTCTTCTTTACTCACAAACAGCCACACATATTGGTACATTTTTTTCATTAGTGGCGTGTACAGAATCTCATCAAGTTTTAAGCACTTAAGTTCATATTTGTATTATTATTGTTAATTGATTCGACTGGAAAGAGAACCTTCCCAGGGGACGACGAATGTAATAATTGGACTTTGCTGCAGCAAGAAGTACCCAAGTTGATTAAGTTGAAATTTAGTACACACAAGGAAACCCAAAAAGTCCTAGGTCTGAAAGAACAACATTAAACACCTTGAGTTAATCGCAAGGGCGTCAATCCTGAGGGGCCTTGGGCCCCCATGAATTTTTATAATTATTTTTATGTGTATTTCTTATTGTTATATGTATTGTCATATGCATTTTGTAGAAATATATAATATTTTGCAAAATTTGAATTAAAATCCTCATATATGCCTTCTTAAACCCTTGGTCTGCAACCAAACACACATCTGATTGCCCTCCTCCAAGAGTTACAGAGAAATTCGCGCCCTTGGTTAAGCGGCGTTAATAAATAAATTGCAAAAAGTATATATATATATATATATATATATATATATATATATATATATATATATATATATATATATATATATATATATATATATATATATATATATATATATATATTTGGTCTAGGAATTAATTCGTGCGGTTTTACAAAAGATGGCGTAACTAGCTTATTGTCCCATAGTTTCGTTGATCCAAACATGCGTTGAAAACTACTGTCATTGAGCATCTTGTTTAGTATATGTCAGTTGCTTGAAGCGGAAACAACAACATTTTTTCTTCAACTGAAAATGGCGCATTTTGTGCCTGATAAAGTGTTTTTGCGGGGAGTTATTCTTCATTGCTTTAACATGAAGAAAAGTGCTACCGCAAGTCATCATATTTTAGTGGAAGTATTTGGTGACCATGCTCTAGCTGAGCGAACGTGTCAGAAGTGGTTTGCACGGTTTAAAGGTGGTGATTTCAGCTTGGAAGACCAAAAGCAATTTGGACAGCCAAAAGAATTTGAAGATGAAGAATTGAGAGCATTGCTTGATCAGGATTCGTGTCAAACGCAGGACGAACTTGCAGAAGCATTTGGAGTTGAGCAAACAACAGTTTCCAAACGTCTCAAAGCCATAGGAATGATTCAAAAGATGTCTTATTGGGTTTCACATGAATTGAAAAGAAAGACGTTGAAAGAAGAAAAACCGTTTGCGAATTGCTGCTTCAAAGACAGAAAAGGAAGGGATTTTTTCATCGAATTGTAACTGGTGATGAGAAGTGGATTCATTACCAGAATCCTAAACGAAAAAAGGCCTGGGTGAAGCAAGGTGAACCAGGTCCTTCACAACCGAAACGAGATATTCATTGTGCAAAGGTTATGCTGTATATATGGTGGGATTTGAAACGTGTGGTGTACTATGAACTTCTGAAACTTGGTGAAACTATTAATGGACACCGCTATCGACAACAATTAATGCGTTTGAAGCAAGCTCTGGCCTGAAAACGACCAGAATGGAATAACAGGCATAATAAACTTATTTATCAAGATGATAACGCTCGACCACATGTCGCAAAACCGGTCAAAACCTATTTGGAAAATGTCGGATGGAAAGTGTTACTCCACCCGCGATATTCACCAGACTCTGCTCCGTCTGACTACTACTTGATCGATTGCATGAATAACGATTTGATTGGACAGCGGTTCACTTCTTCAGAAAATATCGAAAAATGGATCTTTGATTAGATTGCGTCAAAAGATGAGGAATTCTTTCGACACGGAATCCGTAAATTGCCTGAAAGATGGGAGAAAGTAGTGGCTAGCGATGGACAATATTTTTGTTAACGTATTCATTTACTTTGTTTTTGAAATAAAGCTTCAATTTTTATTAAAAACCGCACGAATTAATTCCTAGACCAAATATATATATATATATATATATATATATATATATATATATATATATATATATATAGGGTCTATATATGTGTGTGTATGTGTGTGTGTGTGTGTGTGTGTGTGTGTGAGTGTATGTATGTTCCAGCATAACTGTGGGACCTCCGGAGCAATTTTCCAAACATGGTACACATGTGACTTACAATCTGTAAACAAATATATTGGGGATAAAACACAGGAGTGAGAGGGTATGCCATGTAAAAATAGTCGAAAATGACCGATATTAGTGTCGAATTCATAGTTTTCGGGGTCGCTGAGACGAACAGTGGCACTCTCGAGGTCCAAATTCAGCCCCAATTGGTATGGAACTGAGATATAAAATTTTAAAATTATCTAAATTAGTGTCAAATTCATAGTTTTCGGGGTCGCTGAGATGAACAGTGGCACTCTTGAGGTCCAAATTCAGCCCCAATTGGTATGGAACTGAGAAGAGCTGAAAAATAAAATTTTAAAATTATCTACATTAGTGTCAAATTTATTGCTTCCGGGCTCACTACGTTGATTCGTGCCAGACCCGATGATATTTAAGCCCAAGTTTAAGTAAGAACGGGCACGTCAGTCGACCCAGGGAATTGGCAGAAGTAATGCCGAAAGTATTGTGTGTAGTTATTAATTTAATTGCATGAAGAATCTTCCCAGGGAGTGACGAATGTATCATTTGCATGCCGCTCAAACAAAATGTACTGAGACGATCGAGATGACATTTTTGATTTTTACTGCAAGAAGAAATTCCCCAGGGAATGACGAATAAAATAATTGCACTTCGCTGCAGCAAAAAAGTAATCAGCCGATGGAGATGTAATTTAGTAAAGAGATGGAGACTAAAAAGTGCAAGGTCTGAAAAGATTCTACTTGGTATTGGTGAAGAGAGGTTAATAAATCTTTAAAAAGGAAGAACTATAAGTCATACACAGGTGGCGCTACCTACATATGTGATATATCAAAATTTTCCACTTCTTTACTAAATAGAACAATATGTATGATTAATGTCTATATTGACCTTTGAAAACACTTTAATAATAATTTATGAATAGAGAATGTAATTAGTATTGTATTGTATTTATTTCTTTTGTATGAACTTACAAGTATGAGGAATGTTCTCAAGTAAGTGTAACATGCGTCATATGTACAAAAAATTTACATGAGTAAAATAAAGTAATATTACCTTGTCATGATATTTACGTAGTCCTCAATCGTATAACAAGAATTTTCTAATAGAAATGATTTTAACTTTTGTCTGAACCTTTTCATATTTTCTTCATACTTTATATCAATAGGCAAGATGTACAACTTAACACCACCATAACTTACACTTTTTTGATACATTGCTGACCGATGCAAATCATTCTTATTTCGCGTATTATGATTATGTACATCCTTATTTGTTACAAATGCCGATGAGTGTTCTTTCAAATACAAAAAGAGACGATACAAATATAAACTATTCAGTGGAAGTATATTGACCTCCTTAAACAAATGTCTACAAGAAAAATTCGGCTTCTTATCACAAAGTATTCTTATGGCTTTCTTCTGAATTTTGAAAACATTAAATCTCTGACTTGAATGTCCCCAGAACATGATACTATATTGCAAGATAGAGTTAAAACACGAATGGTACAAGGTTTTAGCTAATTTTAAATTTACCTTCTTTCTAATAATCCTTAGTGCATAACATATTTTATTTAATTTATTAATAATTGACTCTATATGAAATTCCCAATAGTTTTATTAATAGAGGCGAGTAAAAGTGATTGGATGAATGATAACTGTAAACTATCCCTATTAACAATCTTTCGTTGACTTCCCGAACTACACTGGACCTCGACTTTTTAATAACACAATACCGATTCCTCTACCAACTTAGAACGTGGAACAAAGAGGGTAAAACTTTCTCTCGACGACATATACCGATTGTTTGTTGTGGTATGACAATAAACTAGTCATAAGGCAAGACGTTGCCGGAAGTTGTCATTGATCTCAGTGTCAAAGAGATGTCTTTCGGAATATCATAAGTTGCTTGGTCTCGAGTCCGAATGAATGATTCAATACATATTATTCAAACCAATGTTCCTTTATAAAAGGATATCATTAAGGCATTCCGAAATGTTCAAGCGTCGAGAGAAGTTCTACGATACATCCACAAATGCTGCTCCGCCAGATTCTGAGCATATTAACAGTAAGCATGATCTCCAGTTTCAGAACTGACGCAGGGAAAAGTATTTCTAATTCAGACTCTCCAATTATATTTTCACTTCTAATACTACCTGCACAATTGCAGTTACAATATTTCAACTTGATCGCGAGTTCAAGTTCATGAATGAATAGGTAAAGATTGTTGCATGTCTAGATTCTACAACGACAATCTATTAAATTCAAAAATCCTGCTGGGTACAATGATGTCGTGACTTCTTACTATTTGCATAAATTGATTGCTGTCGGCATGTTCACTGTCATCTCAGTTGTTGACTGTTGTATTGATATGTTACAAGCAACATCTTCATGCTTTACACTCATATGCAGGGTTACTTGTTTAACAAAGACTGGGATTATCAAAATCTTGAAAGAATACTTCACTGTAATGCCATACTCCATCCACAGTGCAAAGGCACAGTACAATTTCATTAGTACTTAGGTTAGTCATCTGCGACAAAGAACGAATACAATAAGCTGCTTTTGATTCAGGAAAAAGTTAAGATCATTCTAGAAGGAAGAAGATTGTGAATGATTTCCATTTTTTCCTGAGTTGTTATCGAAAGAGAATGAAGCAACGTGTGTCTGTGTTAAGCTCATTTTCGATAACCACCATAACACACTTTGGTAAAGTTACAGTCTTAACTGTGGTGTTTTGGTTATGCTGTTGTGTAAAATGATATTTCAAAATCTACTTGTTTATAAAAATGCAATTATGGTTGGAGATATCCCTGAACTTCGGTAAATAATTTTACAGTATCTTAGCTTAAGGGATTGGTTCACATTGAAAAAAAAAAAAAAAACATCCTTTTTATATTACAAAAAATGACATTTCATATTCTTGGAAATCTATAATATACATA
This sequence comes from Thermobia domestica, assembly GCF_964235325.1. NCBI lineage: Eukaryota > Metazoa > Arthropoda > Insecta > Zygentoma > Lepismatidae > Thermobia > Thermobia domestica. The sequence goes on from NC_137463.1 coordinate 80,578,666, forward strand.
ACAATTTTGATTTGGTTGTCACATTGTTTCCAATTTTTTCTGGTTTTCTCATAGTTCGTGTTCCACTTTCCTATCATTATGCTCACAAAGTGTGAAATTAAATGAGTGCGTTGTAAGATTATTGCCAAGGACCTGCGTCATGAAAATGTAGTTGAATCTCAGCTAACGAAATACGCCCAGTCATGTGATCCTATATCCTAATAATATCATTCTCATATATATTGTTATTATGCAGGTATCTTATATAATGTATATATATGCTAGGGTTCGGAATTAGATTTCTGGGCTTTCTGCACCTATGTCCACATTAGCACGTCACATATGAGGGATGACATCCCTCAGCAATTACACTGCACAGGAAATTTGAGAGGAAGAAAGGAGAAAAAAGGAAGGAATGACCTGGGAACATTATGTGAGGTACCATCCTGGCATTTACCTGGTATGGATAAGGAAAATTCAGGAAAACCTCACTCAGAATGGCTGGCTGGCCTGGAAAATTTTTACATTTTTTTGGCCGAGCGCTCCTATCAGGAATCGAACGTAAAACTGCTCACACCAAAGACGAGAGCGTCTTCTACGCAATAACATGAATAGAGATTTTTAATGAATAGAGATCATTATTTAAAAAAAAAAAAATTGGATGTTCAAGTTTCTAAAAGTATTATTGAGTTTCTGTCTAGCCAAATTGTTAGAATTCTCGACTTCGGTGTGCATGATCGTCTGTTATGTTTCCGGTGAGAACACTAAAATTTTTTGATGATTCAGCATCGTGAGGTAACTGGAGAACTACCTGAAATTAGAGGTAGTAAACTCCAGTCCAGAAAGTCACAAATAATGTATCTAGTAGCCTATACCCAGTTGAATGTGCGCCTTCCGGCCAGTCATAGACGTGCATCGGCTGTAGCACCAGAGTTTAGTTTAGTACCTCTTTCTATCTGTTAGCTAATTTTATCAATATTTCAATATCTTGTAACTAAAGAAAACAGTTCAAAAAATGGGTGAAAGATGAATGAGCGTGTGAAAGATAGCGAGCGCTCAGTTTCAAATAGACCCATCAGAGCAACTGAAATGATTGACAAAGTTCGAGATATCGTTTTGAATAACCGAAATGCAAGTCTCAGGGTAATATAAGACAACGTCGATGGTGAATAAGGAAGCTGTTCACCAAATAATAAAGGAGAATTTAAAGAAGTGAGAGATGAATTCTCATTCGTGCTCTATCCCCAGAAAATAAGAAAGTCAAAGTGTTTGGGTATTACTACACCCAGCATACTTGCCAGAGCTACCTCCCTATGATTACTTTCTTTTCCCGCAAATTAAAAGCACCACTGAAAGGTTGCTTTTCTTAACGATGTTTGCATCACATAAAAAGCAGTTAAGAGGACCTTACATAGTATTACAGTCCAGGACTTCAAGAAATCATTTCATGATTTGCTGTTATAACGATACGATCATAATGATGTAATAATATTATCAATCTGTACCTGTTTTATGAATATGATCAGAGGCGCAATAATTGAGCAGAAATATGTATATTGAAAAAGAAAAAGTTTGTTGATTAGGTTGTCAAGAAAAAAAGATTATTATTCATAAGTGTGGTTGTCATGAAGATATATAGTTGATGTCACGAAGAAATATATTTGACATATATTTGTGATGTAATTGTTTCCAGTAATCATCTTTTGAAATAAAAGAAGTGTAAGCTTCTAATATCTCACTTAGTCATGGTAACTTATTATTAATATAATGATTATTACATATAGTTAAATATAGATTACGTTACATTAAATGTAAAAACAACTCGTTGTACTGTCATGATGCTAGGCTGTTGGAACAACGGAGGTTAATACTTCAAATAAACCAACATAAGTTGATTACATTTGTTATTCATTTATTTTTACAGATTGTCTCATCTCCTAGTTGCCGCATTATCTTCTTCTTTCTCACCTCAACCATAGGTTGGTAGGCAACATTTTAAAACTTTCCCCTCTATTGGGACAGCTGTTTTTTGTTTTTGTTTTTTTTTTTTTTTTTTACTTGGATAAGATCTCTTCTTCGTAACTGCATCTAGATATTCTATCGTTGGTCTTCCTTTTCCTGGTTTTCCTTTTGCTTTCCCTCTATCAACACGGTCGGTGATCCAATTGGAGTGCCGAACAAAATGGCGAAGCATGTTGTTTCTCTTTTTCCTTTTATCATCATGATCTGTTGTCCTTCAATAGCTTTTTTTTTTTTTTTTTTTTTTTTGAACGTCCTCATTTCTTTTCCTTTCAGTCCGTGATATATTCAACATTCTGCGCCAACACCACATTTCAAACGCTTCCAGCTTGGATATTTCAGCTTTTGTCAATGTTCACGTCTCTGATCCGTAAAGCGTCACGCTCCATATGATTAAAAGAGTTCAATACACGAATAGGGGTTTCCAATTTTCATATTATTATTATTATTATTATTATTATTATTATTATAATTAATAATAATAATAATAATAATAATAATAATAATAATAATAATAATAATATTTACTTTCTTCATTCGCAGATGTGATTGCCAGTCGCCTATATCCTGCAGCTCTTATATATTTTTATTTAATTAATTGGTTTGTGAGAAATTTGGTTTACCAAAAACTCTTTTAAATAATTGCTCTGTACCGTCCGAAACAAAATCTAAAGAACTACTTGATGTATTACCATCAATTTCGGGCAGGATGTTGAGGTTCAAAACTTAGGAATCTACTTTGTTGATTTTAATGATCGATCAAGTTGATTTCAAGATACGGACACTCAAAAACGCATTCCCCATGTATTCCTATGGAAGTAATTATATATATATATATATATATATATATATATATATATATATATATATATATATATAATCCTTTCCTGATAGACTACCCGCAATGCTGTTGAGATTAGCGGGTGAGCATAATTTTTAGGATGTAACATATTAATTTGGTCCGTTTAATTCAAAGCTAAAATTAAAGTAAATGTCTTTCTACTAGACAAATCTAAATATTTAAACAATTACTATTTTCAAACATTAATTAATTTTAGTAACGTTTTCGAGTGCGGACTGGATGGTAAACGGAAATGCAAAAATTCAAACCTCTATCTTCAAGTTGTATGGACTGTGACACTGCAACTTGTTAAAGTACGATGCGATGAAATCTTATAATTTGACGTGGCATGGAGATTGATAATGACTTCGTGATTTATTTGATTGGACTTGATTCCAGTTTAGCGTCCATTTCAGCAGCGAAGCTATATGAAACTTGGACCTAGAGATTAACGTGGAATCCGAACCATATGAGCTCCCACCGGGGATCGAACCCGGACTTCCGACAACAAAGGCGTGTACACTCACCGCTTAGCCACAAGGGAGCTCTTTCATGATTCATAATCGTAGATAGGTTTATCAGATTATATTATGAACAGAAATACATCTTCATTGTGTATTTAAAGTTTTTCAAACGCATTCGTGTCTAAACTCATTCCCTATTCAAAGGAGTATGTATTTATAATACGCTTATTTGTTTAATTGCGATGTTTCTTCAGCTAAAGTTACTTGAAGTGCTACAAGAAGATTTTTAGAGGATATCACTCTCCGATCAAGTCGAGGACCTCTCTGTATCCTTGCTTTTAACATTTAATAGTACCAGTGCATGAAATAGAATTATTTCATATCATATAAAAGGCTAATATTATTATTGCTTAAGAGAAGTAACACTAAAATTCCATTATACTGTTTTTAGTTCTCGGAATAACGGGTAACAACAGCTTCCTCATCATAGTATCGTGCAATCTCTTACATCATGACGTTGAAAGTAAGGACATCCAGTCCCTATCAAACCATAACCTTCCACAAAGTACTGCAGCTAACCTTTTGCACAGTTATAGATACTTCTAAATGAAAATGGTAAGGAAAAAACCTTCGAACACAATAGATACATATTCAAATACGACTTCCTTAAGTGAGAATTTTCCTGATAATGTGATAGCATTCATACTTTATAGGCCTTGAGTTGAATGGTTCTTACCCTATACGAACAAGAAAAATCCATAAACTTCTACTAACATGGTCTGGGGCTACATCGTAAATTTTCCGCTCATTAACACATTGTCAATATTAATGTGGAATTAATGACTTAAAATCCCATTTTGACAACTTTCTCGAAAAAGAAACGAAAAAGGAAAATCTAGTTGGCAGAAAAAAAAGATATTAAATTACGTATGTGACAAAAACTAGCAAAAATTTAGAGGACCACTCATATGGATAACTCTTTTTGTATGTATATTGGTAAGAAAAACTTGCGTGTGATCCAATCATTATACTAAAAAGTAACAGGGTCATGGTCGTTAACCTTGGTATATTTCTCTTCCGTTCACAGAAAGACGGATTAGGGTCAAAATTTTTGACCTTGCTATGATTTTTGGAATATATATTGTTCTTCTGAATTTGGAGATAAGAAGCAACCCTGTCAAAGGAAATTATGATTTAAACTGATGAAAATTAGGGCGCAGGTGTTATCACAAAAAAGAACTCACGGTTATGTTAGTTTCTTTGAGCAAGAATTGTTTCCTTGTTCCTATTGATTTTTGCTTTTTCAGGGCAAGCTTTCGTGACCTTCTCAATGACAATAGGAAAAATTGGCCTTCAATTTAGAAACTTATTGAGCAATGAAATACAGTTGTCATTCGTTGCTTCAAATGAGATTGATAATAATTGATTGTCAAAATGATGTAATCTCTTATTACTAATAAAGGAAAAATATATACTTAGGTTTAAGCTATATTTGTAAAAAAAAAATCGCTTTCTTCTAATTCAATTGACAAATTTCGGAGCTTTTGAGACCAGAACTTCATTTTCTAAATTATTACTATTATTATTACATTGAATTTCAACAAACAAACAAACAAACAAAAAAGTCAAATAAATCCGGCGCGGAAATACACAATTTGATGCAAGAATTTACACATAATACAAACTTGTAAATCACTTGCTAAAATTTGGAAAATTTCATCTCGCAGGAGAATTTAACCATAATTAAATGCTTTTATCAACTCCATTGAACATGGAAACCTGAAGTTTTGATGCCTCTTGATACATACAATAATAATAATACCACATTCACTAGCAACAATTTTGCAAATTCCATCCTGAAGAGAAGAAATTTTACTATAATTAGTTGCATTTTACTTTCATTTGAAGCATTAGATGCACAGGCACGAAATATTTCTATTGTCTGATATACGATCCTGTTGTTTACTTGCTCGAATTGAATATGTGGGATATTTTAGCAAGTTCAAAAATCCGCAAATACTGACTGCCACAGAATACCAAACAAATCCATTTACTGGTCATTGATATATAAAATCTTTGACCTTACAGCTAAGAAAGAGGTATCAGAGGCCAAATCGTTCTCGTCGTGTGATGCGTCATCTGCCTATCATCTTACATAACCATTATTCCTAACTTTGATTACTGATTTCAATAACTCTTAATTCAAGTGATGCTCCAATTGTCTTTTGAAGGTGGGGCAACACTGAAATTTCTGTGCACCTACCGCGGATCGGATTCGGGATGTCGTGATCCAAAGCCTATTCACCAGGGGCGTAACTACAGAGTGGCAAAAGAGCAGAGGCTCACCCGTGACACGATTGTTTACTTATGTTTTTTTTTCTTTTCAAGGAAGCATTCTTAATATTAAAGAAAATAATTACATGGTATTTATATCTATAATTTATGTAATTCATACCATTTTTAAATTTTAAGTTATTAATAACGACCGCGGAATATTTCAGTTTTACATAGAGATCATATCATAATGATATAGAAAAATAGTAGTAAGTATTTTTTCTTTCTTTTCTTTTTCTTTCTTTCTTTCTTTCTTTTTTTTCTTTTTTTTTTTTTTTAGAGTACAACGTCAAGTGATGAAATACTGTATACTTAGAAGTCTCGTGTTCAGCAGAAATAACCAAAATGTAACTCTGAAGAAAGTTAATCTAATAAGATTGGCCGCACGATAGGACGCAGTTCTTGCCTTAAAAGTGAGTTTTCAAGACATTCAAAAGGCTCTTTCTAGGATAATTTTGTTAAGTTAACAAAGTTGTTAAGTCTGGTAAGTTGTTAAGACTGGTAATAAATGAAGCTACAATGGGAAAAGCATTTTGAGAACTATAACTATGTTTATTTAATCATTTTCCAATGCAAGGTATTGCAGACAATTAATATTGACTTCAGTCGAAAATACTAAATCAAAAACACTCCACTTCAATCGAAAACACATGAATTAATCAAAGGGACAACAACTTGCCGAAAGATATCTTAAAGAGCTAAAAAAAATAAATAAATAAAAAAAAATAAAAATAAAAAATAAAAATAAAAAATAAAAATAAAGAAATAAATTTGAAAAACTGAAAGAGGAGACAAACAATAGCAAATAGCTAGTCCATTCAGCTTTTATGGCAACCTTGCCTTCTGCTTTATATAACTGACAATTGATATCCTTACAAATTTTATAATAATTGAATTTACTTTTATACTCTGCATATTAGAAATTTTTGACTCTAAATTAAATTTATATAGAAAATAAAATTTATACACAATTTATTTATAAGTTAATGCTTTTATGAACATATTCTATAACACTTTGTGTACCATAAAATTCCTACCTTCTCGCTATGATTCCGACTAAGTAATCTATTACTTCTTATTTTACATGTGATATGCCAAGTTGAGATGTTGCTTATTCCATGCCTTTAATAATATTGACAGAACAACAAAATCTAGTTTGCCAGATGTTGCCATACAACGAAATTTTATAACATGCTTAAAAAAAAAAAAAAAAACGCTTTATGAGAAATTTTCAGCATTACTCTTCAAGAAAGTTTTATTTGGACCCTCTTCTAATGTACGTAAGAAAATGAAAGAAATACGTTAATGAGTTTACCCATGCAGACATAACTAGGATAACAAAAACTCTAGTAACCAGAGAATATACAACTTCATACCAAAATCGAGGTAGAACAAGAACCCAAAATATCTATTACTTATCAAAATTAATAAAGAAAATAAACTAGAAAATGAACTATATTACATGGAACATATTACTGTACTGTACTAGGTTTAATAGTGGCCCCGTGTACCGTAGTCGCTAACGCCCTCGGGTCCCGGGTTCGATTCCTGGTGGGGGTACTCGGTCGAAAAAGTGTAAAAAGCTTTTTCGGGTCAGCCATCCTGAATGAGGTTTTCTGGTGTTTTCCTCATTCACACCAGGCAAATGCCAGGATGGTACCTAACATATAGGTTCTAGGTACTTCCTTCCTTCCCCAATACTTCCTTCCTTTCCTTTCCTCGGATAGTGTGCACGCCTAGAGACGTCATCCCTCAAAACGTGACGGGCTAACATGGCCATAGATGCCAAAAGCCCAGATATCTAATTCCTAAATCCCATGGTTTAATAACATTTGCATTTAAATCATAGAAGAAAGAGAAAGTTTTTTTTCTTTGGAAATAAGCAACATCTCAATTTGGCATATCACATGTAAAATATATTGTTAATAAAAGCATGATACATTTATAAGATAACGTAATATTTCGAAACTAATGCAACATAATTTTTAGAACCCTGATAGTTGGTTGTGTCCTCCATCTCTACTGAAGCTCCTAATAGAATTTTGCTACCTAAAAATAATAAATCTTCGAAAACAATGTAATTCAAGTTTCAACATTGTTCACTTAAAAAAAAAAAAAAAAAAAAAAATGTGAGAACCTTTTGTTGACCCACACTAGATATATATAATTTCAATCTTGCATCGCCTTAAATTTTATTCAGAACAGCGGATTGGTTAGTTGTATTGGAGCAATACTATATACAATGTGAACATACAGCTTAATGTGAGATCTGAACAGTATCAGCTCTCACCGGGAATCGAACAAGCATTTCCCGTTCCGCAGGAATATGTGGTAAGGATTTCTCCTATATAGCTATGAAGGAGTGGTTGTGTGAACACAATGTTTTACGATTGCTGCAAACGATCGTGTCAAGGAGCACAAACATCTTCGCTACATACATATATTAACTTATATATCTTTATTGGTCTTCACTTATAACGATGCCCCATTGACATAAAAGTGCATAGTATCATATAAATGGAAGCTCCATCAAATGATAATTTTAATGTTCTAAATAGTACACTAATTCTACTTGATTTCTTTATCTAAATAAGTGTACTGTATAGGTATCCTTGAAATTTGCGTAGGCTTAATGTTAAGACACATAGCCCTTTAACATTTCACACATTAATCGCCAAAAGTCCTTCGTTACACGTTTCTCGTTATGATCATTTACGGCTTCCACAACACTTGACGTATAAGGATAGGTGGCTGGGTGATGTAGGTTTTCGCATCTTGCTAAATAAGGTATTGCATAACATTTTTTTTAAATAATGGCAATATTAATCTTTTGTGCATATTGATGATAATCATTGCAAATTATTATTATTGACAATATTTTATAGTTTTTCCACTCTTCATCTGAGCACGACGGTAGATAAATATCTTAATATTTTCAGTCAACCGTCTCGTATATCCCCGGTACTGACAGTGAGAAAAGACGCTAAACACAAATCAATCAACCAATCAATCAATCAATCAATCAATCAATCAATCAATCAATCAATCAATCAATCAATCAATCAATCAATTATCAGTATAAAAAGTGAGAGCAAGAACGTACGGTATATATCCTATACTAGTATATTACAATATATAGTTCTTGTACTCTGAGAAACCAAATCATGAGAAAAGAGTGTCCTGGAATCTTCGTTCTGACGAAGAGAACAACATTGATTTTGTCCATGTTAACATATGAAGTTGGAATGGGGTTAAGACTCTTCATCGCGGCGAAATTAAAATACCGCTAATTTTACAGTAATTATGTGATATCTTCAAATAGATAAAAGATAATTGAAATTTTGGAACAAGAGCGTCCTAGACAATATTATTTTGCGTGAGGTACCGTTATCACAAGTCACCTAGTGGCTTTCCGTTTTCAGCTGTTTAGAAACGCGAAAATAAATGCCGATTTTCAAAATGACTCGAAATCGAAAGCAGATAAGTGAGTCGTGATAACGGTTTCTCATGTAAAATAATATTGTCTAGGGCGCTCTTGTTCCACATTTCGATTTATCGTTTATCTGTTTGAAGATATCACATAATTACTGTAAAATTAGCGGTATTTTAATTTCGCCGGGATGAAGACTCTTAAGCTCAAAACTAAGTTTCGCGGTTTTGTAAAAAGGGATAGTTGAGATTAATTTTTGGTCTTATGGTAGTCACCTTGTTACAAATGAGTTTGGTTTACCAGCCAAAAATTCTTTATATATTTATCGTGCCTGCACGTGTGTCCGTCCGAGAAACAAAAGAAAATCTCAAAACCAATTGACGGATCACCATCAATTTTGTCCAGGATGTAAAGAGTCAAAAGTTAGGAATCGACTTCGTTGATAGAGGCGATATTCAACCATTTCCCGTATTCAACCATTTCCAGTATTCAAACATTTCCAGTATTCAAACATTTCCAGTATTCAACCATTTCCAGTATTCAAACATTTCCAGTATTCAAACATTTCCAGTATTCAACCATTTCCAGTATTCAACCATTCCCCAATAAACCATTTCCAGTTTTAACGTTGATCCGTTTTAACCATTTCCAGGTTTAACCAAAGAGCGAAAACGTTAATAGATAGCGAGAAATGTTTTTTTTTTTTTTTTTTGTAATCAATTAAGCGTTTCAAAAATATGTTTCAGCTCTACCCTTAACCCTTTACTAAAACTAGAAGAGATAAAAATCCATTACAACTTTCGATTTCAATATTGATTTACATAGAGCGAACTCAATGCAAGATCAAGATAAGTGTTTTATTGGAATCGATTTAGTGTTCTAAAAATAGGTATCATCTTCTCTCTTGACTCTCTATTTAAATCTTTAGTAGGAGTAAAATTGTTGTGCGAAAATTTCACTAATTTCAAATTCCAAGTCTGATGGCCTATAGCTTGTAAACCAAACGAATTCAGACCATAATATAGCACATCAAGCTTCACCCACCATGCCAAGTTTCATTCAAATTTTGGATGAATTCGATTGCACTTGTACAATATATATATATAGCAGGGCTGGCCAACCTTTTTTTAAATTTGAGGGCTACTTTTCACTTCAGACATCACTAGGTAGCTATGAGGAATCTAAAATAATAACAACAATCGAGAGTACGATACAGACCACTGCGTGTAATCTCTCACGACTTGCTGATCGGTTTGCCATCCCTGATATATGGTGTCCTGGACAGTGGCGGATCTAGAAGGTAAAAACTGGGGGGGGGGGCAGTCAGAACTCAAACTATGATAGGTATATCATGAGTTTACTATAAACTTTCAAAAATATATAAATAATAGCTTAAATTATTTCTGTCACTCAAAAACTGGGGGCCTAAGCCTCCCCGGTCTGGGCTAGATCCGCCTCTGGTCCTGAACTTTTCAGTGCAAAATCAAATGAAGAACGATAAATGGATGATACTGCCTGTGATGAGGAATCGATGTTTGGATGCTGCAGTAGATCTTTTCCCTTAGGATTAGAACTATTGAGGTTGTGTGAGACCAGAAGGGAGAGCTGGAAACTCAGAATGGATTTTTCTCATTGGACCTTGGATACATTGTTTGATCCTTTCATGTTGGCCAGCAACCTTCAGTTGAAAAAGGAGGAACGTTGCATATTGCGGGACCCACCACGATTAGTAATCTTGCAACCTTGATGATAAATTATGCAACATGATTTACCATAGGAAGAGTAATTAATGAGAAATACTATTTCCAATGTATAATATACAGTTAAAAACACATAACATACCTAAGTTTAGTGCGATTATTATAGGGTTGAAAAGACTAATAACCATCAATTTGAGGCATTTAATAGTCACAAAATAATTTTCAGCTAGCGCTTTGAATTCGTTCTGGGCAAAAGATAAAGTCATATCGCACAGATTTACTTTGGAAAATCCCGCGATGGATTTTCCACTTTTTATATGCCATTAAAATTTTCAAGAAGACTGTTCTGAAGTTCATCACCCAAAGCACCATATAAATACAATAATCAACACAGGTGTTCAAATGCATTCATACTTTACGCATATGGATCCATCAAATATGCAATGTAAAAGGAAGGGAAAAAGCATATTCTAGCAGGATGCAGTAAGGTATTAACAGAAGTACTTTTAGTTTCCTGCAGGTTCACAAAAAATAGACGAGAAAAAAAAAATAATGCGAAGTATCATGATGAATGAACTTCTCTTTTTAAAATGCAAACTTCAAAACGTCAATTGAATGACGACATACTTGAATAACATCAATGAAACACAGAAAAATATCAACCCTGACCTCGGTCATTGTCAGCTTAGAAATAAAATTCTTAGCTAAGGCTATCATGCGAACATCCGCGTGTTTGTACTTCCCCACTCGTGTCTTCTTTTCCTTTATTTTATTTTATTTTTTTTTTAATCTGAACATTGGGTATGTGAAAAAGAAAGTATAGGCCTACTTGTCTTATACAAATAAAATGAAGTATTTTAAAGCTCACTTACAGAGTTATGGTTTTCCATAGAGCAATAGCGGGTTCATTTTTAATTAGGGGTTACCAAAAGCATTTTGAGAGTAAAAACTTTCCGTCCGCATACAGTTTCCTAACATATTGTCATATTATTTTATTAATTGTCATATTTAAATGGTTAAATCTAACTATCCTGATTCTATTTAGGTTATATATGCTTTCAGTACATCAGTGAGGTTAGGATAGAACACTCTAGACAGAGTTAGCCAGGTGGAAGTGTCTCTGTCTTTTGGGATTTCAGGATGTGGTGAATCTAGTGTCAGTTTGGAGGGTGTGATCGCAACCTGTTGAGAATACAACAGCTATGATAAATGGTGGCTCGGAACACTAGTGTTGGTCTAGACTCCACTTTAATGAAAAGGTCAAATATTCTTAATTAATGTTACCAACGAGACAAGAGTCCAAATGAGATTTTTTTTTAAAGCAAAGCTATGTGAGATGTAGACCTACAGTTTAACGTGGGATCCGAACTACATGAGTCTCCATCGTGAATCAAACCCAGGTGTCCCACACCGTTGAGAATTTGAAATATTCGGGGTG